>NC_133325.1:698764542-699071294 GCF_042186555.1 Aquarana catesbeiana | reverse complement strand
CCCCCCTTATATCAGTATTTTGTTGTACCACATTTTGCTTTAATTACAGCCTTTAGTCTGTTGGGATTTGTCTCTTCTAACTTTGCACTTCTAGACTTTGCAATATTTGCCCGTTCTTCTTTGCAAAATTGCTCAAGTTCAGTTAAATTTGATGGTGACCGTTTGTGGACTGTAGTCTTCAAGTCATTCTAGAGATTTTCAATGGGGTTTAAGTCTGAGCTCTGACTAGGCCATGCAAGGACATTCACTTTTTCCTCCTTCAACCTGGTCGTTTTTGCTGTGTGCTTTGGGTCATTGTCATGTTGGAAAGTAAACCTTTTTCCCATTGACAACTTTCTGGCAGAGGGCCACAGATTTTCCCTCAAGAATTTGACGGTATTTTGCCCCATCCATTTTTCCTTCTATCTTGACAAGTGCTCCAGTCCCTGCTGCAAAGAAACACCCCTACAACAGGATATTACCACATCCACGCTTTACTGTAGGAATGGTGTTATTTGGATGGTGAGCTGTATTGGATTTCCTCCAGACATATCGTTTGGCGTTGAGGCCAAATAATTCATCTTTAGTCTCATCATCTAGTCTCAATCTTATATTTTTAAAGGGTATATGCATTGGAAATGTTCTTTCTTATAGCAACCAAATCCCAACAGCTTTTTTTTTTTTTTTTTTTTATCGATCTATTTTTTTTACACATACTTGTGGTTGTTGGCTGCTGTAGGCGTGCCCACTTCCTGGGTTCTTGTTTGAAAGCTGAATTTGAGGCAAACAACTGCTGACTACACTGATAAAATAGATAGATGAGAGCTATTTTACCTGCCTAAGTTCTAGTATTTCTGACCATACAGTCCTGAGATGTATACAGCTTTGCCACATAATTATTACTGCTTTTCACTACCTTCTGTGCTCCTATATTTTATAAGTAATACGGCTTTCCTTGCCTCTAGTGTAAGCCCTAAAAAGCAGTCCCACTAGCTTTGAAAAGCAGTTGTGATCATACAGAGCGTAGGAGTCAGGATCAAAAGTAACACACAGACATACTGTACATACGCACACTCATACATATAAACATACATACACACACCCACATACATATATTCACACACGCATACATACACATACATGCATTCATACATACTCCCACATATACATACAAACACATACATATACAGTGGGGACAAAGTATTCAGACCCCCTTAAATTTTTCACTCTTTGTTATATTGCAGCCAATTGCTAAAATCATTTAAGTTTATTTTTTTTCCTCATTAATGTACACACAGCACCCCATATTGACAGAAAAACACAGACTTGTTGACATTTTTGCAGATTTATTAAAAAAGAAAAACTGAAATATCACATGGTCCTAAGTATTCAGACCCTTTGCTCAGTATTTAGTAGAAGCACCCTTTTGATCTAATACAGCCATGAGTCTTTTTGGGAAAGATGCAACAAGTTTTTCACACCTGGATTTGGGGATCCTCTGCCATTCCTCCTTGCAGATCCTCTCCATTTCTGTCAGGTTGGATGGTAAACATTGGTGGACAGCCATTTTTAGGTCTCTCCAGAGATGCTCAATTGGGTTTTAAGTCAGGGCTCTGGCTGGGCCATTCAAGAACAGTCACGGACTTGTTGTGAAGCCACTCCTTCATTATTTTACCTGTGTGCTTAGGGTCATTGTCTTGTTGGAAGGTAAACCTTCGGCCCAGTCTGAGGTCCTGAGCATTCTGGAGAAGGTTTTCGTCCAGGATATCCCTGTACTTGGCCGCATTCATCTTTCCGCATTTTTTTTTTAGCACCATTACTAGTAAAAAAAAAAAAAAAAATTATTAATAAAAATGCCTTAACTATCCCCTATTTTGTAAACGCTATAACTTTTGCGCAAACCAATCAATCGCTTATTGCTATTTTTTTTTTTTTTTTACCAAAAATATGTAGAAGAATACGTATCGGCCTAAACTGAGGGAAAAAAATGGTTTTTTAATTATTTTTTGGGGATATTTATTATAGCAAAAAGTAAAAAATAATGCGTTTGTTTTTTCAAAATTGTCGCTATTTTTTTTGTTTATAGCACAAAAAATAAAAACCGCAGAGGTGATCAAATAGCACCAAAAGAAAGCTCTATTTGTGGGAAAAAAAGGACGTCGATTTTGTTTGGGAGCCACGTTGCACGACTGCGCAATTGTCAGTTAAAGCGATGCAGTGCCGAATCGCAAAAAGTGCTCTGGTCAGGAAGGGGGTAAATTCTTCCGGGGCTGAAGTGGTTAAGTGCAGCAGAAATTTTTTCGTAACCTTGGCCAGATCTGTGCCTTGCCACAATTCTGTCTCTGAGCTCCTCAGGCAGTTCCTTTGACCTCCATGATTCTCATTTGCTCTGACATGCACTGTGAGCTGTAAAGTCTTATATAGACAGGTGTGTGGCTTTCCTAATCAAGTCCAATCAGTATAATCAAACACAGCTGCACTCAAATGAAGGTGTAGAACCATCTCAAGGATGATCAAAAGAAATGGACAGCACCTGAGTTAAATATATGAGTGTCACAGCAGAAGGGTCTGTTTACTTAGGACCATGTGATATTTCAGTTTTTCTTTTTTAACCACTTGACAACTGGGCACTTAAACCCCCTTCCTAACCAGACCAATTTTCAGCTTTTGGTGCTCTCACATTTTGAATGACAATTACTCAGTCATGCAACACTGTATCTATATGAAATTTTTGTCCTTTTTTTTCACACAAATGGAGCTTTCTTTTGGTGGTATTTAATCACCGCTGGGTTCTTTATTTTTTGCGCCGTAAAAGAAAAAAGACCGAAAAATCTGTAAAAAAATACATTTTTCTTCATTTCTGTTATAATATTTTGCAAATTAGTAATTTTTCTTCATATATTTTGGCCAAAATTTATACCGCTACATATCTTTGGTAAAATTAACCCAAATCGGTGGATATTATTTGGTCTTTGTGAAAGTTATAGAGTCCAAAAGCTATGGTGCCAATATCTGAAAATTGATCACACCTGAAGTACTGACGGCCTATCTCATTTCTTGAGACCCTAACATGCCAGAAAAGTACAAATACCCCCCAAATGACCCCTTTTTGGAAAGAAGACATTCCAAGGTATTTAGAAAGATGCATGGTGAGTTTTTTGAAGTTGTCATTTTTTCCCACAATTCTTTGCAAAATCAAGGTTTTTTTTTTACTTTTTTTTTTTTCCCACAAAATTGTCATATTAGCAGGTTATTTCTCACACACTGCATATGCATACCACAGATTACACCCCAAAACACATTCTGCTATTACTCCAGAGTATGGTGATACTACATGTGTGAGACTTTTACACAGCGTGGCCACATACAGAGGCCCAACATGCAGGGGAGCACCTTCAGGCGTTCTGGAGCACCCAGGCCAATTCTGACATTTGTCTCCTACATGTAAAAATCATCATTTATTAGCTAGAAAATTACATAGAACCCCAAAACATTATATATGTTTTTTTAGCAAAGACCCTAGAGAATACAATGGCGGTCGTTGCAACTTTTTATCTCGCACGGTATTTGCGCAGCAATTTTTTTAACGCGTTTTTTTGGGAAAAAAAACTGTTTTGTGCTTTACAAAAACCAAAACAGTAAAGTTAGCCTAATGTTTTTGCATAATGTGAAAGATGAAGTTACGCCGAGTAAATAGATACCCAACATGTCACCTTTCAAAATTGCACGCGCTTGTGGAATGGCGCCAAACTTTGCTACTCAAAAATCCCCATAGGCGACGTTTTAAAATTTTTTACTGGTTACATGTTTTGAGTTACAGAGGAGGTCTAGGGCCAAAATTATTGCTCTCACTCTACCGATCGCAGCGATACCTCACATGTGTGGTTTGAACACCGTTTTCATATGTGAGCGGGACTTACGTATGCGTTCGCTTCTGCATGCAAGCACACAGGGACAGGGGCGCTTTAAAAATTTTTTTTTTTTTTTTTATTGTTCATTTTACTTTATTTATTTTAGTTTGATGCTTTTTTCCAAAAAAAATAAATTTTGACTACTTTTATTCCTATTACAAGGAATATAAACATCCTTGTAATAGGAATATGGCATGACAGGTCCTCTTTACAGTGAGATATGGGGTCAATAAGACCCCACATCTCACCTCTAGGCTGGGAAGCCTGAAATAAAAAAAAAAAAAAAAAAAAAACGATCCTGGCTTCGATCGTAGTGGTGAGTCGGTAGAAACGCGGGAGGGGGGGACATCCCCTCTCGCCTCCCGTAAGAACGATCAAGCAGTGGAACAGCTGCTATGATCATTCTCATGGTGTAGGGAATCGCTGGCTGAAAAAGCTGATATCTGAATGATGCCTGTAGCTGCAACCATCATTCAGATATCCCCGCACAAAGTCAAGGATGTTGTATGATGGCCGGCGGGCGGGAAGTGGTTAAAACGCTTTTTTTTTTTTTTAACACAAAGTTGTCCATTTATACAATATTTCTAACACATAGCATGTACATACCAAAAATGACACCCCAAAATAGATTCTCCTACTCCTCCTGAGTACGGCGATACCACATGTGTGAGACTTCCACAGCCTGGCCACATACAGAGGCCGAGTACAGCCGAGCATGGCTCAGCATGGCAGGGTATGGCGGGGTATTGCGGAGTATGGCGGGGGCATGGCAGAGTATGGCGGGGGCATGGCAGAGTATTGTGGGGGCATTGCAGAGTATTGTGGGGGCATTGCAGAGTATTGCACAGCATTGCAGAGTATTGTGGGGGCATTGCAGAGTATTGCACAGCATTGCAGAGTATTGTGGGGGCATTGCAGAGTATTGCACAGCATTGCAGAGTATTGTGGGGGCATTGCAGAGTATTGTGGGGGCATTGCAGAGTATTGTGGGGGCATTGCAGAGTATTGCACAGCATTGCAGAGTATTGTGGGGGCATTGCAGAGTATTGTGGGGGCATTGCAGAGTATTGCACAGCATTGCAGAGTATTGCACAGCATTGCAGAATATTGTGGGGGCATTGCAGAGTATTGCACAGCATTGCAGAGTATTGTGGGGGTATTGCAGAGTATTGTGGGGGCATTGCAGAGTATTGCACAGCATTGCAGAGTATTGTGGGGGTATTGCAGAGTATTGCACAGCATTGCAGAGTATTGTGGGGGTATTGCAGAGTATTGTGGGGGTATTGCAGAGTATTGCACAGCATTACAGAGTATTGTGGGGGCATTGCAGAGTATTGTGGGGGCATTGCAGAGTATTGTGGGGGCATTGCAGAGTATTGCACAGCATTGCAGAGTATTGTGGGGGCATTGCAGAGTATTGTGGGGGCATTGCAGAGTATTGCACAGCATTGCAGAGTATTGCACAGCATTGCAGAATATTGTGGGGGCATTGCAGAGTATTGCACAGCATTGCAGAGTATTGTGGGGGTATTGCAGAGTATTGTGGGGGCATTGCAGAGTATTGCACAGCATTGCAGAGTATTGTGGGGGTATTGCAGAGTATTGCACAGCATTGCAGAGTATTGTGGGGGTATTGCAGAGTATTGTGGGGGTATTGCAGAGTATTGCACAGCATTACAGAGTATTGTGGGGGCATTGCAGAGTATTGTGGGGGTATTGCAGAGTATTGCATTGCATAGTAGTGAGGGATGGCTGAGCATGGATGGATGGATGTCTCTGTGCAGCGCTGTGGGCACTACACATACAGCCCACAGCACTGCAGACATCCATCCATCCCCCTCTCCGCTCACTGTGTACCGATCGGTACACAGGAGGGGAGGAGAGGAACCGGCGTCATCAGATGACGCCGGTCTGTTTACATGTGATCGCGCCGTCATTTGACGGCGCGATCACATGGTAAATGGCCGCGATCAGCGGCCATTTACCGGGATCCGTGATGCGCCGGGTCCTCTGGACCCGGCGGTCACGGATGTGTTCGGGTGCGCGCCCCAGGGGGCGCGCGAGAGGGGAATTCTGGGAGGACGTCATAGTACGTCCACCCAGAGTTATCCAACCGCCCTGCAGCCGTCATTTGGCTATGGGCCGGTTGGTAAGTGGTTAATAAATCTGCAAAAATGTCAACAATTCTGTGTTTTTCTGTCAATATGGGGTGCCGTGTGCACTAATATTAATGAGGAAAAAAAATGAACTTAAATGATTTTAGCAAATGGCTGCAATATAACAGAGTGAAAAATTTAAAGGGGGTCTGAATACTTTCCGTCTCCACTGTACATATAGTACATACACCTGCATGCATACATACATACATACATACATACACACACGTGCTAACACATACATATGGCCTTTAAAAAAAATCAGTTCTACTGAGCTGGCTGATCCAGACACCTTCTTGCTTGGCTGACTTTCACTTTTATGTTCGGTACCTCGGGTAAACTGTTTATTTTCGAAGTACTGCAATGTAGAGGGAGGCTGAGCAGGACAGCGCACAGGAAGAAGGGTTCTGCACATTACTGTCGTGTTCTTACTCTGCCAACCGTTCAGAACACCATCGGTTTCAGTCCAGTATACCATACAGGACTGAGACCAGCAGAGCTGCGAATCATTGGCAGAGCCGAGGATAAGCTATGAAGAGTCTTCAAAATGACAGAAGTCCGTTACATTTAACTTAACTACTACTATACATTAAATGTTTACATGCTGTGTTTTTCTGTTAAAAGAATTTGAACTTTGACTTCTCCAGGAGAGTCAATTTACTAATTTAGGTGTCCGTTTATGAAGCAGTGAACAGCGGTGATCCTGAGCATCGCCACTGATCACAGTCCATAGACGGTTTATGAAACAGAGATGATGGGGGAGAACATGTTTGAACATGTTCTCCCGCCGATGATCTCCGCACATTGAGAATCCTCATTGACTGACACAGAAACACAGTTTATGAAGCTGCGATCTCAGCACTTCACTGGTGATTTGTGTCAGAATTCACCCTCCCCGATTCACCAGCTCAGAGGTGGAGTATCAGGGAGTGAAGAGAGGATCTGGGGGGGATCTGAGGAGGAAAGAGGAAGCTTATTAACTTCCTTATACCTCGTTCAGACCCCCCAAGACAGTAACCATGTCCCCCTGTCATATTTATGTGTATACATATATATACATAGTTGCCAACAGTCCCGATTTTTCCTGGGACAATACCGATTTTGGGACCCTCGTCCCGATCTGAGGCCGTCCCAATTCTGGATTTTGCCTTTTGTCCATGGAAAAATGGGAATGTTTGGCTCTGCAGCAGTTCTGGCTCCTGGCTCCAACAAAATGGCCTCCGGCGCCACCACGAGAGCTTTCCCCTTGTGTTCAGCTACATCTCCTCTCGTTCCTCGTGTTCGGTGGAGGGGAGGGGCCGATCCGTGCAGACAATAAATCGGCTTCTCTCTTCACAATTCTCCACCAGGGATTAGCTGCATGGATCGGTCCCTCCCCTCTCCACTGAGCATGAGGAATGAGAGGAGGTGTAGCTAGACTGCAGCCAACACTCCGTTTGCAGCCAGCACTCCCCTGGGTGCACTGATTTAAGAGGCACCTCGCTGGGGGCACTGATTGAAGAGGCACCTCGCTGGGGGCACTGATTTAAAAGGCACTCCGCTGGGGGCACTGATTCAAGAGGCACTCCGCTTGGGACACCTGATGTAAGAGGCACTCTGCTGGGGACACCTGATGTAAGGACAGACTCTGCTGGGGGCACCTGATGGCATCTGGCGGCAGGTGACGCTCTCAGGGGTCCCACTGATTCTGGATTATGGTGAGTTGAATGATTTCATTCTATATTACAATGTAATAATAGTGATAATGCGCTTCAATCATCCTGACACCACAACAACCATGGTACTGAGATGATGGAAGCGCTAACACCAGGTGTTTGGAGTATCTTTATCTGCTGATTTGTTAAACTCTGGAATACACATTTCTAGTGTGATGTAGGATCTGGGCCTGCTGTCCCTCCATCCCTCTTTCCTTCCTTCTCTCGCCTTCCCTCCTTCTTTCCTTTTTTCTCTCTCCCTCCTTCTTTTCCCCTTTCTTTCTCCATCTCTCATTCATGTCAGACTCTAACCACACGCCCGTGTGTGTGTGTATGTATGTATGTATGTATATATATATATATATATATATATATATATATATATATATATATATAGTATATTGTGACGGTATGCAAGGTGAGATACACAATAATAGGTACATTTCACCTCCCATTGTTCCATTGTAACGGACTGAAACAGGGAGAAAAATGGCCGTGTGACAAGGTGGTTCCTGGCTGTACAGCCCTTTCGGTTTACGGTGGAGCACAAGCCGTGAAAATTCCAAAATAACGCAGATGCCCTCTTTCGCGTGCACTGTATGGTTGGGTCAAGTGCTCAGCCACAGGGGCTTGAGCAGAGGGGGAGGATATGTAATGGTATGCGAGATGAGATACACGATAATAGGTACATTTCACCTCGCATTCGTTCCATTGTAAGGGACTGAACCGGAATCCGGCCCAGTTTTTCTAGCCTCTGCGGCAGGCTGGGTTCCGGTCCGGATGTTCGGGTCCACTGGAGTCCACAGTCAGCTGGACTTTAAATATCCAGGAAGAGAGCACAGCAGGTCACTCTGGTTTTGAGACTCAGGAAGGAACCTGAGTGAGAGGAGCTCTGGGTTTTGGACTATAAGTTTTGCTTTTCTGCATGTTTTTTGTGGGTGACGGGGACCAGCCCCGCACTGTATAGAGAGGAGACTATTTGTTTATTTAGTGCTGGACGGCAAAGATTTAATTTACTGTTTGTTTGTTTTCTTTTTATTTTGCAAACCTCCTGCAAATAAACCTGGCATCTGGCAGATTTTGAAGAAAGTGCCCGTTTTGCGGACTGTCATTCATAAAGGTGATCTCCACAAGCTAATTTCCCCACACGTGGTGGATTCAGCAGGCAATTTCTGAAGATGGAGGAAATGATAAAGGCTCTGCTACAGGCCAATGCAGCTCAGCGGAAAACCAACCGCCAAGTCGCAGAGGCCGCTGCAGCACAACAAGCGGACCAGCAGGAAATGAACTGGCAGTTCACAGAGACCCTGGTGTAACTGAAAAAGGGGTCCGCACCTCCTGTGTCAGCGGAACCAAAGATGGTACGTGCCTCCTGCCACCTGCAAAAGATGACACCTGCGGATGATGTTTTCGAGTCGCTGTCCTCAAGGGATGGCCAAAAGAGCAGTGGGCGGGTTTGTTGGCCCCATTTCTAACAGGAGAACCCCAAAAGGCCTATTTTGATCTAGAACCAGATAAGGACCAGGACTATGAGACTCTAAAGACAGAGATACTCACACGCTTGGGTGTCACCATGGCAGTCCGGGCCCAGCGTGTGCATAAGTGGTCCTACTCCAGCAACAAGCCACCCCGTTCACAAATGTTTGACCTGGTCCACCTCACCAGGAAGTGGTTGCAGCCAAAGACCCTGACAAGCCCTCAGATTGTGGAGCGTGTGGTGATGGATCGGTATCTGCGTGCGCTCCCTGTTGCCCTGAGGAAGTGGGTCGGACAGGGGAACCACAAAACTGCAACCCAGTTGGGGGACCTAGTGGAGAGGTACACTGCCGCTGAGGACTTGCCCCACTTCGGTGTCTCTAGGGGTGCAAGATCGCCCAGCGGTTCTGGTAAGACTGTTCCGGGGTTCAAGAGCATGGGATAGGTGGATAAGACTGTTACAGCTGATGAGGCTGTGGGTTCTAGACTTGGAGACTGGCCAAAGAAGCCAGGAAGGTCTTTGGGGCTGTTAAGAGGACTGGGGGTAGGCCACATACGGTGTTTTCGTTGCCATGCATTAGGGCAAATTGCTGCAAACTGTCATATAGATGATGAACCTATGCAATGTGATTATACTTTTATAAAAAGACGCATTTGTCTGTTTGCACAGGTCGCATGTACTGCATCATGTCAGAGCCGCATTGAAAAACAGATGTGTGTTATTTCAGTGGATGGAAAGCCACTCACAGCCTTGCTAGACTCTGGTAGTGTGGTGACCCTAGTCAGGAATGATTGTGTGAACCCCACAAAACTACACCCCAGTACTATTGGGGTAATTTGGGGACACTCGGGACTACCAGACAGCGGTGGTTGAGGTTGATACCTCCTGGGGCAGTGTAACACATTCAGTGGGGGTGGTACCTTCACTGCTTCATGAAGCTTTAGTGGAGAGAGATTTTCCTCATTTTTGGAATTTATGGGAGAACAAAGGTGGATAGAGCTCCCCCTGCCTGGGAAGCACTGGAACTCTCACCAGACCCTTTTTGCCAAAGGAAAGGGGATGCTGTTGGTGGGATCGAGGAAGCCAGAGATCCTCTTCCTTTCCCTGTCATGGCTGGGGAGCCGGAGGACCTAGAAGCTAGCTCTCAGGCTGAGGGTAACAAACAGGAGACCCCCTCTGTCCCTGACATTGAGAGTAGCCAAAATGTCATACCCGACTTGGAGGTCAGGAGAGAGGATTTCTGTACCGAGCAACTGCGAGAGACCACCCTCGTGAGAACCAGGAAAAACGTTAAGATGTTGGACGGGGAACCGGTGGATCCTGATTGGGTGGTGTCTTTCCCCTACATGGCCGTTAGAAACAATTTATTGTGTCGAGTGATAAAACACGGAGGGGACGAGGTAGAGCAGCTACTGGTTCCCAAACCCTTCTGTAGGGTGGTTCTAGACTTGGCCCATGGTCATTTTATAGGGGGACATCTCGGTATCGAAAAAAACAGGGAGGGAATCGCCCAAAGGTTTTTCTGGCCAGGGTTGCATGCAGATATCAAGGAGTACTGCGAATCGTCCGAGAGCCAAATGTCGGCACCGTTACCCCATTTTCGCAGCCCTCTTGTCCCTCTACCAATAATCAAGGTCCCCTTTGAGAGGATTGGCATGGACCTGGTGGGGCCGGTTGTGAAATCTGCCCGGGGTCACCAGCATATTCTGGTGATCCTAGACTATTCAACACGCTATCCTGAGGCCATACCCTTGTGCAACACCTCCGCTAAGACTATCTCCAAGGAATTGGTTCAGGTGTTTAGTCGAGTGGGGATCCCTAAAGTGTTCTCAACCGATCAGGGCACCCCATTTATGTCTAGGGTTACCAAGGAACTGTGTAGACTATACAAAATGTCCCATCTCCGCACCTCTGTCTACCACCCCCAAACGGATGGTCTGGTTGAAAGATTTAATAAAACTTTGAAAAGTATGCTGAAATAGGTGGTCGACAAAGATGGGAAACTGGGATTTTTTGCTATCATAGCTCATGTTTGCCATACGTGAGGTTCCACAGGCTATTCCTCCTTTGAGCTTTTGTATGGTAGACATTCCAGGGGGCTGCTAGATGCCACCAAAGAAACGTGGGAAGGGGAGGCCACCCCATATTGAAGCATCATAGAGCATGTCTCCTTGATGCAGGATCGAACTGCAGCTGTCCTGCCCTGGTGCGAGAACATATGGAGCGAGCCCAGGAGGCCCAGAGGAGGGTCTATGACCCGGGTGCCAAGGTCCGTACTTTCAGCCCCAGGGACAGAGTGTTAGTACTGGTTCCCACGGTGGAAAGTAAGTTCCTAGCCAAGTGGCAGTGTCCCTTTGACGTTGTCGAAAGGGTGGGGAAGGTAAACTACAAAGTCTACCAGCCAGGGAAAAGGAAACCACACCAAATTTACCATGTGAATCTCTTAAAGCCCTGGAAGGACAGAGAGACTTTACTGGCCATGTCCACGCTTCTAACAGACCGGATACCGGTGACACCTGACGCCCCCATAACAGATACCCTGTCCGTGGCACAACAAAGTGATGTTAGGACGTTTGTGCATAAAAATAGAGACTTTTTCTCCCCCTTACCCGGACTGACCAACATGATCCAACATGACATAGTGATGGAACCAGGGGTTCACGTAAATGTAAAACCATACAGAATCCCAGAGGCCAGACGAGAGGCAGTCGCAAAGGCAATAAAAAATATGTTAGAGTTGGACGTGATAGAAGATTCCCACAGTGAGTGGTCGAGCCCCGTAGTGCTGGTCCCAAAACTCGACGGTACTATCAGGTTTTGTAACGACTTCAGGAAACTCAACAGTGTGTCCAAGTTCGATACGTACCTGATGCCCCGGGTCGGCGAACTCGTGGACAGGTTAGGACAGGCTCACTACATAACGACCCTAGACCTATCGAAAGGCTATTGGCAAATACCGCTAACTGAATCGGCAAAGGAGAAGACTGCCTTTTCCACTCCTAAGGGCTCGTTTCAGTATAAGCGGATGCCTTTTGGTCTGCACGCAGCCCCTGCTTCATTCCAGCAAATGATGGACAAAGCCTTGAGACCACATCGCCCGTATGCAGCTGCACATTTGGATGATGTGGTCATCCACAGCCCATTGGGAATCACACCTGCTCCGTGTACAAACAGTAATAGATTCCCTTAGGGGAATCTAACCCAAAAAAAGTTCCATAGGCCTGGAGGAGGCCAAATACCTTGGGTACATTATTGGCTGGGGAGTGTTCAAGCCGCAGACCAATAAGGTTGAGACAATTCAAAAATGGCCCCAACCGATCAATAAAAAACAAGTGAGGGCCTTCCTGGCCATTACGGGGTATTACAGACGGTTCATACCCAACTTTGCCACCATGGCCGCCCCTCTGACTGACCTGATGAAGTGTAGAGGGTCGGTAATGGTCAAGTGGAATCCCGAAGCCGAGGAGGCATTTCAGAATTTAAAGCAGACCCTTTGTGGGTTACCAGTACTAGTGGCCCCGGACTTCAGCAAGGAGTTTGTCGTACAGACGGACACTTCTGGACACTTCTGAGGTGGGCCTAGGGGCTGTACTGTCACAGAACAGGGATGGTGAGGAGCACCCAGTTGTATACCTGAGCCGGAAGCTGAACAAGCACGAAAAGAACTATGCCATCGTAGAAAAGGAGTGTCTCACCATTAAATGGGCCTTAGACTCCCTAAGGTATTACTTACTGGGGAGGTCATTTAAACTGGTCACCGACCATGCTCCCCTAAAGTGGATGTGTGACAACAGGGAGAAAAATGGCCGTGTCACAAGGTGGTTCCTGGCTTTACAGCCCTTTCGGTTTACGGTGGAGCAAAGCCCGGGAAAATTCCGAAATAAAGCAGATGCCCTCTCTCGCGTGCACTGTATGGTTGGGTCAAGTGCTCAGCCACAGGGGCTTGAGCAGAGGGGGAGGATATGTGACGGTATGCGAAGATGAGATACACGATAATAGGTGCATTTTACCTCGCATTCGTTCCATTGTAAGGGACTGAACCGGAATCCGGCCCGGTTTTTCCAGCCTCTGTGGCAGGCTGGTTTCCGGTCCGGATGTTCGGGTCCACTGGAGTCCACAGTCAGCTGGACTTTAAATATCCAGGAAGAGAGCTCAGCAGGTCGCTTTGGTTTTGAAACTCAGGAAGGAACCTGAGTGAGAGGAGCTCTGGGTGTTGGACTATAAGGTTTGCTTTTCTGCATGTTTTTTTTCTGTATATATGTATATATGTATGTGTGTGTGTGTGTGTGTATATGTATATATATGTATATATATGTATGTATATATATATATATATATATATATATATATATATATATATATATATATATTTAATTAATGTATGTGTGTAGCTGGTTTGCCCGTGTTTAGAGTGTGATCGGGGCACAATCTCTGCACCCGCAAGCACCCCCACTATTCTCTCATTTGCTAATATGCCAGATTAACTGGCTAGGATTGGCGCAGTGGGGAAGGAGGAGAGGACAGTGGGTGGTGAGTGTGTCTGTCTGAATCCTCATTCACTGACATCATCATGTGGGGGTGGAGTTGACTCTGGGACCGGAGGAGAGGACACTGAGCACTCGTCACTTCCGGGTCCCGGCCACAGTGGGGGTGGACTGGAGTCGATGGATGGAATCAGACGAGACAATCGGAGTGGCGCCGTGCCTTTGAATTGTAAGTGCTGGGTGGCGGGCTGGGCAGGGATGCATTTGGCAGCATTTGATATGGCACAGTGGCTGCGTTTGATGGGCACAGTGGTGGCAATTGATGGGCACAGTGGCTGCGTTTGATGGCACAGTGGCTGCGTTTGATGGGACAGTGGCTGCGTTTGATGGGACAGTGGCTGTGTTTGATGGCACAGTGGCGGCATTTGATGGGACAGTGGCTGCGTTTGATAGCCAGGGGCTGCGTTTGATGGCACAGTGGCGACAATTGATGGGCACAGTGGCTGTGATTAATGGTACAGTGAGGCTGCAATTGATGGGGTTTTTTTTTTTTCAAAATTTTTCAGTTTGTTTGCACTCCCCCCCCCCCCCCCCCCCCCCCCCCCCCAAAAAAAAACCCCAGTCGCCACTGAGTAGAAAGGTGTGAAATTGGAACTTGGGCTTGTTAGCATTGCATGATATTTCAGATAATATCTTAAAAGTGTTATGTTTATACACATTTCACAAAAAAATTTCTCACCACTTGAAAGGAAGTGGAAACGCATGCAGTAGACAATTCAGTTACTGAAACTACATTATAGCAGTATATTGCTTTTTTGTACACGAAGAATGGACAGCGCTGCTCCGCTTCTGATCCTTATGTTGGCAGGCTTATCTCTTGCTTGTGAGTATATAGTAACACTATTATAACAGATCTAACTATGTGAAGCTTGCTCTTACAGGTGAATATTAAGCAAGACCCCCCCCCCCCCCCCCTATGGATGGGTGACATTGCCTTTCATTTCCAATTTTTGTTTTTTGTTTTTTCATTTTTTTTTTTTTGTCCTTGAATAGTTCTACAAGTCCAAGAGTATTAAAAATATTTAAAATATTTATGAAATAATATATATGCCTTGTGGCAATTAGTGTTTTATGTATGAATTTATTATTTTAAATACAAATGAATATTGTTCATGAATTTTTTGTTTTAAAAATGCTGTATTAATTTTTATTCCGTTTTTTTTTTTTCCCCTTACTTTGCTCTAATTACGGCTATGCCTGTTGACTGCATTGTCCCGTCATACTGTCTCCCCCAATATGTAAACTTGCGATCTCTCTTTGTCTACTCATTGATTCACATGTCTATGGTGTAGTGCACTGGTCTTCAAATACACATTCACCTTCATATACATGTTACCACCCACTCTTTCTATCCCTTAGTTTAATATCTGTTTGTGTTCTGTTTAGCCTATCACTGTCATCCCATTCCCTCCCATGCTGCTACTGATCCTGTGTACGGAGGGGAGAGTAGATGCAAGCCCACTAATTGGGACATGTCAGCTCCTCCCGCGTCCTCCCCCTTCCTGATCGCGGGCCGCTATGCAGCATAGGAAGTGTAGTTTTCTCACTTTCCCGGACCTTTCGCGCATGCGCTGTGCGGTCTTCACACTGGTGGCCCATGCATGATGTCAGATACCAATTATTTAGCTTCGGTTCCCCTATATATATATATATATCCTCCCTTCACCACGTCACACTGCTAGATCTTTTCAAGGGTAGCCAAACTGTGATACCGCTAGTGCTAAGATAATACCGCACATAAAACCTGCTTTTTGTGCCCTTTGGTATAGTATCAGTTCCCTTTTCATGACTTAAACCATAGTTCACCTTTTAAATTACTTTACCCGCTGCTGCCTGTGTTTGGAGAATTAACCTCCCGACCTGAGGGGGCAGGTGATCTGCAGCAGGTATTTGGTCATCCTTATATATAGGATGACCTATTTTCTTTTTATACTAAGTACTAACATGAACTATGTCCCTTTGCATTATTATTAATTTTATATCTATATCCAATTTAACATCATTCACTTTATCTTTTGCAAGCTACTCATGTTAATAATCTTTTTAACACACCTCTAACTCCAGTTCAGGCACTTTTTTTTTTTTTTTTGCAATCATTGCATTATTTATGTAAGCAGATAATCTCTCCTCCCTGCAATGTATTCTCACTATATGTATTCACCTTTACCATTACACTTCTTTTGTATTTTTAGTTCTTTTAATTCCACTTTTATTTATTTTGTGCACCATATTGCAGGCTAGATTTCAGCCTTCAACTTCCCCCAATTTCACCTGGCGTTCTTACATGTGTACTACCCATTGACGGTTTTTCGTGACTTGACCCTGAGTCGCAATTATAAGATCTTCATTTGGGTGAGCTTTTGATGATGAGCATGTCAGTCAACAGTCCATTTCAATAAATTATTCCTATCATTATTCCAATTTTTTCAAATTTTTTTCTATTGTTGTATTTCCAGTCCAAACTTTGGTTTGGTTTTTACAGTGTTACATGTAACTGTCTTTAAATTATCTCCTGATGAGCCCAGAGGGGCGAAACATGTCAGGATTATCACTTCAATGTCATCTCAGAGTGAATTTACTTGTCATCTACTTAGAATTTTTGATGTAACCCTGTATTTGTGCACATAATTTATACCAAACCTTTTATTATGTTTTGTACATAATAATAATAAACTTTCAATTTCTATACCCAGTATGGTTTTTTTTTTTTTAATTTGTTTTTGTTTTTACTTCCTTGGCACCCTTAAAGTCCCGCTAAATAATCTCCCTTTCCACATTTATCTACAGGGATGTTGGTGCCCATTTTTATTATTGTCACCCACCCATATTGTTATCTTTATTAAGCAAGACTGCTTTCAGAGCCACAAGGTATACTACCAGTGGTGGAGGAGACATAACACATAGACAGTGTGACCAGGCTAGAAAAATCAACTGCATGCATTTTTGGCAAACAGCCAGTTAAAATCAGATTTAACCATAGTATTATTATTTTTTTTTTTTTTTTCAGATGAGCTGGAAACTATAATTGAACATAACAAAAGCCACAAATGCTAAATGTGCAAAAATGTTCTGGCCATCTGTGATTTCTAGGACAGTCCCAGGGGAGTCTTTCTATCTACTGAATGCTCCTCTTCCACATCATGCCAATCATTTAAACCCATATGCTGAATTACATTTTGCAAGCTATGGTCATCTTGTTTGTATACAGTATATGAAATCACTGTTTCTATTTGTTTAAAAAAAGGAAATGTTCACATCAGAGTGCTATATAATAATCAATCTGCACACTATAGTTCCCCTTATCCAACCTATAGGCTTTAGTTGTGATAGAGAAATATATAGTGTAACATCCTGTGCCCAAAATGAACGTGCACACCAAAAATTATTGTCAAAATATTGAAATATATGATGTCACATCCCGCATCCTTATAGTGAAAAAAAATGATGCACCAAAATGAGTGTTGGATATAGAAATGCATAATATCACATCCAATGTCATGGGGCAGTACAAAGGACTCAAGGATAACTAAATAAAGAGACATAACACAGTTTATTTCATGTTGGCAATAATGGCCACAGCGTTTATTAAGGAGTTACCCAAAATGAACAATAATCATCCATAACAGCAAAATATTTAATCCTAAAATTACAAAACCATAAATTTATTTAATTTATTAATACTATCACGTAGTCCATCCGGAACTGAACTGGATGACAAACCCCCATTAACAAACGCCATGACAAAATTAAAATAAATAAATATATATATATATATATATATAATGTATGTGGGTGGGAGCAGCACGGAACTCCGTCTTCAGCGGGATCTCCTCAGGCGGTGAACGAACCAATCAGGACCTGTTTCTATGCTGCTCTATATTCTGCCATCATCTGGAGCAACCTAAAAGAGAGGAGGGGGGGGGGGGGAGAACCAGGGAAGGGAGACAGCCCTCTGTACTGTCCCATGGAGCCCCACATAAGTGCTAGGGGCTCAGTCATTCTATAAAAAATGAATATGCACAACACATTTTGATTGCTAGACATAGAGATATATAATGTCACACCCTGTGTCCTTCTATAAAAAAGAATATATAGACCACAAAGTGATGGCTAGATATAGAACTACATATATAATGTGTCCCTCTATGAAAAAAAAAAATATGCAGATCATGCACTATTAGCCATAGAAATAAATAATATCCCCTCCTACGTTCTTATATTAAAAAAAGAATGTGTGCAACACAAAATTAATATTAGCAATATGTTATTTTATACAGTTCACATAGTGTAGTGACTTAATTATATATTGACAACATAGGAACACAAATGCATTACACATACTGTACATAGCAAGGTGAATTTTGTATTGAATTAGTTGATACACATGTGATATACTGTATCTGTTTAATTAGGCTGTGAATTCAAACAAATTTTTTTTTTTTAGTGGATATAACGTGTGATCTTCATATTCTGTGATGATGTTACTAAGCATGGTTATATTTAAATATCTCATTCTGTGCTAGATTTAAAGAGGAACCCCCCCACTCCCCCCCCCAAAAGAAAAAGTATTATGCGCCCTTTACCTCTGGTCTCCTTTCTATGCTGCATAAATATACTTAAATATAGGGATGCGTGATGTGGGTGTCCTAGGAGGCTGCAGGCTGCTAGGGCTATGTCATGGGACTGTAGGCCGCAACCCCCCCCCCCCCCCACATACAAACACCAACCTTACTCATAATAAAGGAAAACACTTCACACAGGAAATTGACATGGAAAGGCCGCTGTATATTTATTGGTTTACCAAAATAACACAAATTTATTTCAAGCATATTAAAATTCAAATCAAATACTACAATACAGATTCCACTTCATTGCCCAGCTATCAGAACTCGCCCCCATCTCCCCCCCCCCCCCCCCGGATCCACACCTGGATGGCAGAAACCACATAAAGTACAGCGACAGGTGGGCGGGAGGGACCTCCTTTTGCCTGAAGGTTCAAAGAGGGCCAGAACCCGATCCAGCTGCCTTAAATACCTTTGGACCAGCATCCCATAATAATCCCAGGTGTTCCAATAGCTTTTATAGCCCACCTGGGATACCACTGAAATTCTTAAAGGACCATGCACTTACTGCAAATTTAATAGAGGGGGATAGCAGCCACATTCCCATGGAGGTGTGCCCAAAGAATTGTGCCCCCTTTAACATTCTTGCCCAGGTATTTGTAAAAAAATAAATACAAATTTGCGTGTGTGTGTGTGTGTGTGAAAGGGGGGAAGGAGCAATATCAGGTAAAGGAGAAGAAGAATAAATGATCCTATAAGACAAAAACAAGTTACTGAAACAGAATTTAGTGTGTAGAATAGTAGAAAATATTGTATGCACAAATATTGCTATCTAGAAAAAAAGTAGTGGTGTGCTGTCTTCTGTTTTATATACTGTGCTGGCACTTTCATTTTTGGCCTTGTAAAAATGATGCTGCAAATAATGCACCAAGCAAATTCTCTAAATTGTGGGAGCCATGGCTAGCAGTTCCTGGACAGGCCCCCTTCTCCCCAATTTCCTTCAGGTTGTTGCATTGTTGAATCTAGTCCTGTTGAGCATACCAGATTACCTCTTTCACATGGCCATATTGTGAGTTCATCCTTGCATCTAAATAGGAGCAACTCATATATTATCTATTTTGCTTATATAACCTACGTATACAGGCGGAAAGTTGTTTAAAGTGCTTTTCCCCCCATTCTTCCTTCTCCCCCCCCCCCCCCCTTTTTTATTCTGCCCAGTATGGAGTAACTCCTCTGGAACATTCAATCTTGTAAAAATCCTCTGTTATTATTTGAATGTTTATGAAAATTATGATTGCCATCATAGTATAATGTTTTGTGGATCTCTATATGATTATTTGCACGAGGTACTCTTGATCGGGTGTACAGTACCAAAGTAATGCCATTATGGGAGGTCTTCCCATGATCTCAACATTTATGCCTTATTTGTATAATTTTTTTTTTTCCCTTTGTTCCAAAAAAAAAAAAAAAAAAAAAAAAAAAGAATGCCTACCTAAATAGCACTTCCTGTGGCAAATTAACCACTTCAGCCCCGGAAGGTTTTACCCCCTTCCTGACCAGAGCACTTTTTACAATTCGGCACTGCGTTTTAACTGCTAATTGCGCGGTCATGCAATGCTGTACCCAAACGAAATTTGCGTCCTTTTCTTCCCACAAATAGAGCTTTCTTTTGATAGTATTTGATCACCTCTGCCGTTTTTATTTTTTGCGCTATACACGGAAAAAGACCGAAAATTTTGAAAAAAAATGATATTTTCTACTTTTTGTTCTAAAAAAAATCCAATAAACTCAATTTTAGTCATACATTTAGGCCAAAATGTATTCGGCCACATGTCTTTGGTAAAAAAAATGTCAATAAGTGTATATTTATTGGTTTGCGCAAAAGTTATAGCGTCTACAAACTAGGGTACATTTTCTGGAATTTACACAGCCTTTAATTTATGACTGCCTATGTCGTTTCTTGAGGTGCTAAAATGGCAGGGCAGTACAAAACCCCCACAAATGACCCCATTTTGGAAAGTAGACACCCCAAGGAATTTGCTGAGAGGCATGTTGAGCCCATTGAATATTCATTTTTTTTGTCCCAAGTGATTGAACAATGACAAAAAAAAAAAAAAAATTACAAAAAGTTGTCACTAAATGATATATTGCTCACACAGGCCATGGGCATATGTGGAATTGCACCCCAAAATACATTTAGCTGCTTCTCCTGAGTATGGGGATACCACATGTGTGGGACTTTTTGGGAGCCTAGCCGCGTACGGGGCCCCGAAAACCAATCACTGCCTTCAGGATTTCTAAGGGCGTACATTTTTGATTTTACTCCTCACTACCTATCACAGTTTTGAAGGCCATAAAATGCCCAGATGACATAAAACCCCCCCAAATGACCCCATTTTGGAAAGTAGACACCCCAAGCTATTTGCTTTGAGGCATGTTGAGTCCATGGAATGTTTTATATTTTGACACAAGTTGCGGGAAAGTGACAAATTTTTTTTTTTTTTTTTTTTTTTTGCACAAAGTTGTCACTAAATGATATATTGCTCACACAGGCCATGGGCATATGTGGAATTGCACCCCAAAATACATTTAGCTGCTTCTCCTGAGTATGGGGATACCACATGTGTGGGACTTTTTGGGAGCCTAGCCGCGTACGGGGCCCCGAAAACCAAGCACTGCCTTCAGGATTTCTAAGGGCGTACATTTTTGATTTTACTCCTCGCTGCCTATCACAGTTTCGGAGGCCATGGAATGCCCAGGTGGCACAAACCCCCCCAAATGACCCCATTTTGGAAAGTAGACACCCCAAGCTATTTGCTGAGAGGCATGGTGAGTATTTTGCAGCTCTCATTTGTTTTTGAAAATAAAGAAAGACGAGAAAAAAAATTTTTTTTTTTTCTTTTTTCAATTTTCAAAACTTTGTGACAAAAAGTGAGGTCTGCAAAATACTCACTATACCTCTCATCAAATAGCTTGGGGTGTCTACTTTCCAAAATGGGGTCATTTGGGGGGTTTTTTTGCCACCTGGGCATTCCATGGCCTCCGAAACTGTGATAGGCAGTGAAGAGTGAAATCAAAAATTTACGGCCTTAGAAAGCCTGAAGGCGGTGCTTGGTTTTCGGGGTCCCGTACGCGGCTAGGCTCCCAAAAAGTCTCACACATGTGGTATCCCCATACTCAGGAGAAGCAGCAGAATGTATTTTGGGGTGTAATTTCACATATTCCCATGGCATGTTTGAGCAATATATCATTTAGTGACAACTTTGCGCAAAAAAAAATAAAAAAAATAAAAAATTGTCTCTTTCCCGCAACTTGTGTCACAATATAAATTATTCCATGGACTCAACATGACTCTCAGCAAATAGCTTGGGGTGTCTACTTTCCAAAATGGGGTCATTTGGGGGGGTTTTGAACTGTCCTGGCATTTTATGCACAACATCTAGAAGCTTATGTCACACATCACCCACACTTCTAACCACTTGAAGACAAAGGCCTTTCTGACACTTATTGTTTACATAAAAAAATAATTTTTTTTTGCAAGAAAATTACTTTGAACCCCCAAACATTATATATTTTTTTTAAAGCAAATGCCCTACAGATTAAAATGGTGGGTGTTTCATTTTTTTTTTTCACACAGTATTTGCGCAGCGATTTTTCAAACGCATTTTTTGGGGAAAAAACACACTTTTTTACATTTTAATGCACTAAAACACACTATATTGCCCAAATGTTTGATGAAATAAAAAAGATGATCTTAGGCCGAGTACATGGATACCAAACATGACATGCTTTAAAATTGCGCACAAACGTGCAGTGGCGACAAACTAAATACATTTTTAAAAGCCTTTAAAAGCCTTTACAGGTTACCACTTTAGATTTACAGAGGAGGTCTACTGCTAAACTTACTGCCCTCGATCTGACCTTCGCGGCGATACCTCACATGCATGGTGCAATTGCTGTTTACATTTGACGCCAGACCGACGCTTGCGTTCGCCTTAGCGCGAGAGCAGGGGGGACAGGGGTGCTTTTTTTTTTTTTTTTTTTTTTTTTTCTTTATTATTATTATTTTTTTATCTTATTTTTAAACTGTTCCTTTCATTTTTTTTTTTTTAATCATTTTTATTGTTATCTCAGGGAATGTAAATATCCCCTATCATAGCAATAGGTAGTGACAGGTACTCTTTTTTGCAAAAATTGGGGTCTATTAGACCCTAGATTTCTCCTCTGCCCTCAAAGCATCTGACCACACCAAGATCGGTGTGATAAAATGCTTTCCCAATTTCCCAATGGCGCTGTTTACATCCGGCGAAATCTAAGTCATAAAATGCTCGTAGCTTCCGGTTTCTTAGGCCATAGAGATGTTTGGAGCCACTCTGGTCTCTGATCAGCTCTATGGTCAGCTGGCTGAATCACCGGCTGCATTTTCAGGTTCCCTGTTGAGACAGGAGAGCCAGAGAAAAACACGGAAGACGTTGGGGGGGAGGGGCATTCCCTCCCACTGCTTGTAAAAGCAGTCTAGAGGCTAATTAGCCGCTAGGATTGCTTTTACATGAAAGCCGACCGCTGGCTGAAAAGAATGATACCAAGATGATACCTAAACCTGCAGGCATCATTCTGGTATAACCACTCAAAGTCGTGAATGGCGTACCTGAAGACAAAAAAATGGTTAACAATAAAGCACAGTAAACGGTAAGGTATAAAAAATTGCATACCTGAAAAGCAAACATGATAAAACATAATAACAATAAAACATTGCAGAATAGAATACAGTAAAAAAGAGCAGAACAATAGAGAGAGAATAGAGAGAGAGAGAACAATAAAACGACAACTATTTTTTTTTATTTTATATTTTTGTATGTGTTTTTTTTTTTTTTTTTTTTTACACTTTTTTTTGTAACTAACTTTTATAACTGTAACCAGTTCCAGGTTCGGGTCTCTCAAAATGCGATGGCATCTTGGGAGACCCTGTGAAAGTGTGCCTAGTCTGTGGAATGCTGTACCCTACGCTAATACTCAACTAGTGAATGGTAGCGTTCAAAACATTCACCAATGCAAAGACCAGGATTGTCAGGACAGGAGGGACAATAATAGAGGGTGTCACGCCTATATCCGCGCTTGCTGCAGACACAACATCTTTTTTGGGGGGGTTCGTTGGGTAGGGGTACTCGGGAGGACATAAAGAAAATGCCTCTCATGCAGCCGACTGCATTTGGTTGGGGATGTGAATGGGGGAAGTACGGGCGCTGCAGAAGCGGTGGGTTCCCAATTAGGATTGGCGAATGCAGCAGGAAGGGCATTATGGGCACGACGGGCCTGTGTTTGTCTTCTTGGTGGCAGCGGGACACTACTTGTGCTTGCCACCTCACCAGCTTGAACTGCACTTATGGGACTCGCCACGTCACCAAGTGTTACTGCAGTGCTGGTTTGACTACGACCGGGGTGTACTATTCCGCTGGTGCTTGCCAGTTCACCAAAACGCTACCAAAAAAACTGTTAGCGATCGCAAGGATCAGGCCTGACTCTGCGAACGCTGCAGTTATGCGTTTAGTGTTTTGTAAGTGTCAGTGATCGATCGATACTGCACTTGGGTGGGCTGGGCTGGGCCGGGCGGAGGGGCAAAACGCAGGTGCTAGCAGGTATCTGGGCTGATCCCGCTAACACTGCGTTTGTGGGAACCCTAAACTGCTGGGGACGCTAGTATAGATCTGATCGGATCAGATATTGATCCGATCAGATACTATACCACTAAGGGAGGCGTATGCTGCGTGCGTGGGTGTTAGCGGTACTGGCGCTAACCTGACACTGCTTGGGGCTGGTGCTTGCCAGTTCACCAAAACGCTACCAAAAAAACTGTTAGCGATCGCAGGGATCAGGCCTGACTCTGCGAACGCTGCAGTTATGCGTTTAGTGTTTTGTAAGTGACAGTGATCGATCGATACTGCACTTGGGTGGGCCGGGCAGAGGGGCAAAACGCAGGTGCTAGCGGGTATCTGGGCTGATCCCGCTAACACTGCGTTTTTGGGAACCCTAAACTGCTGGGGACGCTAGTATAGATCTGATCGGATCAGATATTGATCCGTACAGATACTATACCACTAAGGGAGGCGTATGCTGCGTGCGTGGGTGTTAGCGGTACTGGCGCTAATCTGACGCTGCCTGGGGCGACGCATATCACCGCCGGGCGATCAGGGGGCTAAACTTTTATTCGGTAATAAACGGCGGGTGCCCTGACACTATAAAAAATAAACGAACTAACCAGCGTCACCCGTAACAGTTATACGGTGATCAGTGGTGAAAGGGTTAACTAGGGGGCAATCAAGGGGTTAAAACATTTATTAGGTAGTATATGGGGGTCCATGTCGCTATAAAACGCTGACGGTAAACCTAAATATTTACCTCACTAACTAGCATCACCAGCGACACTAATACAGCGATCAGAAAAATGATCGCTTAGCAACACTGGTGACAGGGGGTGATCAAGGGGTTAAAACTTTATTAGGGGGGGTTAGGGGGGTATCCTAGACCTAAAGGGGGCCTAACACTCACTGCCCTAACACTGTAACTGTCACAAACTGACACTATGCAGTAATCAGAAAAAAAAAAAAAAAAAAATACTGCTAATGTCAGTTTGTGACAGGGGGGGGGGTGATTGGGGGGGGATCGGGGGGCGATCGGGGGGGGATCGGGGGTGTAAGGTATGCCTGGCATGTTCTACTGTGTGTGTTTGTGTTGTGTGGACTTACATGTCTTCTCTCCTCGGCGCTGGACGGAAACTGCCAGACCGAGGAGAGATGACATCACATCCTCTGCCTGTGTGAAACTACACACAGGCAGAGGAGGATTCCCATTGGCTGGGAGCGATCGCGAGGGGGGGGCCACGATCGGATGGTCTCCCCCTCGCCTCCCGACGCTCCCAGTCAGATGCCGACCGCCGCTGGCACCGGGGGGGGGTCCGATCGGACCCCCCGCCCGCGGGAGGCAGATCACGTATATATACGTGATTCTGCCTGCCCGTGCCACTCTGCCGACGTATATCTACGTTAGGCGGTCGGCAAGTGGTTAATAAAGCGGGTTCAAAAGTAGCAGGTGCTGCAGCAACAGCCTTCTGGAGACTGGAGAAATCACAAGTCGATGTACATCACACCGTGGATCATCAATTACCATCCGCAGTGTGTTGGCAAATACGAACATTAATTAAAACAAAAGTGGTATACACCAATTCATTACGTAAGCTGGCCATACTCTAGTATGAAAATTTCAATACAATCATGTACATACGTACATGTAGTTAAGACATCCAAAAATCCATAGCACCCCTCTATACCTGTGTACAACCAGGGCGGTGGATGCCAGGTCTTGACTTTGCACACAAATAGAAGATATAGATAAATGAAATCCGCAGTCCAATATCTGCTCTTCCAGACATTTTTATTCAGCTGTCAATAGAGCAACTGCATCATTAATGTCTCCACCTGGAAACCACCATTACTTTGTGTCCAGTCCATGGTTATCTGCGAAATGGTTGGCTACATATAACAGACCTAGTTCGACAGTTAACTACAGTGCCTTAAAAAAGTATTCACACCCCTTGAAATTTTCCACATTTTGTTATGTCACAACCAAAAATGTAAATGTATTTTTTTGGGGGGGTTTATGTGATAGACCAACACAAAGTGGCACATAATTGTGAAGTGGAAGGAAAATGATAAATGGTTTTCAATTTTTTTACAAATAAATATCTGAAAAGTGTGGCCTGCATTTGTATCTAGCCCCCTTTACTCTGATACCCCAAACTAAAATCTAGTGGAATAAATTGCCTCCAGAAGTCACGTAATAAGTAAATAGAGTCCTATGCATAGTTTAATCTCAGTATAAATACAGCTGTTCTGTGAAGCCCTCAGAGGTTTGTTAGAGAACCTTAGTGAACAAACAGCATCATGAAGGCCAAGTAACACACCAGACAGGTCATGGATAATATAAAAAAAATATCCCAAGCTTTGAACATCTCACGGAGCACTGTTCAATCCATCATCCAAAATGGAAAGAGTACGGCACAACTGCAAACCTACCAAGACATGGCCATCCACTTAAAGCAGAACTCAGGGCAAATTTTTTTTCCATGTCCATGTTGCTGATCTCCTACCTTCACCAAGTTTGCCATCCATGTTTTTCTGAGCTCTGTAGTTCCTCTGTAATAAGCTGCAGAACTTGCTGAAAAACCACTATTACCTGCTCACTTCCTGTTTGTAAGACCGCTGGCTTCTATCCCTCTCCTAAGCTCAGCCAGCGGTCTGACACACCCCCTTGTAGTCCTCTAAAAGAGCAGGGAGGAAGTAGACATGTTGTTGTGAGCGGAAGGGGTCTCACAGCCCCCGGTCTGTGCCGCCCATGGAGGAGGTGTCCTCCTTCTCCTCTCTCCTCCCTTCTCCTCCTCCTCCCTATCTGCAATCCGTCCTTCCGCTGTCCCCACGTAGTGGCTGCGTTTGATGGCACAGTGGCTGCGTTTGATGGCACAGTGGCTGCGTTTGATGGGCACAGTGAGGCTGCAATTGTTTTTTTTTCAGTTTGTTTGCGCCCCCCAAAAAATTTGAGCACCAGCCGCCACTGTTCCTGACATTTGGCACTGGTGGTGGTACCTGACATTTGGCACTGGTGATGGTCCCTGACATTTGGCACTGGTGGTGGTCCCTGACATTTGGCTCTGGTGGTCCCTGACATTCGGCACTGGTGGTGGTCGCTGACATTCGGCACTGGTGGTGGTCGCTGACATTCGGCACTGGTGGTGGTCGCTGACATTCAGCACTGGTGGTGGTCCCTGACATTTGGCACTGGTGGTGGTCCCTGACATTTGGCACTGGTGGTGGTCCCGGACATTTGGCACTGGTGGTGGTCCCTGACATTTGGCACTGGTGGTGGTCCCGGACATTTGGCACTGGTGGTGGTCCCGGACATTTGGCACTGGTGGTGGTCCCTGACATTTGGCTCAGGTGGGGTCTCTGACATTTGGCTCTGGTGGTCCCTGACATTCGGCACTGGTGGTGGTCCCTGACATTCGGCTCTGGTGGTCCCTGACATTCGGCTCTGGTGGTCCCTGACATTCGGCACTGGTGGTGGTCCCTGACATTCGGCACTGGTGGTGGTCCCTGACATTTGGCTCTGGTGGACACTGGCACGTTGCACTGGTTTGCATGTATATTAAAATGTTTTGTATTTATAAGGCTGTAACCTATCATACCGTGTGTTATGTATGGCTTGCTGGCTACAGAATGAGGGGTGTGATTTATGTTGAAGTGGGCGAGTTCACATTTACATGGACAAGCCTAGTGTACTTCCCACATTTACTCCCATCCCAAGGATTCATGGAAAATGTAGGCTGATTACAGTAAGACCCCTTTCACACCAAGCCGCCTATAGCGTCGGCGGTAAAACGCCGCTTTTACCCCCCCCCGCTAGTGGCCAAGAAAGGGTTAAAACTGCCCGCAATGCGCCGCAATAGCGGCGTTTTGCCAGCGGTATCCCAGCGCTGCCCCATTGATTTCAATGGGGAGCAGCGGTGGAGGAGCGGTAAACACACCGCTCCTTCACCGCTCCAAAGAAGCTGCTGGCAGGACTTTTCCTGATGTCCTGCCAGCGCACCGCTCCGGTGTAAAAGCCCTCGGGCTTTCACACTGGAAACAATGGAGCAGCTGTTTGAGGGCGGATTGCAGGCGCTATTTTTAACACTGTAGCGCCTGCAAAACGCCCTCAGTGTGAAAGGGGTCTTAGAGAGAGAGGAAGATATGATGCAATCACTGTTCTAAGAGATCCTCCCTGCCAGAAAAGATGATGCTCACAAAGCTGACTTCCTGAAAATGAAATCAGTCATATCTCTTAAACGGTAAGAAATTTCACAAATGTAATGTGTGTACTGTTTAGTGTTTTGTGTGGGGGGTGTACTATTGGGGGATTTTTTGAAAATCCCTGAGTTCTGCTCTAAATTGACAGGCCAGGCAAAGAGAACATTAATGATAGAAGCAGCCAAGAGGCACATGGTAACTCTGGAGTAGCTGCAGAGATCCACAGCTCAGGTAGGAGAATCTGGCCACAGGACAACTATTAGTCGTGCACTCCACAAATCTGGCCTTTATGGAAGAGTGGGAAGAAGAAAGCCATTGTTGAAAGAAAGCCATAAGAAGTCACATTTGCAGATTGCGAGAAGCCATATGAAGGACACAGCAAACGTGGAGGAAGGTGCTCTGGTCAGATGAGACCAAAATTTGAACACATCATCCCCACCGTGAAACATGGTGGTGACAGCATCATGTTGTGGGGATGCTTTTCCTCAGCAGGGACAGGGAAATTGGTTAGAGTTGATGGGAAGATGGATAGAGCCAAATACAGGACAATCTTAGAAGAAAACCTGTTGGCGTCTGCAATAGACTTGAGACTGGGGCGGATGCTCACCTACCAGCAGGACAACGACCCTAAACATACAGCCAGGGCTACAATGGAATGGATTAGATAAAAGCATATTCATGTGTTATAATGGCCCAGAAAAAGTCCAGACCTAAATTAAATTGAGAATCTGTGGCAAGGCTTGCAAATTGCTGTTCACAGATGCTCTACATCCAATCTGACAGAGCTTGAGCCATTTTGCAATGAAGAATGGGCAAAAATGGCACTCTCTAGATGTGCAAAGCTGGTAAAGACACACCCAAAAGGACTTTCAGCTGTAATTGCAGCGAAAGGTAGTTAAACAAAGTATTGACTCAGGGGGACTGAATACAAATGTTCCCCACACTTTTCAGATATTTATTTGTAAAATATTTTGAAAACCATTTATCATTTTCCTTTCACTTCACAATTACAGTATCTCACAAAACTGAGTACACCCCTCACATTTTTGTAAATATTTTATTATATCTTTTCATGTGACAACACTGAAGAAATGACACTTTGCTACAATGTAAAGTAGCGAATGTACAGCTTGTATAACAGTGTAAATTTGCTGTCCCCTCAAAATAACTCAACACACAGCCATTAATGTCTAAACCGCTGGCAACAAAAGTGAATACACCCCTAAGTGAAAATGTCCAAATTGGGCCCAAAGTGTCAATATTTTGTGTGGCCACCATTATTTTCCAGCACTGCCTTAAACCTCTTGGGCATGGAGTTCACCAGAGCTTTACAGGTTGCCACTGGAGTCCTCTTCCACTCCTCCATGACGACATCACGGAGCTGGTTGTTGTTGGAGACCTTGCGCTCCTCCACCTTCCGTTTGAGGATGCCCCACAGATGTTCAATAGGGTTTAGGTCTGGAGACATGCTTGGCCAGTCCATCACCTTTACCCTCAGCTTCTTTAGCAAGGGTGGTCGGCTTGGAGGTGTGTTTGGGGTTGTTATCATGTTGGAATACTGCCCTGCTGCCCAGTCTCTGAAGGGAGGGGTTCATGCTCTGCTTCAGTATGTCACAGTACATGTTGGCATTCATGGTTCCCTCAATGAACTGTAGCTCCCCAGTGCCGGCAGCATTCATCCAGCCCCAGACCATGACACTCCCACCACCATGCTTGACTGTAGGCAAGACACACTTGTCTTTGTACTCCTCACCTGGTTGTCTCCACACGCGCTTGACACCATCTGAACCAAATACGTTTATCTTGGTCTCATCAGACCACAGGACATGGTTCCAGTAATCCATGTCCTTAGTCTGCTTGTCTTCAGCAAACTGTTTGTGGGCTTTCGTGTGCATCATCTTTAGAAGAGGCTTCCTTCTGGGATGACAGCCATGCAGACCAATTTGATACAGTGTGCGGCGTACGGTCCGAGCACTGACAGGCTGACCTCCCACCCCTTCAACCTCTGCAGCAATAGAAAGTGTAGCAATATAAAACCTAAACAAACTGAAAATGAAAAAAATCAGTGTCTTAAACCTGAATTGAAATAAAAATAAGAATGAAATATATAAAAATATAATAAAATAGAAATGGACCCATTACAATTACTGCTACTTGCTTTTACATGTCCTTGATGATCTACAAATATGTGAGTCTGTTTCCTATGTTTTTAATAAACTAGTGTTTACGATATCACGCTATGTGAGTTTTTCATTCATTCTTCACATGGTATGTGAACACCCGTTTGTGGCCCCCTATTGGATAACTATTCTTGAGCCATCGCGGGTGATTGTGGGTGCCAAGCTGCCGCCCTGACCTGGGATCCATTGTGGCTGTTTAAAGAGATGTACCCTTTTGAACAGTTGGTCTCAAAGCCCTTTGTGACTTGGATGGCATAAGTCTCCCCAAGTCAACAACATCTGGTAAGCCCCCTAAGACCCTTGGTGGCGGCCTCTTCACCATTCCAACCTTTCCTGCAACGCTGGTGGTCTCCAACATCTATACAGACTTCCGTGGCTTCTACCTATATGTGTGTTTTTGGACTTTAATATATATTGGTTTTCACCAAATTGTGTTTGGACTGCTGCTTATATATGTACATTTTTAGTTGGGTATTTTTATTCACTTTGGTGATTTCTTCTCTTAACATTGTCTCACCTGTTCTGCATGTATTTAATGTATTTGCACAGTATATTTTGCACAGGATATGGTCATGCCACACCTATAGGAATTTCTATACTGTGAATTTTCTCACCGTAATTTCTATTTTATTATATCTTTATATATTTCATTTTTTTTTTTTTTTTTCAATTCAGGTTGAAGACGCTGATTTTTTTCATTTTCAGTTTGTTTAGGTTTTATAGCGCTACACTTTCACATCTACACTTATTGCTTGGGTCTATAGCTGTGTTGGCTGCTGTTTTACCTACACCATACGCAGCACTGTTATGCTTTTTCCATAACCTCTGCAGCAGTGCTGGCAGCACTCATGTGTCTATTTCCCAAAGACAACCTCTGGATATGACACTGAGCACGTGCACTCAACTTCTGTGCTTGACCATGGCGAGGCCTGTTCTGAGTGGAACCTGTCCTGTTAAACTGCTGTATGGTCTTGGCCACCGTGCTGCAGCTCAGTTTCAGAGTCTTGGTAATCTTCTTAGGCCAACATCCTATTCGAGCAACAATTCTTTTTTTCATATCCTCAGAGTTCTTTGCCTTGAGGTGCTATGTTGAACTTCCAATTACCAGTATGAGAGAGTGAGAGCGATACATTTAACACAACTGCTCCCCATTTACACCTGAGACCTTGTAACACTAACAAGTCACATGACACCAGGGAGGGAAAATAGCTAATTGGGCCCAATGTGGACATTCTCACTTAGGGGTGTACTCACTTTTGTTGCCAGCAGTTTAAACGTTGATGGTTGTGTGTTGAATTATTTTGAGGGGACAGCAAATTTACATTGTTATACAAGCTGTACACTCCCTACTTTACATTGTAGCAAAGTGTCATTTTTTCAGTGTTGTCATGTGAAAAGATATAATAAAATATTTACAAAAATGTGAAGTGTGTATTCACTTTTGTGAGATACTGTATGTGCCACTTTGTGTTGGTATATAACATAAAATACATTTACGTTTTTAGTTGTAACATGACAAAATATGGAAAATTTCAAGGGGTATGAATACTTTTTTAAGGCACTGTAATTGTTTTATTTACAAGGTATTACCTGTTGAGAATGATGTAACCACACGTGGATCCCCTAGAAAGATGCAACTAGAACAACATTAGGCACAGCATTTATAGTATAAAGACCTATTATTCTCAACCAAGATTTTATCCAAATTCTTTCTTGTTAAAAAAAAAAAAAAAATTTATACTAATTCTGGATTGAAATAAACTAGGGGACAACAAAAAAACAAAGGCCCACAAATATTAACACATAATTGTTTTTTATTTGATGGGAGTTACTACCATTAGAGACTTAGTGCCTCTATGGGAGCTAAGCTTGCTCTCACATATGTCAATTCATAAATGGGGTGGTGAGAAAAGGCCCATGTGTTTGGGGATACTAACTCCCACAGAGACCAGATCAGACTTTATTACTGGTATATTGATGATCTGGTCTTTTTAATTGTGCATTGGGATTTGTCCATCGAGGTTTCAGAGGTACCTAGACATGAACAATTAAAATTTGAAATTCACGATGAACAACTGGAACAAATTAATTATTTGGATTGAACTCCTAATAGGGCGCGTTTTGGATGGTAAAATTCATACTCAGGCCTATTAAAATTCCTATTTGAATAATTCCCTTCTTTGAGCAGATATCTGTCACCCCCCACATGTGAGAAGGGCAATACCTAGTGAAAAGCTTGTCAGGAGAGGAAGAAATTGTTCTACCTTGGAGAGCTTTACAAAAGAAGCTCTCAATATGAATGGGAGGTTCCTCTATCGGGGCTGCCGCAGAGCCAATTTATGACAGAGCATAAGAAGATCACTTTGTGGTCTTCAGCACTCAGTATAGTCCAGAGTTTGAGAATATTAAGTGTATCATACTGAGATACTTACCAATCTTATGGAGCGTCTTCGATTTTTGGGAAGCCCTTTCCAAAGGTGTTTATTTTGTCACCAAGAGAGCTCCCACATAGGGGGATATGTTGTCCCCTAGTTTATTTCAATCCAGAATTAGTAAAAAAATCTTTGTTCAGTATAACAGGTCTATGTAAATGCTGTGCCTCGTGTCGTTCAAGTTGCAGCCTTTTAGGGAATCCGCATGGGGATACATCATTCTCAACAGGTAATACCTTTCAATTAGCCTTGATTAAACAATTAGTTAGCTGTTAAACTAAGTTTGTCATTTTATGTATGTCATATCCTGTGTGATCTGCAGGAAGCAATACGCTGGAAAGGCCAAAAAACCACTAGGAAGCTGTGTGATTGTATGAGAGATTAACTATCAAATACAAAGACACATAAGAATACTAATGCAGACAAGCATTTTGCAGATCACCATAGATCGGACGCAAAAGAATGGTGGTTTTTAGGCAGAGACATCATGAAGGCAGTTGGAATGTAATTAAGAGTGAAAACCACACACATTGTTAAAAATTTGTTAATTCAAGAAAATTTTCCATTCTTTTTCTTCAAATTTTCTCGTCACTGTGGTTGAAAAAACAAATGCAGGTCCTCTATCCCTCTATCTTGGATAGGCAAAATGAATGTAATTAAGATGGCTATATTGCCCACATTTTTATATCTTTTTTAGAGTCTTGCCCACCCCAGTTCCATCTAATTTTTTACAGCTTATACATGTCAAGGCTGGGCTCAGTCCTTCCTTCTCTGAGCTGGCTGCTCAGCTGTTGGCTAATTGCCAGCTCGTCAGTCCTGCCTACTTAGGCCATCCAGCTGTCAGGAAATGTTCCATCCGCTGGTAATATCTGTTATTCGGCATGCAGTACTGAGGTCCACCAGCAGGTGTCTCCTGGCAGTTTGGAACTGTCAGGAGAGCTTTTCCCTGTTAATGTTATGTCATCTTTGGGCCGCAGTACTGGCGTCCACCAGCGGATGGATCCTGGCAGTATGGAGCGGTATTCCCCTCTGCAGACAGGTGTCACCTGACGTTAATTAGCAGAGCTGCAGTATAAATACCTGGCAATTGCACACTTATGTTGTCCTGGTATTGTCCTTGAGCCCTGACCTGCATCCTGTTACCCTGATCCTGTAACCTGAACCCTGATTCCTGGAACCTGTTGATCCTGTTTCCTGTCCGTTACCTGAACCCTGGACTCTGGACTCTGAGCCTTGTACCTGACCCGTCCCTCCTGTATCCATCCATCCTCTCTTGTCCTGTTTATCTCCCTTCCCAGCTACTGATTCCGTGTTTATGACCCCGGCCTGGCTTGACTACAATTCTGGTACTCCCTCTTGCTACATATGCTGGTTGGTTTTATATCACTGATTGTTTGGTTGTTCACTTGTATTTGTGGTGTGTTCACATATGCATTTTCCTTAAATAAACTTACTTTCACCTATTTATGTCTGGTTCACTCTGTTGCAGTCACACAGTTCTGGTCACATCTGGTTTATGACAGAATACCAGGGCCATCCCTGACCAGAAGTGGCTGCACTGGGGAACCATTTTGATTCAGTTGGTTGCAATGAATGCCGATGAGGTTATTTATTTTTCTCTGCTGGCATCTGAAAGTGGTGATTATTGCCACCAGGCTTTGAAAGGATTGTCTAGTGACCAGTTGTTTGCCACTATACGTTTGGCTCACTCCCTGGTCGATCAGGGTTATATATTGTTTGGGGAGGTGCGGCCTTTGATCAAGATCTGTACTGAGCTGGCCCTGCCCTGTATTCCAGAGGGCCGTGATGATTTCACTCCTCCTTTTGATTTGAATCAGGTTGTATCCCTAGTCTGGCTTTTTGAAGATGATCCAGCTGATTTTTGTGAGCACTATTCAGCCTGTTCCCCACAGGTGATTGCGGAGTGCATTGTGTCTGCTCAGTCTTTTGTTAGACAGGGAGAGTTAAAAGCACAGTTTGTACAACCTATACTTTCAGCATGGTCTGACATGATGCAAGCAGCTCCAGCCAAACAAACCACCTCTGCCACCAAACACCAGCCTACCCAAATGTACGTTTCCCCATCACCCGTGTCAACCGCAGTTGCAGCTCAGTGTACGCTGCTCCCAACCAAATACTCATATCCAGTCTCTGCTCCCTGTACCTACCCTGCATTCAACCCACCTGCCTCTTCTCAGCTGCCTACAAACCCACAGGAACTTCCCCCAGCTACTGTTACCTCTTCTCTGCCATATCCCAATCCTCCTTTCCAGTCTGCTGCACCCTTCACCTACAGAGCTTCAGTGGCTAAGCCAAAGAAAAAACGAAAGTTTTTTCCAACCAAGACAATCCTGCCAGTAACCCAACCTGCCTCCGCACCAGCTAATCCAATCCAGCCTGACGTCTCGGTGCCTGCCTTCCAGCCTGACGTCTCGGTGCCTGCCTCCCAGCCTGACTTCTCGGTGCCTGCCTCCCAGCCTGACGTCTCGGTGCCTGCCTCCCAGCCTGACGTCTCGGTGCCTGCCTCCCAGCCTGACGTCTCGGTGCCTGCCTCCCAGCCTGACGTCTCGGTGCCTGCCTCCCAGCCTGACGTCTCGGTGCCTGCCTCCCAGCCTGACGTCTCGGTGCCTGCCTTCCAGCCTGATGTACCTGCCTTCCAGCCTGACGTGCCTACCTTCCAGTCAGATGTGTCTGCCTTCCAGCCTGATGTCTCGGTGCCTGCCTTCCAGCCTGACGTCTTGGTGCCTGCCTCCCAGCCTGACGTCTCGGTGCCTGCCTCCCAGCCTGACGTCTCGGTGCCTGCCTCCCAGCCTGACGTCTCGGTACCTGCCTGAGGTCCACCAGCAGGTGTCTCCTGGCAGTTTGGAACTGTCAGGAGAGCTTTTCCCTGTTAATGTTATGTCATCTTTGGGCCGCAGTACTGGCGTCCACCAGCGGAAGGATCCTGGCAGTATGGAGCAGGTATTCCCCTCTGCAGACAGGTGTCACCTGACGTTTATTAGCAGAGCTGCAGTATAAATACCCGGCAATTGCACACTTATGTTGCCCTGGTATTGTCCTTGAGCCCTGACCTGCATCCTGTTACCCTGATCCTGTAACCTGAACCCTGATTCCTGGAACCTGTTGATCCTGTTTCCTGTCCGTTACCTGAACCCTGAACCCTGGACTCTGGACTCTGAGCCTTGTACCTGACCCGTCCCTCCTGTATCCATCCATCCTCTCTTGTCCTATTTATCTCCCTTCCCAGCTACTGATTCCGTGTTTATGACCCCGGCCTGGCTTGACTACGATTCTGGTACTCCCTCTTGCTACATATGCTGGTTGGTTTTATATCACTGATTGTTTGGTTGTTCATTTGTATTTGTGGTGTGTTCACATATGCATTTTCCTTAAATAAACTTACTTTCACCTATTTATGTCTGGTTCACTCTGTTGCAGTCACACAGTTCTGGTCACATCTGGTTTATGACACCAGCCCAGATGATCTCTGCCCTCCCCTTGGTCACATCTCTAGAGATGCTCTCCTGTATTCCTGTTAAAAACTTGGTTGGCTGACATTCCTTCTGGCTCCAGATCCTGCTTGCTGTTCTACTATGCTCATCTCTGGCTCCCTGACGTTTTGGCTTGTCTGACTATCCGTTCTGGTTCCTGAACTCTGGCTATGTTTTGACTACGTTTACTCTGTTCAGCTTTTTTTATTATTATTAAATAAGTGAGATTTAACTGTACTTCTGTCTCGGTCTGATTCATGGTTTCTGATAATACACCTCAGAATTATCTCCTTTATTTGGGGTAAAACGAAACCTCAAACCTCTAAATCCACTCTGTCTCCCACATTGCTGTGGAGGTTTAGGTCTCCCAAATGTTTCTGTTTACTATCAAGCTACACACCTTGCACATTTACCAAAATATCATGCGATCAAAGAAATTCTTTTATGGGTAACAATTGAGTCTATTGACTGTGACCCTATTTCAGGATCTAACATGTTATGGTTAAGACCAACTAATCATACTTTTATTCACAATCCTATCACAAAACATTCTTTATCCATCTGGGACACATTCAAAACGTCTCTTGGCGTTCAATCTCTTCATTTACCGCTCCTTTCTTTTGCGCATGAAAAAGCACTGGTGGGCGCACTCATTACGGCGGTGCACAATACTTTAAAAACTGAGGATCCGGCAGGGGCGTCTGCAGAGGTGTCAGTCCCCTTTGGGTCTCACAAGCTGGTCCGCACAGCTAAGGTGTTTCCTTACCTGTCTTATTTTGATAGGTTTATTTACAAGGATTGGGAATGCCCGCAGAGGTCCTTTTCAGTTCCGAGACGTTTTTCGGTGCGTTACCCTTTTGAGGAGAGTGTGTTGAAGGAATGGGCTTCCCCTCCAGTCATTGATCCTCCAGTGTCCAGGTTAAATAAGGCGACCATGATTCTGGTGGAGGGGTCCCCTTCTTTCAAGGACCCTGCCGACAGAAAGGCAGAGGTGGTCGCTCGGGCTATGTTTACAATGGCAGGGTCGGCTTTTCGTCCATTGCTAGCCACGGCTCTGGTGTCAGACACTTACCGAATGGGCTAAGCTATTACCCCGCGAGTTGAGTAATGAGCAAGCATCTCCAGTCTGTGTGGAACTGGCAGTCCAGTTAGTGCAGGGGCTCAAGTATGTTTGTGATGCGGCCTTGGACATGGCCCCGTTACTTTCCAAAGTCTCAGTGTTGGCCGTGGTTCTTCGCCGGCTGCTTTGGCTCAAGTGCTGGTTGGCGGACCAAACATCTAAGAAGGCTCTGGCGAATTTGCCTTTCCAGGGTGGGAGGCTATTTGGAGCCTCTCTGGACCCATCGTAGGCAGGACACCTCTTTTTCCTCTTACAAGCGTCTTTTTCGTCCGTCCGGTTCTGCGGGCAGGCGTTCCCAGCCCACTAAGGCTCCTGCGGATGGGCAAAGGCGTCCTTGGCTTTGCAGGCCAAACAAGCCCGAGGACAAGTCCTCTTCCACATGAAGGTTTACCCCCGCCCGACTTGCGGGTGGGGGGTCGCCTTCGGTGGTTTGCCTTTTTTCTGACCAGTGGGTCCGCAAACTAATTCTTTTTCTTCCGCCGATCAAACTGCACTCCGCAGTGCGATTGCTGCTGTCCCGCAAGTGGTTGTCTCAACGTTTTTTGCATGCAGGTTCTGGGCCTCATGGTATCCACCTTCAACGCAGTTCCTTATGCCCAGCTTCACACTCGGGTCTTGCAGAGGGAGATCTTTTCCAAATGGGTAGAAAACTGGCAAGCAGACTACCTCACTCGTCAGTTGCTGGATCAGTTGCTGGATCTCATTTGCCTGCGATGGGGCACGCCGGACGTGAATCTTCTGGCCTCTCGTCTCAATTGGAAGGTGCAGAGATTTGTGGCCAGAACAAGGGATCCCTTGGCGGATGCGTCAGACGCGCTGGTGGCGCCGTGGGAGAATTATCAGCTCATTTATGCCTTCCCTTCTCTCAAGCTCCTTCCTTGTCTGCTGGGCAGGGTAGAGGCCGAGGGAATTCCGGTGATTCTAGTCACTCCGGATTGGCCTCGGCGTCCATGGTACGCTGACGTGGTATGGATGGTGGCGGACGTCCCCTGGCGGCTGCAGGTGTGGGAGAACCTCCTGTCTCGGGGTCCGATATTCCACCCTGCTTTACCGTCTCTGGCTTTAATGGCCTGGCTATTCAAAGCCAGGTTCTGAGAGACCAGGGGTTGCCGGCTTCTGTGATTCCCACTATTTGTTGAGGGTGCATAAGTCCATTTCACGGAAGATTTATCATCGCACCTGGATGGCTTGCATCTCTTTGTGCGAGGCTGTGGGGTGGCATCCGCATTCCTTTTCAGTATCTAAGATCCTTGTGTTTCTGCAGCGTGGGGTTGATCAGAAGCTTGCTATGAGCACTATCAAGGGGCAAAAATTGGCTCTGGCTATCTTTTTTCAGCGACCATTGGCTGCTCACTCGTTGGTGCGTACTTTTATTCAGGGGGTTCGGCATGTGGCTCCCCCGGCACGCCCGCCGCTGCCTCCGTGGGATCTAAACCTGGTGCTCTCAGTACTTCAGAAGTCACCATTTGAGAATATTAGGGAGATCCCCTTACTCGTGGTCTCTCAGAAGGTTGTATTTCTAGAGGCTTTTACGTCCGCTCGGCGAGTTTCTGAGCTGGTAGCCTTGTTGTGTAAGTCTCCTTATTTGGTTCTACACAAGGATAAGGCAGTGCTGCGTCCGCATCCCTCGTTTCTCCCTAAAGTGGTATCTGCCTTTCATCTAAATGAGGACATTGTCCTTCCTTCCTTGTCCTCGACCGTCTCACCCCAAGGAGGTTGCCTTGCACTCTTTGGATGTGGTTCGGCCTCTCCGTGTGTATTTGTCGGTTACGGCTCCTTTGTGGAAGTCGGATTTGCTGTTTGTAACTGTGGATGGTCCGAGGAAGGGCCTGGCGGCCTCTTCAGCCACTATTTCTCGTTGGATCAGACAGGTTATTGTCCAGACTTATGCCATTAGGGGTCTTCCTGGGCCTCCCGGCATCAAGCGTCCATTTCTCTAGTGTGTAAGGTGGCTACCTGGTCATCAGTACACACTTTCACCAAGTTTTACAAGATGGATGTTTGGGCATCTTCGGATGCGTGTTTCGGCTGCAAGGTTTTGCAGGCGGCCATCTGAGGTTTTGGCTTCCCTTACGGGGGGTCCTGTTTGGGTGGAGGTTATTTTTTTTCCTTTTTTTTTTTTTGTGTTCCCACGCCTCGTTGTGGCACTGCTTTGGGACGTCCCAAAGGTCAAGATTGGAAGTGCTGTGTCCGTCAATGAACGAAAGAGAAAACTGTTTTTTTTTCTACTCACCGTAAAATCCCTTTCTCTGAGTTAATTGACGGACACAGCACCCACCCCTCCTGTTTGTGTTTTGTACTGCTTTGCAAGGAACTGAACTGCCTGTATCAGAGTGGGCGTTTACTTCCAGTAAGGACCGCCCCTAGGCGGTGCTGTGCTTGTTTTTTTGTTTCTGCCTAGTCCTACTCCTGAAGGTGGTGATATAACCCTAAGGTCAAGATTGGAAGTGCTGTGTCCGTCAATGAACTCAGAGAAAGGGATTTTACGGTGAGTAGAAAAAAATCTAGTTTTTCAGCGCTGCACTTCTTATTTACAAGATTGTAGAGTGTTAAAAGCAAAATAAAATGGGTAGTCCTCATCTGTTGTCTTTATCCATCCTCAGCATGATGATGGAGAGCAGGGTTGAGCCGTCCAGCAGCTGTCAGATGTTTCCTATCCGTGCAGGAGCGAGGAAGCAGCAAGGCAGCCTGTGTTCCGGGTTCACTCTGGAACACACGAGGGTGATGGCGTCAGTGAGGAGATGTGGGCGGTTCTAACAGATGGATTGGGAACAGTAAAAGAAGGGGAGGATCACAGAAGACAGGATCAAATCGCCTTTTTACACAATGCACAGTTGGATGCACAGGATCAGATGACAGTTGGATGTAAACGGACAGGCAGTCCGTTTGCATCTGACTTCCCATAGATGAAAGCGGGCTGTGTCTGTGTCCCGCTCTCTATAGGCGGAGTGGTCACTGACCTGTCATCCACCTGTTCAGCTGGGATCAGCGGAAAGATCCCATGGTGAGCAGGGGGATCTGCTGGCGAAGTCCGCCCACCCGTGTGAAAGAGATGATGCAAGCAGGGCAGCGGATACAATAGACAGGGGGATTAGGCAGGAAAGTGGGAAAATCCTAGGCCATAGCTGTTGAGTCAGTTGTCTGTTCCGTCCCCCATGTTCCTCTGGTCCCCCGTGCTCCTCTAGCCCCCCCGCTCCTCTAGTTCCCCCCCTGCTCCTCTGGTCCACCCCGTGTTCCTCTCGTTCCTTTCCTGCTCCTCTGGTCCCACCATGTTCTTCTGGTCCCCCCTCCTGCTCCTCTGTTCCCCCCTGTGCTCCTTTGGTCCCCCATGCTACTCTAGTCCCCCCCTCATGTTCCTCTGGTTCCCCCCGTGTTCTGGTTCCCCCCGTTTTCCTCTGGTCCCCCCTGTGCTCCTGTTTCCCCGCTGTTCCTCTGCCCCCCCCCCGCTCTTCTGCCATCCTGTGCTCTACTGGTTACCCCCATGTTCCTCTGGTCCCCACCCAAACTCCTCTGGTGCCCCCCATGCTCCTCTGGTCTCCCCCGTGCTCTTCTGGTTCCCCCCTGTGCTCCTCTGGCCCCCTGTGCTCCTCTGGTTCCCCCTGTGTTCCTCTGGTCCCCTGTACTTCTCTAGTCCCCCCCCAGCTCCTCTGGTCCCCCCTGCTGCTCTGGTCCCCTGTGCTCCTTTGTACCCCCTCCTCCTCTGGTACCCCCGCAGTGCTTACCCCCTCTCCCTGGCTAGTTGTGAAATGCGGGCTGAATACAGACATGATCCTGAGCACGGAGAAGATTGTCATATGATCCGGAAGACAGCCACACAAAGTTATCACAGTCTTCCTTAGCACTCGTTCTCTTGGTCTTTCCTTTCTCCTCTCTCCATCCTGTCTGCTGCCACGGAGAATCTAGATGGGAAGGAAAGACCAGGAGAACAAGTGCCAAGGAAGGTTATATTATAACTTTGTGTGGCTGTCTTCTGGATCGTATGATGAGCTTCTTCGTACTGAGGATCATGTCTGTATTCAGCCCGCACTGCACAACTAGCCAGGGAGAGGAGGTGAGCACTGCGAGGGTACCAAAGAAGGGGGGGGGGCAGAGGAGTGGAGGAGGGCATCAGCTGAAGAAGGGGCAGGAACAGGAATGGCAGCTGGGTCAGCTTTTACAGGTACCCAGTATTTTCCTTCTGCAGCAGCTGAATGCTAGTGGGAAGTAGAGGAGGAGAAGCGGCCCTTCAGCTGCTGCAGGAGGATCAGAACCAGCTTCAGCGCCCCTCTCAATGCTGCGCCCGGGGTTTAGTAACACTTTAACTCCTCCTATTATATAAGGCCCCTTCTGCAGTGCAACCCTCCTGCCATTTTAGTGCACCCAGGAGGGACGAGTGCAGCATCCAGCCCCACTACAAAAAGCCTGTCAAAGTTTAAGACAGTCTATGGTTGGATTTTAATACGTGGTACCTGCGTTTTAGGGCCCTGTGTGTTTACTGTATGTATGAAGGTTGAGATTGTTAGATTATGGATATTAACTACTGTTTTTTTTTTATTTCCTCCAGCAAATTCCACCTGTAACTCTTCACATACACCTGATGACAAGGATGTACAATATACTACCATTGAAGTTTACATAGCCAGTGATATATTTCTCCCCTGCTTTTTCAATATAACACTGATATCCCAGGCAGAATGCAATGATACATCTGTAATCTGGAGTTATCTGAACACAAATAAATACCTACTGGAATTTAAACTCCAATCATCTAATGTGGAAACCTGGGGAAATTGGAAACAGCGTATAAAGTACAATAAAATCCAAAGCGGGAACTTTTCTATAATAATTTCAAATGTGGATTTAGAGATCACTGGAAATATATCATGCGCCTTATATGATGGAATTAACTATATAATGGCAAAGAGAATACTGCAAGTGCTCATCAAAGGTAAATTTGCACACAGTATAACACAATAGTGCTAATTAATTTAACGGTAATGAAAGTGGTTATTTTTTATAGTTTTGAAAACACAATTTAAATAAAGCTTGCATAGCAATTTGCCCTGTGAAATTGCATGTACATCCTTTCTGTGATGAATGTTGAAAGGATATTTCAAGTGCTAGACGAATGTTTTTCCTTGATTTAACCACTTGCCGACTGGGCACTTTTACCCCATTCCTGGATAATGTTTTTCTTAGTTTCTGTTATAAACTCTTGCAAATAAGTAATTTTTCTTCTTCACTGATGGGGCTTCACTGATGGGCACTGATACGCGATACTAATAGGTGGCACTGGTGGGCACTGATGAAGAGTCCTTGATAGGCAGCACTGATGGGCACTGGTTGGCACTGATGTGGCTGCACTGATAACCGGAGCACTGATGATCAGTGCTCCGATTATCAGTGTAAACGATGTACTGACAGGCTTGCCTGTTAATGGCTCTCCTTTACTCCCACAGACACAACGTGGGAGGAAAGGACTGCCGATAACCGGCAAGTCTGTTTACAGGTGATCAGCTGTGAATGGACACAGCTGATCACATGGTAAAGGGGCGCTGTGATTGGCCCTTTACCCCGATCTGTGATTAGCTTTGTCCAAAGGACACAGCGGCCACAGTGTGTGCCCGATCCATGCCGCAGGAGGTGCACAGGGGGGAGGGGTTATGGAAACACATCTATTGACACCTTTTCCATTTTAAATCATTAAAAAAAGATTCATCCAACACAGGGAATAGCCTAACCACATTCATTTTTCGCCCCATTAAATGTACACAAACTTTCACTGTGTGAATTGCTATGCAGCTTTTTTTTTTTAAACATACACCCTGCGACGGGCGTCACTTTGGGTGGGGGGCCCGTGGAACCCAGCTTACCTTAGAGAGGTCAGGAAACTCCTTTTTCAGCTCCCCAGGCCCCTCTTATGTGTAAGTTACCCTGTGTCTATTAGGGGCACAGGGTGACCGAGAAGCCAAGTCTGGTCTGCCCTAACCAGACTAATCGTACAACCACACCGGACTCTGCATTTAATTTTACCCCTGTTATCCTGGGTCTTATATGTGTGGTTTGTGTTGAAAGTTTGTGAGGCTCCTTCACTTGGGACAGTAAAATGTATCCATAATATTGTGACAGTACCAGGTACATTTAGCATCTGTCCCAACTCCCTTTTCTTCACCGGGATACCGACCCCCTGAACCAGCCAGGTTGTCTATTCTTAGAACACTGACATTGGACATAACATTGCAGTCACTGGCCATACAGCATTAAGTTTCTCAGATATAAAGTGTGACCGCTGTACCATGTTCATAAGGTACCAGGCAGTCACACTTCTTCCAGCAGAGCCAAGGGGTTAATGCCAGTCAATAACGCTACCCCACCCTCTTTACTGTTTGTATTACGCATGTTCCAAGCATGAAGACCAGAGGTAGAGTAAGAAAAGGGAAAGTTTCCACAAGTGTCCTTCCCACTGACAAAGTTGGCTGTATGCCCAGTTTTTGTTTATAAGATTTGTGGAAATATTTGTACCTGAATGTTTACCCTGCCCTGTGTCTCTATGCAAATGAGGAAGGGGGATTGTCCCCAGGGGTATATATACAGTACTTGTGTCTGCTCTTCTTAGGTTTCTTACCAGCCTACAATGAGTTGCGGCTAGTAACTGGGTGGGCTTGGAGCATATAATCACTGGGTTACAGGGGCTCGGAAGCAAGGCAGCAGTAATGGCTGATCTACTCAGCCTCAGTACCGGCATCCATCAAACACCCCTCTGAGCCACTGACCAGGAACAAGCGGACAGTAAGTAAGTCAAAACTCAGAATTTGCATAGTTGTTCCCTGTCAGTGAAGCAAAATGCGACATCAGTATGCAAGCCAAGCAACTAACATTTTTAGAGTAAGAGGTCAGTAGTGGTAGGCTACATGTTCCTACAGTTCAGCAGTTCAGGCATCCCTTATGTTTGGAATAGACGCCGAAGATTGTAATTACTGTATTTGGGTGTCTGTTATTGTAGCACTTGGGCCTTCTCATAAGCCACGTTGAAATGTTTTCTGATATGACCCTCATACCCTCTGTGGGATGTAACAGGTTTCTGATCAAGCGGCATGCCAAAAGTTAAGCCATCAGGCAGTTGGGCTTCTCTCCCAAACATGAGCATCTCCCTTGTAAGAGTCCCAAGCATATCGAGAAGATGTGGTTGAACCTCTTAGGCTGTGGATCCCTTTGTGGGTGGTAGGGGGTCATTCTTGACTTCTGAAAACCAAATGCATCCAGCAATTTCTTGATGAGTCGACTCTCTTTCCTGATTAGCATGGATATGTTGGGGCAATCCATAGTGAATGAAGAAAAAAATTAAAATAATTTGGTGAAACCTGAGTGAGATGGCAGTGCTAATAAATAAATATTAAATTATATGTGCTCTTTATGGTGTGAAATATATAAGTAATCCTTAAATGTTATTCCATACCATCACCACGCTAAGTAACCACAAAAGTGTGCACTTTGACTTACTATAAAACAATCAAAAATCAGTGATAAATACAATACTTTTTAATTGAGGCGTACAATCAAAAATCGGTGATAAATACAATACTTTTTAATTGAGGCTTGACCAGTTCTAGGGACAGACAATCACATCCACATCCTAGTATTACATTGAATTTGAAGAAAAATTGGGTGGGAGTTCCCTCCCATATGAAGGATTAGGATTTTAGAGGATATGAGGCTGTCACTGAGGTGAGAACCAAGTTATATACAAAAGTTAATTTTATTATAATATAAACATCAATAAAAACATATTGATGTATGCTTTAACATATGGCACATGGCCTGAAGTACGTGTGAAGTCCCAATTAACAAGGAAGTTCTTGAGCATAGAGTTGTCCATGGTGTTTCGCAGAGCTCAATCCCCGCTTCTTCAGGGAAACTCACTATGCATCTAAGCTTTAAATTCAAAGAGATATAATTGCAATCACCCATATAATTTTTCTTCATTTTACAATAGCAAAAATAATTCTAAAGAAATGATTACATCAGTATTGTGCTCATCAATTTCATCAAACAATAGCTGTGCATAGTTTCCAACATTGAAAAAGGTCAGACCGGGGCCCAACCCTATGTTCCATGATGTCAGAACCTAAAGGAATAGTCTGGCAGACACTGGACCACACTTTAGATGGATTCGGGCAGATAGCATTGGCAAGTCCAGGATATTGAAAAACAGGGAACCTGTCTCAGCAATTCTGACATTACTGTAATATCATTTGCACAGAATGTACAAACAGCCTACATTATTTATCTACATAATTAGTTAGTATTCCTCTTTATCCTAGATATGGGTTATACTTCAGATTCACCCACACATATTAAGTGTAGGTTATAGGGACAGAAGGTGCTCAATCACTAGCCCAATAGTACATCCATAACCTTTAAACTGACATTACCCCACATACACACGGAGTGGGGACATACTACACTCAAACCCCCCCCAAGGAAAGGAGATGATCTCCCCCTGGGGCCGCATATTCACATACACCAGCCACACAGACGTGACACTGGAGCAGAATCCCAGCATCCCATCCATCCCAGCCACACCAACAGCTCCTGTACCAAGGTGGGGGCAGGGCTGCCAAATGCCAACACACAATCAACACATTTACATGCAACACAACCCCTCTCTCCCCACCTCCCACACACACCCCCCACAACACACACACATATGTAATGCCAAGAAATTACATATCATGCAACCAACATACAAGCTCGCACACGTGCCAAAAAATTAACAAATATTCACACAACCACAAACACCATCAGAAGCATTGACCGCCTCCAATGGAGCCCCCCCCTCCCCACACAACAACAAAGTTACCCCCTGCCAGGCACTCCAAAGTTCCCACATTTCCTCCCAGGCCCAGTCAGGGCCAATCATCAGATACTCACATGGTATGACGTATAGTATGGACTCACCAGGTCCTAACCGCAATCACACAGCACCGTCCAGCACCACCGAACGCCTGCCGAGGATGACAGCTGGACAGTGCCCAACCGCCACCATCCTAAATATGGTCCCCACCGGAAATGACTGGGCCGCGCTCAGCCCCCTGACGTCATGTCCGATGCGGGTGCCCCTGTAAGGCGCATGCGTAACACAATATCATCACCGCCCCTCCAGAAAGCCAGAGGCATCCAAAGGAGCGAGAGGACCCGCACAGTGCCCTCATCCCACTGAACAACGAAATACAGCAGGATTTAAACAAGAAAACCCGATGGGACTCCCCGTCTATCAGGGGCGCCCGAACGTCTGCCAAAAGACTGGATCAGGCAAATGGTCAGGCCTCCACCAATGCTGAAAAAATGTGAACACACATATATTATGAACACAAACAGAGCATCCCTATGTGCAAATTTTGGATGATCATATCTCTGATAACATTAATGTGGTAAATATCTATATACAAAATTTTTGCTGAAATCTATATCATTAACATGTTAATGTCATTATTTGGTCGCCCCATCTAGGAATTCCTACCCCATATTTATTTTCTGTTCTTTTATAGAAACGGCTTGAAAGTAAATGCTGTATTTAACCCAGGCGGTACTGTCGCTTTTTGATTATAGATCCATTTAGCTTCCTGTTTAAGAATAGTTTTATCAAAACCCCCCAAAATAGGTTTTGAAAAATTTTTTCCAAGGCAAAAAAGGAAATCACTGTAGGATCAAAGCTATGTTTCAAGCCTACATATTTGCACATAGGCATATACAGGAGACCTACATCTATATAGTATAAGTGATCCTGAATAGGCCTGCCAAAGGTACATTTAGTCTTTCCAATATAGAATGCTCCACATTTGCATAGTGCTATATACACCACTCGTATTGTCTGGCAATTGACATATGATTTTTATTATTATTTATTATTATTATTATACAGGATTTATATAGCGCCGACAGTTTACGCAGCGCTTTACAACCTTAGGGCAGACAGTACAATTTCAATACAGGAGGAATCAGAGAGCTCTGCTCGTTAGAGCTTACAATCTAGGAGGGAGGGTCAAGTTATACAAAAGGGTAATAGCTGTGGGGGATGAGCTAATGGAGAAAATTGTGCAGTTGTTAGATGGAGGCAGGATAGGCTTCTCTGAAGAGGAAAGTTTTCAGGGATCGCCTAAAAGTGGATACATTTGGAGACAGTCTGACAGATTGGGGTAGGGATTTCCAGAAGATGGGCAAAGCTCAGGAGAAGTCCTGGAGGCAGATATGGGAGGAGGTGATGAGGGAGCTAGAGAGCAGGAGGTCTTGGGAGGAATGGAGAGGGCGATTAGGTTGGTATTTTGAGACTAGGCTAGTGATGTGGCTGGGGGCAGAGTTGTGGATGGCTTTGTAACTTATTGTTAGTATTTTGAATTTAATTCGTTGGGCCAGTGGCAGCCAATGGAGGGATTGCCAGAGAGGGGTAGCAGACACTGAGTGGTTTGTAAGGTGGATGAGTGTGGCAGCAGCATTCATGATGGACTGAAGGGGGGAAAGTCTATTTAAAGATAAGCCAATGAGGAGGGAGTTGCAGTAGTCGAAGTGAGAGATAACCAGGGAGTGATTCAGGAGCTTTGTGGTTTCATTGGTTAGAAAGGGACATCGTTTAGAGATGTTGCGGAGGTTGAGGCGGCAAGCTTTGGAAAGTGATTGGATGTGGGGCTGAAAGGAGAGTTCAGAATCCAGGATAACACCTAGCACCCTGACGTGGGGATGGGTGGATGGTTGTGCCATTGCTCTTGACAGACAAGTCAGGGGAAGAGGCACGTGGGGGAGGAAATATAAGCTCAGTTTTGGACAAGTTGAGTTTGAGGAAGTGGTGTGACATTCATACAGATATGTCGGTTAGTAAGTTAGTGATGCGAGAGGAGACTGATGGCATGAGTTGAGGGATGGAGAGATAGATTTGTCTGTCGTCAGCGTAGAAATTATATTGAAAGCCATGAGAGGCTATCAGCTGACCCAGGGAAGAGGTATAGATTGAATATAAAAAAAGTCCAAGAACAGAACCTTGGGGACCCCGACGGAGAAGGGAAGAGGAGTGGAGGAAGTAGAATTGTAAGTGACCCTGAAGGTGCGTTGGGATAAGTAGGATGAGAGCCACTGAAGAGCACAGAGACTGAGGGAGTAAAGTTTTTTGAGGAGGAGGGGGTGGTCAACTGTGTCAAAGGCAGCTGAAAGGTCCACAAGTAGGAGTACAGAATAGTGTCCGTTGTTTTTTGAAGTTAGTAGGTCATTTGTGAGATTTAAAAGAGCAGTCTCTGTGGAGCGTTGAGGGCGAAATCCAGATTGAAGGGGATCAGGAAGGTTGTTCTTAATGAGGTGGTCAATCACTTGGTTGTAAACCAGGGGAGCAAGGAGATAGGGCGTAGGTTAAGATTGGTAGGGTCCAAGGATGGCTTTTTCTTTTCAAATATTTTATTGGTAATTAACAAGCGACTGTTCCATATATTACATTGGAGATAGCAGGGTGGCATAAGACAGTGCTTTTCATTGTCATAGATTACATCATTAACAAAATGGAATATAGTGGATTATACCAACAAGTGAATACTCAGTCAAATCGTGAGTTTAAACGGATAAGGTTGGGTAGCTAGAAATTTAGAGGGAACTGGGTCCCCAAAATAAGTATGTAAAGGTGCCGGGTTTCTCCCCAGAAAACAAACCTGGGAGTCACCAGGACCATTGTTTAAGACCGAGTACAATACCAATAGATATTAATGGTAGAAGAAGGGAGAAAGAGAGGAGAGAAAAAAAGGGGGGGAAGGGGAGAGTAAAAGTAGATAGAGAAGAGAGGAGCAAGGGAGTGTGTGGGTCAGCCGGGTCGCACGGGCAGAGGTGTGGTATCGTTGTCTCAGGTTTAGGACCGAATAGATTCAGAGTCCCAACAAATGTTCATCAATACCAGCCGGGAGGAAGTGATCCATCCATGGTTGCCAGATTCTGACATGTTGGGGGACCTTATCCAAAATTTTCGCCTCGATCTTGCTATGTACCATTGCTTGTGTGATCCGGTTTTTAGTTTCGGTTATACTGAGCGTGGGTGTTTTCCAAGCCTTAGCGATTGTTTGCTTAGCTGCGGTGAATAGCTGGAGGAGGAGACGAAGCTGTGCTCTTGTGTAGTCCTGGGGAATTAAACTGAGCAGGGCTATCGTTGGGCTGGGTTTTAGGGTGACTTGGTGTAGGGTGGACGCCATTTGGAATATAGTTTTCCAAAAGCGTTGCACCAGTGGACATGTCCACCAGATGTGTAGATGTGTACCTCTGTCGCTACATCCCCTAAAACAGTTTGGGGAAAATTCAGGTAAGAATTTAGCAATTCTAGCTGGGACTAGGTACCACCGCATCAACACCTTGTAGTTTGCCTCTGAGGCAATCACGTTTTGGGAAGAATTTTTTGTGTTGGTCCAGATAGTCACCCAGTCCTCCGCTTCAATATTAATATCTAGATCATTTGACCATCTCTGCGCATACGCGGGAAGGCGCGAGGATGGTGTAGTGAAATGGGCGTAAAGTCGGGAGATAATGCCTGGAGCGTGCGGGTCCGAGTCACACATAGTCTCGTACTCTGTCAAAGTATCCAATCCAGAGAGAGATTTTATTATTGATTGAGTGAAGTGCGCAATTTGGAGATAACGGAAGCATTCTCTATTGGGGAGTTGTGTTTGTGCTTGGATACTGGCAAATGATTTAATAGCGTCAGTATTGACTATGTCACATATGCGAGTCAGGCCCGCTCGCTCCCAGGACTGAAATGATAATGGTTCAGTATAGGCTGGGTAGAATTGTGGGTGACCTAGAAATGACAAGAGGGGGGAGTGCGGGGAAATCAGTTTGAAGGGTGTTTTCAGTTTATCCCAAAGTCTGAGAGTGTGTTGTGTGATTGGGTTAGATATGGGACCACGTGATGCTGGGGAAAGCCATAGCAAATTAGTTATAGTAAGCGGGAATGAGTCAATAGCTTCAAGGCTAACCCAGAGTGGTATTTCGAGTTTCGAGTGGTAGAGAGCCGTCTGGGCCAGCCTTGCAGCTTGGTAATAGTGTTGAAATTTTGGGATGCCAAGGCCTCCATTGGGCTTGTTACGTAGAAGAACGGATCTAGCCACTCTGGGTCTTGTAGAGCCCCAGATAAATTTAAAAACTTTACTTTGTATGATCCTATGGTAATATGAAGGGACTGTGACAGGGAGAACTCTGTATAGGTATAATAGTTTCGGAAGCAAAGACATCTTAACAGCCGCAATGCGGCCGAGCCAGGAGATACATAAGGGTAACCAAAGGTTAAGAAGGGAAGTTATTTGGGTTAGCATTGGGAGGTAATTGTTTTGGAACAAGTGCGATGGGTCATTCGTCAGTTTAATCCCTAAATAGGGAATAGATGTAGTGGACCATTGAAAGGGAAAGTTTTGGCGTATCTTAACTAAGTCAGCTTGCGGCAAAGACACATTAAGAGCCCTCGATTTAGTTTGGTTGATTTCGAGCCCCGAGACCCTGGCAAATCTATCTAGGGTGTGCAATAGGATCGGGATGGTAGTATGGGGAGATGTGATGAACATGAGAGCATCATCAGCAAAGAGGCAAAGTTTATGTGAGGTAGAAGCAATCTCCAAGCCCTGAATATCAGGGTTACTCCTTATCAGGGCAGCTAAAGGTTCAATCACGAGTGAAAATAAAATGGGGGATAAAGGACAACCTTGCCTAGTTCCTCGTAAAATGGGAAAGGGGTCTGAACGGAAGCCTGAGTAATGCACGTATGCTTGTGGTTGATTGTACAGTGCGTTGACCCACCCCAGAAAATCTGGGCCGAAGCCTCAACGTTGGAGAATATAAAATAGGTAGGGCCAGGAGACAGTATCGAAAGCTTTCCGGATATCTAAAGAAAGGAGATGCATCGGGATTTTACGGGAGCGGGCTAAATGTTGGAGGAGAATTACTCGGCGAATGTTGTCACTCGCCTGTCGTTTAGGTATAAAACCTACTTGGTCTTTATGAATCAATCCTCCAATTATAGGGTTGAGACGTAGGGCTAAAATTTTGGCTAGAATCTTGATGTCGACATTTAAGAGTGAAATTGGTCTGTAGTTAGACCACGAGGTGGTGTCCGTGTTTGGTTTCGGGATCATCGATATAAGTGCCGTCAATGTATCTCCGAAGGAGTGTTGTTTAAGTATAGCGTTAAAGGAGTTGGTAAGGAGGGGGGCTAATTCAGTTGCAAATTTTTTATAATAAAGGCTCGGTAGACCGTCCGGGCCTGGACGTTTATGGGGTTTGAGTGACTTGATGGCTGATAAGACTTCCTCCGTGGTGATCGTGCTCTCCATAAGTTCACCACTAGCATTAGATAATGTAGGAATAGGAAGATTGCTAAAAAGCTTTTCCGCTTGATTCGGCGAAAATGCCGTTTTAGGCTCGTACAAGTTTGCTAGTTGTTTGCGGAATTCAGCGAGAATTTTAACCGGATTGCTAATCACATTATCTTTAGACAGTCTAAGTCTGATAGGGACACGAACACGGTCCGGCCTACGAAGGCGTAAGGCCAGATATGTGTCAGGTTTGTTGGCTTTGGTGTAGATCGTGTGACTAGACCTGCGGATAGTCTTATCAGCCGCTTCAGCCAAAAGTAGGTCAAGTTCGAGTTTAGTCTTTTCTAGAGTTATTTTATGGGCTTCAGTTGGGTTAGTTTGAAATTTTAGGAAGTGGTTCTGGTATTCTGATTCAAGTTGGTGTAGTCAGAGATTTTTATCTCTATTGAGGTGTGATGCCACTGAAATGCATGTGCCTCGTATGACTGGCTTATGGGCTTCCCAGAGTAGTATAGGGGAGATATCGGGAGTGGCATTGTGAGTTAGGTAATCTTTGAGAGCTGTCTGGATATCTAAGCAGTATGATTGGTTGATTAGGAGGGAGTCATTCATGGACCACCACCTTTGAGAGGCCTGTGGTAATAAAGAAGATACTGTAGTGATAACAGCACAATGGTCTGTCCATGTGATTGGGTGGATATGTGAATGGAGGAGGAGCGGGGCGGATGCTATAGGAATAAAAATGTGGTCAATTCTAGAGAAAGATTTATGGGGGTGTGAATAGAACGTAAAATTTTTCTTAGTGGGGTTGGATTCTCTCCATGTGTCTAAAAGGGAGGCCTTAAGTATTTGTTTGCGGAATTGGATAGAGGGGGTGTGATGTTCAGGGGCATAGGGGGATTTATCAGTATGTGGTTGTAGTACAGAGTTGGAGTCACCACATAGGAACAGGGTTCCTTTACAGTGGGTTTTCACTATTTGTAATAAATGTGAGAAAAAGGGGTTTGGGTTTGAGTTTGGGGCGTAATAAGAAACAAAAGTTGTTGTAACATCTTGCAACAGACCTACAAGAAGCAGGTAACGACCTTCCGGATCTTTTATTTCAGTTAAGGGGGTGATTGGTGTGGTGTGATGAAAAGCTAGAAGGACCCCTCGATGTTTAGTGTCTGCTGAGGCGGTAAAAACTTGTGGATATTTAGAGCTAAAGAAGTTGGGGGTGTGGCGCTTTGAATAGTGGGTTTCCTGAAGAGCCACTACGTTGGCTTTTAGGGATGCGAACGTTTGAAAGGCTTTGACCCACTTATGTGGAGAGTTAAGCCCTTTAACGTTTAGGGTAAGTACATTAAGTGGTGCCATGGTTAGGTATGTGGAGAATTATTAGCATGGGATACCGAGCCCGTGCGAGCCGACCGACAAAGGAAATGGAGAAAAGTAGAGGGAGAGAGTTTGAGAGAAGAGAAAGAAAGGGAATAAAAAAAGGGGGAGAGGGCATATGGTGTAGGGTACGCCACCGAGATCGCCCCCTATCAGGGAGGCAAACGGTCAGTGGCGCCCGACCAGTAAGTGCGCCATCTCTGCGATCAGAAGACCAATCAGAGAGCGGGTGCACCATAGAGAGGGAGCGCAATGACAGCTCCCCGCCGCAGTCGGGATTAATCAAAACAGTTTAAAGTCAAAGCCCACAATGTTGCAACATATATTAAGGCATAAACCCAACACAGAACATGAGGGAGGGGGGGGGGGGAATTGGGAATGGAGGGAGGGGGGATGGGAAAGGGGGAAGGGGGGGGAATAAGGGAAGTAAGGGAATTGGGACATACAATATAATCAGTCAATTTTTCTCTTTTTTCTACCCCTGACATGACTTGTATCCAGGGTAAAGTCTCGTGGAATTATGGTTGCTATATTATGATGGTATAGGAGTAGGAATGGCAGGATACTAGGGTTAACCTGGCACACTTTGTGTATACCAGTTTAAGCGTATGAGCCATAATACAGTATGTGTATATATTATACATTATACAGGCAGGTAGAAATATAGTGTTAAGGTTAAACATTTCAATTCAACGAAAAGAGAAAACAAAAAGAAAAGGAAAAAAAAACCCCTAAAGAAAACCTTTGAAAAGGGTAAAGTAACTGAACCTGAGTAGGCCTTAAAAGGCCTAGAAGCCCTGCAGAGAAGGCTTGCAGGAAGCTGTATTAGTTCCTAAACCAACCGATGTCGTCCAGCAGCTTCTGGTCACTGAAGCGTTCTATGCGAAGAGAGTCATGGAAGATGCAACCGAGGAGCTGAATGCTGGAAGAGACAAGGGGAGAAGGAAAAAAAAAAAAAGGGGGAGAAAAAAGAATATATGTCTGTCAAGCTTTCAGCGGAGGGCTTGAGATTTCGGGCTGGGGTGGTAGTTTCCAGATGATCGTGCTGGGGTTCCTTTCCGGATGGACTGTGGATCGGGGTTATTCCTCTTCGGGGTCATGGTGTATGGCTGGGAGGTTGATCTGGCTGGTGTGCGAGGCAGGGACGTTTCAGGTTGACGCGTCTGGGGCGACAGGTGCAGAGATTCTAGCAAGCGTTGCAGCAACTCAGGGGTGGTGCAGGTATGTTGTTGTCCTTGATAGGAGAATTGCAAGGCAAATGGGAATCTCCATGTGTACTTGAGTTGGTGCTGTTGTAATATTTGCAGCTGCGGTTTCATAGCACGCCGTTTAGCGATAGTGAGGGGCGCCAAGTCCGTGAACAGATGGTAGTCGTGATTCTGAAACTGAAGGGAGTTCTTATTCCGTGCTGCTGTTAGTAGTTGTTCCTTCGTGCGGAAAAAGTGTAGTTTGACTATGATATCTCGCGGTGGCCCGTCTGCTTGACGGCGGGTTAGTGCCCTGTGAATTGTCAAACTCCAGACGTTCGATGGGTATGGAGGGTTCAAGCTCTTGAAATAAAGCAGTGGTAAATGATTGTAGATCGTCAATCGCCTCCGGTATACCCCTGAGACGCAAATTGGACCTGCGAGAGCGGTTTTCTGCGTCTTCCAGACGCGATAACAGTATAGCATTTTCCTCACGGAGGGCAATATGTTCATGGGCCTGTTCCTGCAATGTGAGTTCCATGTCGTCGACCCTGGTCTCAAGGTCTGCTGTGCGTTGGCCTATTTCACGGATCTCTCGTGTCAAATTGTTAGTGATTTGATCTGAGGTTGTTTTCAGCGCCTTATGGAGCATGGTTTCCATCAGCCTTATGAAAGCTGTCTGTGACATACCTGCTTGCGGTAAGGGGGGGGAGCCGCCTGAATTAGATTGCATGTCTGTCTCGTCTTCACTCTCCAGCATCTCTGAGTGTGCAGGAGAGGACGCTGCTTGATCAGCAAGGGCTCAGGCCTTCGCCGCCATCTTGGAAGAAGCGCGGGCCAGCGCTTCTTTTATGGGTTTCGGCTTTGTTTTGCCGCGATGATCAGTGAGTACCATACCGGAGGAGGTACTGATGTTCGGGGGAGGTAATCCCTGGAAAACGGGAGCCGGATCGCTGCGTTAAAGGTGCTTTATGGTCCCAAGTGTGCGGCGGGGAGTGCGGAGCTTCACAGGGAGACGTCCGCCATGTAAAGCCTCGCACATGCGCCCCCCCAAGGATGGCTTTTTAAGTATGGGGGTGACCAGTGCATGTTTTAGAGCATTGGGGAAGATGCCAGAGGTGAGGGAGGGATTGAAGATGTGGGTTAGAGATTGTAGGATGGAGTCTGAGGGCGATGGTAGCATTTGAGAGGGAATAGGGTCTAGGGGACAGGTGGATAGGTGGGCGATAGAAAGGAGTTTAGCAACTTCGTCTGTAGTAGCAGATTTGAATAAGGGGAGTGTCAGTTGTACCTGTTGACATGGGGTCTCAACTGGGGGAGATACCTGTAGAGTGGAGATTTCATCACGGATTGTATCAATCTTGTTTTTGAAGTGATTAGCGATCTCCTGGGCAGTGAGTGAGTGGATGCAGGCGGTGGAGGACGAAGTAGAGAGTTGAAGGTAGAGAAGATTTTACAGGAATTGGATGAGAAAGTGTTAATAAGAGTTGTAAAATAGGTTTGCTTGGCAGTGTGGAGGAAAGAATAGTATTTTTGGAGGGTAGATTTGTATTGGTTGAAGTCTTTGAGAGACTTCGTCTTGTGCCACAGACGCTCAAGAGCGCGACTATGTTTTTTGAGAATTTTAGTGTCATCTGTTTGCCAGGATTGTAGGGGTCAAGGCCATATTCTGCGTGTAGTGAGGGGAGTGAGCTTGTCCAGGGTGGAGGACAGGGATTTATTGTAGATGGACGTGGCTTGGTTGGGGCAGAACAAGGGAGAGATTTTGTCATAGAGGTGGTCAGTAGCAGAATAGAGGAGAGAGGAGTTGAAGTTACGAAAGTTTCTATGGGTGATGGTTAGGCGATTGGAGGGAAAGGTGGTGGAGGAGGGGGGGGAGAGAAACTAATAATAAGGTGGTGGTCGGAGAGAGGAAAAGGATTGTTTGAGAAGTTGCATGGAGTGCATAGCTAGGAGAATACAAGGTCAAGGGTGTTGCCATCAGAGTAAGTAGAAGCCTGTACCTATTGCTTCAGGTCAAATGAAGAGGTTAGACTAAGAAGTTTAGAATTAGCAGGAGTGTTTGTATTAGCAGGGATGTTGAAATCACCAAGAAGGATTGTGGGAATTTCCGAAGAGAGAAAGTAGGGTAGCCAGGCAGAAAACTCATCAAGGAAAGTCGATAATGGTCCAGGGGGCCGGTAGATCACAGCAATTCTTAGGGAAGCTAGAGAGAATAGACGTATACAGTGGGCTTCAAATGATAAGAGAGAGGAGAGTGAATAACCTGGAAAGTGCTCTGGGGGGATAGAAGGAATCCCACTCCACCTCCCTTGCGTCCATTAGGCCTAGGGGAGTGAGTCCAGTGAAGGCCAGGGAAGCAGGAGAAGGGGTGTCAGATTCGTGGAGCCAGGTTTCGGTGAGAGCAAGTATATTAAAGGAATTAGTGACAAAGAGGTCATGAACAGCGGTGAGTTTGTTGCAGACAGAGCAAACGTTCCAGAGGGCACAGGAGAGGGGGAGGCTGGCATTGGGAAGAGGAGGAATGGAGACTAAATTGCGTAGATTGCAACTACTGCCAGAGGGTGTAGGATGGTGGGGATGGGTGTGTTGGGTACAGTTAAATAAGGGAGGCCCAGGGTTTGGGGAAATATCTCCAGTGGTTAGGAGAAGCAGAAGAGTAAGGGAAGTAATATGAGAATATGATTTGTATGAGGGGACATGCTTCAGTCTCCTTCGGGGTTTGTTAGCAAGTGGCCTTAGAGTTAGAAAGAGGTGATGAGTGCAGTAATAGGGGGAGGGGAGAAGTTAGGGTGATATCTACAGATTGTGGGGTGAAGAAAAGAGAGTTTGAGGAGAGAGGCTGCAATTGTGAAAAGGAGGAGAGGCAAAGAGGGCATGTTTCCGAGAGGAAGGTGAGATAATATGAAAATGAGGTCACCTGCAGTCTGCTTTGGTTTGATATGTGCAAATCGCTGAAGTGCAAGAGCGGAAGTGCCACTTATTTAAAGAACCCCACTTTTTTGGAAGAACCCCCTGTATGTCCAGCCCCCTGTATGTGTTCCCCCCTAAAGAAGGCCTTGTTTTTATACTGTATTGGGTGTGGATAGTGTCACGGAACGTCCCACACTCCACTTGAGTGCTTCCGTCATATACCACTTCCTCCCAGTCTGTATACAGATATCAGATATTCCAAATGCTTCCAAGCACAAAACAAGGCGACACTTGCTTAGATGCTAACATGAACTGACTTTATTTAGAATCAAAATACAGTCTTATATACAGGAGAAGATGAGGTTCCCCCCTCCTGCTCATATTACTCTAACAATACAAATGTAACCTAATTAACCTAATTAACATGAGCTAATTAACTAATCCTTTTACCCAGACTAAGTGACTACGTCTCCTAGCTCATTGACTATTCAACACACATTACCATAAACATCAACACAGGGTTAATTAGAACAAACAACAATGAGTTGAATACCCTTATGCCCCGTACACACGGTCGGACTTTGTTCGGACATTCCGACAACAAAATCCATGGATTTTTTCCGACGGATGTTGGCTCAAACTTGTTTTGCATACACACGGTCACACAAAGTTGTCGGAAAATCCGATCGTTCTAAACGCGGTGACGTAAAACACATACGTCGGGACTATAAACGGGGCAGTGGCCAATAGCTTTCATCTCTTTATTTATTCTGAGCATGCGTGGCACTTTGTCCGTCGGATTTGTGTACACACGATCGGAAATTCCGACAACGGATTTTGTTGTTGGAAAATTTTATATCCTGCTCTCAAACTTTGTGTGTCGGAAAATCCGATGGAAAATGTGTGATGGAGCCCCCACACGGTCGGAATTTCTGACAACAAGGTCCTATCACACATTTTCCGTCGGAAAATCCGACCTGTGGTAAGCCAGACTAAACTCATTTACATTAAACACATTATAGCTGACATCAGACAGGTGAGTGGAGTTGATGACATTAGCATCTTCTCACAGTATGAGTCCCAACAGTATGACTCAGTCACTATTGCTACTATGGCAAATACAGGGTCCCCAGAGTCTGTGTGTCCTGGGGGACAAGGACCCGAAGCCAAAGTAACAACCCCAAATGCCAGGGCCTATAATCTGTAGGCAAGAGGCTCACATTCAGTCCCCTCCAAAAGCCTCTATCCCGGGTGAGTCTGTCACAGATAGAATCTGGCAGTTAATCAATCAGGACATGATATTAGGCACACAGCTAGCAGAGCAAAACTTTCACACCACAATCAAACTGCAAGGGGACTAAAAGGCGAAATTGTAAAGATAAGGGAACCCATAATTTAGGTAAGACTTAATAGCTAAATAAACATTGAAATAATGTGAGCATGGCTACAGATGGAGTTGAAACAGCGGTGACAAACAGATTTACCAAATATGCATGTGAGCAGTCAGTCAATATTCAGTTTGAATGAGATGGGAGTATAAACACAGATTTACCTGCGAAGAGAGAAGAAAATGTTCAGATGGATGGTTTAAGAGCGGAAGTGCCACTTATTTAAAGAACCGCACTTCTTTGGAAGAACCCTCTGTATGTGCAGCCCCCTGTATATTTTAATATATGCTTGCCACCTCTCAGAAGTGGGATCGTGCCACCTTCCATAATCCAAGGGCATTGGTCACATCCTCCACACTGGTAGGTGCCCATACCTCCCACAGCACCCTTCACCATCTCTGAGGATGAATAATGACTGTGGACCAAATTTATCCCTGACTGAACGAGATCTACGAAACACTATCTCTGGGCGGTTCTGTACATACTTGGAAATTATGTTATCCTCATCCAGGAAATGCCAATTTCGAGCCAAGATATCTCAAAATTGTTCTTGCTGCTGTGCTGTGCTGAGCCCTAAATGTAGTAATGACTTTGGTAGTGTTGATGTTTTTACAAGTTTTAGAGGTAAAAATTAGGTGTTCTCTCTTATTAGATTTTGCTTTTTGTTAAGCACGTTTTAGAACGTTCTTACTATAGCCATGGGCTAACAATCGACTATAAGGGGCTTTAGCCTCTGTCTCAAAGTCCTCCTCTCTGGTGCAGTTTCTACGCAGCCTCAAATATTGGCTGAATGGTATACAGCGTACCAGAGAGCGAGAATGGGCACTAGTATAATGCAATATAGTGTTTCCGACTGTTTCTTTTCGATAGAGAGTAGTGTATAATGATCCGTCCGCACCCTTCTTATGGGGGATGCACAAATACAACGCGTCAATGTCAATGGTGTCAGAAACCATGAATCAGACCAAGACAGAAGTACAGTTAAATCACACTTGTTTAATAATAAAAGTAAATAGAACACACATAGTCAGGGAGCCAGGGATCAGCGTAGTGGAACAGCAAGCAGGATCGGGAGCCAGAAGGAATGTCAGCCAAGCAAGTCTTTAACAGGAATGCAGGAGATAGTCTTTGTGATGTTGACCAAGGCGAAGGCAGAGATCATCTGGGCTGGGCGGCTTAAGTAGGCAGGACTGACGAGCAGGATATCATCAGCAGGTGAGTCACTGTGGAGAGATAGGAGCTGACAATTAGCCGACAGCTGAGCGACCAGCTCAGAGAAAGAAGGGCTGAGCCCAGCCCTGACAGTACCCCCTCCTCAACGACCCCTTCCCCTCAGAGGACCACCAGGCTTGAGGGGAAAACATCTATGAAAATCTAGAGGAGGACAAAAGGAGACATGAAATACATTTGAGATATGCATATTAGAAGGAAGGTCTAATGTCTAAGCCACTGGGTTAATCCTGCGAAGAATATGGAAAGGCCCAATAAACCGAGCTGCGAACTTCAGAGAGGGAACACGAAGTTGGAGGTTGCAAGATGACAGCCAGACCCTGTCCCCAACCTGGTAGGAAGGCGCAGGCAGGCGTCTGTGGTCAGCATGGAGTCTGTACCTATCATTAGCATGTCGCAAAGCCTCCTGGACTTGTGCCTAAGTGAAACGAAGACCACGGAGATGCTCCTCTAACGCAGGAATACTCTGTGGAACAAAAGAGTTTGGCAACATGGAAGGTTGGAAACCATAGTTCGCCATAAACAGGGACAATATAGCAACGTAAGAATTTCTCCAAGGACTGATTTGCACGGCCCCATTAGACTGCGGGTGATACGCAGAAGAGAAAGCAAGCTGAATTCCCAACTGTGCACAAAAGGCTCGCCAGAACCGGGACACAAACTGACTACCCCTGTCCGAGACTATCACCTTGGGTAGCCCATGTAAGTGAAAGATCTCCCAAGCAAAAATGGAGGCCAGTTCCTTAGAAGTGGGCAACTTCTTAAGTGGAATACAATGAGACATTTTCAAGAACCGATCAACCACCATAAGGATAACTGTTGCCCTGGTAGTTGGGCAACTCCACAATGAAATCCATAGACAAGTGGATCCAGGGCCTCTCTCCACTGGGTATGGGTTGTAGGAGGCCCACTGGAAGGTGTCGTGGAGTCTTACTCTGAGCACACACGGAACAAGCAGCTACGAAGGCGGTTACATCAGCACGTAGACTAGGACACCAGAATTGTTGTGAAATGGCCCAAAAGAGTTGATTCTTCCCAGGGTGGCCAGGAGCCTCGGGAGAATGGTAAGTCTGGAGCACGGCAGTATTGAGACTCTCTGAGACAAAGCAGCGGTCACAAGGTTTCTCAGGAAGAGCATGGACCTGAGCAGCAAGAATTTTGTCACCCAAAGGAGAAGTGAGACTGGTGCGAACTGTAGCCAGAATACGATCAGGAGGAATCACAAGAATCGTAACTGACTCCATGTTGGAAGTGGAGGAAAATTGTCGTGTCAGCCCTTACATTCTTAGTACCGGGTAAGAATGAGACAATGTAATTGAAGCTTGACAAGAAAAGAGCCCATCGCACCCTTCTGGGAGAGAGGTGTTTAGCCTCAGACAAGAATGTGAGATTCTTATGGTAAGTAAGAATGAGAATCCGTACAGTGGTACCTTCAAGGAGATGTCTCCATACTTTTAGGGCTAAAATGATCGCTAACAGCTCTCTGTCACCAATCTCATAATTGCACTTGTGACAATTTCTTGGAAAAGTAGCCACAAGGACGCATAGCACTCTCAGAGGTAGAATGTTTAGAAAGTAAGGTGCCAACTCCAGTCTCAGAAGCATCAACCTCAAGGATAAAAGGTAACATAGGATCAGGATGTGCCAACACAGGAGCAGAAACAAAGGCAGCCTTCAGACTCTCAAAGGCCTTATTGGACTCCGGAGACCAACTCTGTGGGTTACCGTCCTTTCTGGTCATATCAGTCAGGGGCTTGACCAGAGACAAGAAGTTACGAATAAATTTCCGATAATACATACTAGGGCCAATATAGGCAGAAGCCAACTAACCTACCAGATCCCAAGCTTTGAACATCTCACGGAGCACTATTCAATCCATCATCCGAAAATGGAAAGAGTATGGCACAACTGCAAACCTACCAAGACATGGCCGTCCACCTAAACTGACAGACCGGGCAAGGAGAGCATTAATCAGAGAAGTAGGCCCATGGTAAGCAGGCCCACAGCTCAGGTGGGAGAATATGTCCACAAGACAACTATTAGTCATGTACTCCACAAATCTGGCCTTTATGGAAGAGTTACAAGAAGAAATCTATTGTTGAAATAAAGCCATAAGAAGTCCCATTTGCAGTTTGAGAGAAGCCATGTGGAGGACACAGCTAACATGGAAGAAGGTGCTTTGGTCACATGAGACCAAAAGTTAACTTTTTGGCCTAAAAGCAAAACACTATGTGTGGTGGAAAACTAACACTGCATATCACGCTGAACACACCATCACCACATGAAACATGGTGTTGGCAGCATCATGTTGTGGAGATGCTTTTTTTCAGCGGGGACAGGGAAGCTGGTCAGAGTTGATGAGAAGGTGGATGAAGCCAAATACAGGGCAATCTTAGAAGAAAACCTGTTGGAGTATACAAAAGACTTGAGACTGGGGTGAAGTTTACCTCCCAGCAGGATAACGACCCTAAACATACAACCAGAGCTACAAAGGAATGGTTTTGATCAAAGTATATTCATGTGTTAAAATGAAAGTAAACTGCACTTGTGTATAGCAACACCACTGATGTGAAATATGATCACATAAATAATGAATGTATAGCAAAAGTGTTGCGCTGTACAAAAATATTAATAAATATAAATGTAAAACAATGAGTCTGTGTGTCTTCCAACTGACTTTAGTGTAATGCCTTCACTTTGATAAAAAGTGCACGAATGATTGTTCATTCAATTCCTCCACCCTGTGATAACCACCACCAAAATAAAGGCTGTACTCTTACCAGAGAATAACTTTTCAAGAGACAGTACATACTGTGTGTATGTATATATGTGTATGTGTATATGTGTGTGTGTGTGTGTGTGTGTGTGTGTGTGTGTATATATATATATATATATATATATATATATATATATATATATATACATACATACACAGTATCTCACAGAAGTAAGTACACCCCTCACATTTTTGTAAAAATTTTTTATATCTTTTCATGTGACAACACTGAAGAAATAACACTTTGCTACAATGTAAAGTAGTGAGTGTACAGCTTGTATAATAGTGTAAATTTGCTGCCCCCTCAAAATAACGCAACACACAGCTATTAATGTCAAAACTGCTGGCAACAAATGTCAGTACACCCCTAAGTGAAAATGTCCAAATTGGGCCCAATTAACCATTTCCCCTCCCTGGTGTCATGTGATTTGTTAGTGTTACAAGGTCTCAGATGAATGAGGAACAGGTGTGTTAAATTTGGTGTTATCGCTCTCAGTCTCTCATACTGGTCACTGGAAGTTCAACATGGCACCTCATGGCAAAGAACTCTCTGAGGATCTGAAAAAAATCGTTTTTGCTCTACATAAAGATGGCCTAGGCTATAAGAAGATTGCCAAGACCCTGAAACTGAGCTGCAGTATGGTGTCCAAGACCATACAGCGGTTTAACAGGACAGGTTCCACTCAGAACAGGTCTCATCATGGTCAACCAAAGTGGTTGAGTGCATGTGCTCAGCGTCATATCCAGAGGTTAACTTTGGGAAATAGACGTATGAGTGCTGCCAGCATCACTGCAGAGGTTGAAAGGGTGGGGGGTCAGCCTATCAGTGCTCAGACCATACACCGCACACTGCATCAAATTGGTCTGCATGGCTGTTGGCCCAGAGGGAAGCCTCTTCTAAAGATGATGCACTAGAAAGTCCACAAACAGTTTGCTGAAGACAAGCACGTTAAGGACATGGATTACTGGAGCCATGTCCTGTGGTCTGATGAGACCAAGCTAAACTTATTTGGTTCAGATGGTGTCAAGCGTGTGTGGTGGCAACCATTTGAAGAGTACAAAGACAAGTGTGTCTTGCCTACAGTCAAGCATGGTGGGAGTGTCATGGTCTGGGGCTGAATGAGTGCTGCTGACACTGGGGAGCTACAATTCATTGAGGGAACCATGAATGCCAACATGTACAGTGACATACTGAAGCAGAGCAAGAACCCCCCCCTTTAGAGACTGGGCCGCAGGGCAGTATTCCAATATGATAACAACCCCAAACACACCTCCAAGATGACCACTGCCTTGCTAAAGAAGCTGAAGGTAAAGGTGATGGACTTGCCAAGCATGTCTCCAGAACTAAACCCTATTGAGCTTCTGTGGGGCATCCTCAAACGGAAGGTGGAGGAGCGCAAGGTCTCTAACATCCACCAGCTCCATGATGTCGTCATTGGAGGAGTGGAAGAGTACTCCAGTGGTAACCTGTGAAGCTCTGGTGTACTCCATGCCCAAGAGGGTTAAGGCAGTGCTGGAAAATAATGGTGGCCACACAAAATATTGACACCTTGGGCCCAATTTGGACATTTTCACTTAGGGTGTACTCACTTTTGTTGCCAGCGGTTTAGACATTAATGGCTGTGTGTTGAGTTATTTTGAGGGGACAGCAAATTTACACTGTTTTACAAGCTGTACACTCACTACTTTACATTGTAGCAAAGTGTAATTTCTTCAGTGTTGTCACATGAAAAGATATAATAAAATATTTACAAAAATGTGAGGGGTCTACTCACTTTTGTGAGATACTGTATAGAGAGAGAGAGAGAGAGAGAGAGATAGATATATATCTATAGATATCTATATATAGATATCTATAGATATAGATATCTATATATAGATATCTATATATATATATCTATATATATATATATATATATATGTAAGAAGGCCAGTATGGTGGCCTGATATTTATGGGAGGAGCCCGGGGGGGGTATTTAACCAGCCCGCTTTGTCTTTGTCGGTTTCCTGTGCGCGATACTATGTCACTAGGCCGATTATTCGAATCTCGTTAGCGTCCGTGAGTTCAGTCTTCGAAGTTCTTTAGGCTTTTGTTCCCGTTCTTGGTTTTTGTACAACGTGTCTGGCTCGGTTGTCGCAGGTAGGGTTTTTCGTTTGACCTTTCATTTCATGCGTTTCTGTTAGATATCTTGTCACCCAACCTCGATATCGAAACTACGAGTAATTTGTTAGAAACCCTACACGTAGCCGTAGCATTAGCCACTCACTCGCACCGCTATCATAACAAACATTTCTTCAGTTTACGTACCTCACTCCGATTCGAACCCAATAGCATCGCACCGCTTTGTTCAGGCCTGTCTCAAATGTATTTTCATCCCTGTACAATGCGCCACAGACAGGTCGTTGCCAGTCGTGAATCGCGGCACACAGATTCGTGCCTCTGTCATGGATAAATCATTTCAATCGTTTCACTCATTTCTCTGTCACCTACCGCGCTCCGATTCGAATCTAGTGGCATCCGCGATGCACCGATTCATCCCGGTGTGCCCCAGTTGTTTTCTCGACCTCATTCTAGTACATGCTCCAGAGTCTGGTTCGTTGTCAGTCGCAGTTTTCAGCTCACCGATTCATGCCTCTGTCATGGCAAATCATTTCACTATCACGCATCACGTCCTGATTAGAATCCAGTCGCATCCTTATGCACCGATTTGTCCTGGCGTGCCCCAGTTTGTTTTTTGGCCTCATTTCAGTACATGCTCCAGAGCCCGCTTCATTGTCAGTCGCAGTTTTCGGCTCACCGATTTGAGTCTCTGTCATGGCAAATCATTTCACTGTCACGTATCACATTCCGATTCGAATCCAGTCGCATCCGTGATGCACAGATTCGTTCCAGCGTGCCCCAGGTGTTTTTTGGCCTCATTTCAGTACATGCTCCAGAGTCTGTTTCCCTGTCAGTCGCAGTTGCGGCTGACCCCGATTCATGCCTCTGTCATGGCGAATCATTTTTCATTAATTTCACTGTCACATGCCGCGCTCCGATTCGAATCCTGTCGCATCCGCGATGCACCGATTCATCCCGGTGTGCCCCAGTTGTTTTCTCGACCTCATTCTAGTACATGCTCCAGAGTCTGGTTCGTTGTCAGTCGCAGTTTTCAGCTCACCGATTCATGCCTCTGTCATGGCAAATCATTTCACTATCACGCATCACGTCCTGATTAGAATCCAGTCGCATCCTTATGCACCGATTTGTCCTGGCGTGCCCCAGTTTGTTTTTTGGCCTCATTTCAGTACATGCTCCAGAGCCCGCTTCGTTGTCAGTCGCAGTTTTCGGCTCACCGATTTGAGTCTCTGTCATGGCAAATCATTTCACTGTCACGTATCACATTCCGATTCGAATCCAGTCGCATCCGTGATGCACAGATTCGTTCCAGCGTGCCCCAGGTGTTTTTTGGCCTCATTTCAGTACATGCTCCAGAGTCTGGTTCCCTGTCAGTCGCAGTTGCGGCTGACCCCGATTCATGCCTCTGTCATGGCGAATCATTTTTCATTCATTTCCCTGTCACATGCCGCTCTCCAATTCGAATCCTGTCGCATCCGTGATGCACCGATTCGTTCTGGTGTGCCCCAGTTGTTTTGGCCTCATTGCAGTACATGCTCCAGAGTCCAGTTCGTTGTCAGTCGCAGTCGCGGCACGACTGATTTGTGCCTCTGTCATGGCAAAACATTTCATTAATTTCACTGTCACGTACCGCGCTCCAATTCGAATCCAGTGGCATCCGCGATGCATCGATTCGTCTCGGCGTGCCCCAGTTGGCTTGGCCTCATTTCATTTCATTTCATGCTCCACAGTCCGACTCATTGCTTGTTGCAGTCGCGGCACCGATTCGTGCCTACATCATGGCATAAACTAATTTCACCCATTTCATTTCATGCACCTGTCGCGTCAAGTCAAAACCACTTCAACCAACAAAGTCACCTAAACGCACTGCAATGTTACACAAGTCAGTCACTTAAGTCACCTTTTCAACTCAGACTCAAACCCCTCACCAGTTGTCATCTGTCATTTCTCTCCCCAGGTCAGTCAAGTTCAACAGGTCCACCCTGCACCAGGTTGGACGGTATTTCTCCAGGTAGAAAAAACCCCTAAAAGGACAGGAGCTGGGTACGTATGCTGATATAGGAAAAAGAAACAATCTTGACTTCATGTCACCCTCAGTAGGTTCCAGTCGACCATCTTGTGACCCCAAAAGACAGGACATCACATCTAGGGCACAAGCCACCTAGAGCCATGTCTCAAGCTGACAGTGAAGACTTCATCGCCCCTCTGTTACCTTCTCCAGTGTCAGAGAGTGGCAGTGTGCAGTCCCTTAGGGGATGGACCATTCCCAAATTGACGGCAGAACTGAGGTGCAGGGGTGTGCCTTTCCCTGCTACAGCCAGGAAGGCATAGCTTTTTAGGCTCCTCTTCCCCCCGCCAGCCACAGCTGGGCCCAGTACCCAACCGGCCTCCCTCCAATCAATTTCCGCCGCTATATCTCAACTCCACTCCATGGTGTCATCTTTGTCAACCACGGTCACGGACATCCAAGCACTCTTGGAGGCTCGCCCGGCCATGATTATCCCTGACCCAGCCACAATTCAGGTTCTGACACCCTATCCTGCAGGTACCACAGGGACAAGTCCCACTGTCTGCCCAGCACATTTGGCTCCAGCCAGCATTAGGAAGGACATCCTGGACGGCAAAGATATCAACCTTGCCTCCCTCCTCATTTCGGTCCACGACCTGGCAGAGAACAAAGCTTATACCTGGGGAGATGTGTCAGTGTTCCTCAAGGCTAAAGATCCTAGGCTCAACCGCAAGTTGTCCGTCCCAGAGTTTACATTAGCCTTCAGGATGCTGAGGGATGTCTTATGCTCAGCCTCCCCCCAGCAGGAGGGAAGAGCTGGACTTATATCTCCACACCGTGGTGGACCAGGGCTATAAATTCGGAGGGTTTTCATTCTACGATTACCATCGTTCCTTCTCTGTCAAGGCAGCTGTCAGGCTTGCACAATTTAAGATAGGCATGGATTGGAGCCTCATGGACACTGAATTGTTCTGCCGTCACTTTGCCGGCTTGCGCTCACCACTGTGCGCTATCTGCCAGTCCTCCACCCACACTGCCACCTGGTGCGCCAACGCGGCAGTCAGTTGCTCCTTTGAGTTCCCCTCCACCTCCGGTGCAGTTCAAGGCCCGTCGGCCCCGGTACAGACGCCCCAGGTGGACAAGTTCAGACGCTCTGTTCGGACCGTAGGAGGAGCAGCTATCTGCAACAGCTTCAAATATGGCTCATGCAATTTTAGCCAATGTCGCCTGCTCCATTTCTGTATCATATGCCACAGGGCGTATCCGAGAAATTTATGTGAGGTCAAACAGAAGAAGTCATGACTAGGCCGCGTAAATGTCCTGTGGTTGGGACTCTACCTCACCTCACACCCCTCTCCCTCACTGGTCACCTTCCTTATTCAAGGATTTACAGCAGGGTTTCACACCGGCCTCATCTCTCTGCCCCACACAACCTGAATGCAGGAACCTCCGCTCAGCAGCCACCAACGAGCAGGCCATAGACCAGCTGTTACAGGCCGAACTAGAGCGCGGCTTTGTCCCTTCACTCAGCCCCCTTTCAACACTTGGGGAGTTAGCCCTATTGGGCTTGTCAAGGGCAAGTTCTCGAATAAAGTCCGTTTTGTGTACGACCTGTCTGCGCCTCATTCTTCCCACATTCCCAGCCTAAATTCCCTAATTCCCTCCAAAGAGTTCTCCCTGAAGTATGCCTCCGTAGACATGGCAATTCAGGATGCCTTTAAACTTTTGCCTATCCACCCGTCCCTCTGGTGCTGGCATGGTATTAAATGGAAAGAAGCGTACTACTTCGCTACCAAGCTGACCTTTGGCTCTAAGAGCAGACCTTTGACTCTAAGAGCAGCCCCGGCTCTTCGACACTTTTGCACAATCCCTCACTTTGGATACTGTTACATAAAGCTCAGTGTCAAGAAGTTATCCATTACCTGGATGACTTCTTGTTAATCGAACAGCCCGTTGTGCCCCCAGGAGACCTCAATAAATTGAGAGTCGTCTTTGGGAATCCCCATTGCCAAACACAAGGTTGACGGACCAACACACTCCATCACCTTCCTCGGAGTCAACCTAGACACTTGCTCCATGCAGGCCAGCCTCCCCCTCGACAAACTGACCCGCATCAGGTCAGTCCTCCAAGATTTCACCCATACAAGAGGGTGAACTAAAAAGCAGCTCCAGTCTCTGTTGGGCATGTTTAATTTTGCCATGCACATCATTCCCCGGGGTCGATCCTTCATGTCACGCCTCCTGGTCTATCTCTCACAGGCACAGAACCCCGATCAGATCCTCAAACTGGACACCGCGGCAATAGCGGACTTATCAATGTGGGAGGAGTTCCTTCGCACCTGGAATGGTATATCCTTGTTTATACCTTCTATATCATCCCTATCACCACAGGTAGTGACAGATGCCGCAGCCTCCACAGGCTTTGCTGCAATTTTTGGCCACCATTGGTTTGCAGGACCCTGGCCTTCAGAGAGACTTTTAATCCCTGAGTTTACCCAGACTTCCTCCCTCTTCGAGCTCTACCTGATCGTGGCAGCCGCCCAGCTCTGGGGTCATATCTGGACAGGACAAACAATAGCCTTCACCACCGACAATCAGGCCACGGACGATATTATTAATAAAGGCAGGTCCAAGTCGCTCTCGGTTATGTCCTTCCTATGCAGGCTGGTACAGCTATCTCTGCAGCATCAATTTAATGTCCACTGTACATTCATCCCGGGCAAGTACAACCGTGCAGCAGATGCACTGTCACGCTTTAATTTCACCTCCTTCTTTCAGCAGGTTCCCAGAGCCGATCCAGTATCAGCCCCTATCCCAGTTTGGTCTCAGCTGACCCTGGACTAAAACAGCATCTGCACGGAGCGACCCAGCTCATCAACCAGTCTCTGTCCCACAACACGCTCAAAGCTTACCATACAACTTGGAAAGTGTTTAACAAATTCCTAGCAACCTACACAGTGGGAACACCAACAGACGCCAAGCACATACCATAATACTATCCAGCTATACTTAGCCGGCGTCCAACACTTTCTGGCTCTACGAGATCCCGCAAAACCATCCGTGTTCGCATCCCATGCGATCCGAGCCATCCTAGGCGGCATCCAGAAACAACAGCCGATAGTCAAGGCCAAACATTTACCTATTACAAGTGCCATCTTCAGAGATATGTCTACTAATCTTGCCAGTTCTCCATTTGGTCTTCTCCCCAGCCTGGTCATACAAGCATCTATCTAGCCTACTACGGGTTCTTGCGGCCTAGTGAGTTCACCGGCAACAACACCGCCGGCCAAGTCCCACATAGACGTCACTTGGCTCGCTATCAAGACCATTTCATTCTTCACCTCACGGTATCTAAGACCCAGCAATCAGGCTCTGGGGTAGACATCCATCTCTATAAGACTAACAATATCTGGTGTCCAGTTACTGTGCTCAATCATCTACTGTCACTTCTGCCCGTACAGTCAGACTCTAGTCCCCTTCTACCATTTCTGGTCAAACCTTTGAGCGGTTGCCAGTTCGTGAAACGTGAGGATTCTTCTTTGCAACCTACACCTCAACCCCAGTCAGTACTCCGGTCACTCTTTCAGTATCGGAGCAGCCTCGACCGCATCTCGGCATGGGGTCCCAGAACATGTTATTAAGAGACTAGGCAGGTGGAAGTCTGCCTGCTTCGCCCGGTACATCCCCAATCCTCAGGTGGAAATGTCACAAGCATTCACCAAACTTGCTCAATGAATAAGACCAAAAACTAATAGAAACTTCACCCCTACCTGAATGTTTTTGCCCCCTTATTTTGGTATACCGTCCATTAGACCAGGGCACACTTAAGGTCCATTTCATGTTGTAAAGTCTCATGGTAAGTCTATCTTGTTCATATCCGTATGGGCCATAGGGCTTCAACCATAAGTAAGAAGGCCATTATGGTGGCCTGAATTTATGGGAGGAGCCGGGGGGGGTGGTATTTAACCAGCCCGCTCGCCTGTGGTCTTTGTCGGTTTCCTGTGCGCGATACCCACCCTCCCATCCCCTTTTCAGGGCATTTCTCAAAATCATTTCTCTTCACAAAATATTAATTTCTAATCTTAAGTATGCCCCCTTATTTTGGTATACCGTCCATTAGACCAGGGCACACTTCAGGTCCATTTCATGTTGTAAAGTAAAGTCTCATGGTAAGTCTATCTTGTTCATATCCGTATCGGCCATAGGGCTTCAACTATATATATATATATATATATATATATATATATATATATCTATATATCTATATCTATATATACGGTATATATATAGATATAGATATATAGATATATATATCTATATATCTATATATATATATATATATATATATATATAGATATATATATATATATATAGAGATATATATATATATATATATATCTATATATATATCTCTATATATATATAGATATATATATATATATATATATATATATATATCATCAATTTAATGAATCAATGACAGTTTCGGGCTAGCTATATAGCAAGACACATAGCTGTCTTGCTCTGAAGAAGGGCGTGGGCATTATCTATATAGCACGAAACTGTCATGCATTTGACACTGAACAGAACATGAATTGATGTCTTTTCTACAATACATTTTTTAAGTCTAGCAATCTCATTTGTTCATTTTTCTACAGTATATATGGCCTGTGGAAGGGCCTGATTGCGCTCAGCACTGCAACGCTGGATCAAGTGCACTTCACCCTCAACATTTGTGTGTGTGTGTTTGTATGTATATATATATATATATATATATATAGTATATGCAGTATATCTATGTGGTAATATTGGTTGTACTGTAAGCATGGGTTCAGACTTCATCATATGAGAATCTAGTTACACCCAAAAGCCAAAAGCTCGTATATTAACCCTTATGTCTTTTATCTCAGAAAAGGGTCTTGCAGAAGACTTGCTGTTACCTCTCACCATCGGCGGTGGCCTCTTGTTTATACTGGTTGCTGTGGTTGTGGTTTGTGTTTTGAAGATCAGTGGTAAGAATTTCCTGACATTACTCACACACTTGAAAGCAACCTTGTTTTACTGCCACTAAAGCCGCGTACACACGAGCAGAATGTCCGACAGAAAAAGTCAGACGGAAGCTTTTCATCCTCAATTCCGATCGTGTGTAGGCCTCATTGGACTTCTTTTTTTGAAAATTCTGACTGACCTAGAAATGAAATATGTTCTAAATATTTCCGACGGAACCAATTCCTATCGGGAAAACCGCTCGTCTGTATGCTTTTCCGACAGACCAAAAACGACGCATGCTGTGAAGCAAGTACGAGACGGAAGCTATTGGCTACTGGCTATTGAACTTCCTTTTTCTAGTCCTGTCGTAAGTGTTGTACGTCACCGCGTTCTGGACGGTCGGAATTTGGTCGGACTTTGGGTTGACCGTGTGTAGGCAAGACCGCTTGAATGGAATTCCGTCGGAGTTCCGTCGGAGAAACCTTTGGAGTTAATTCTGACGGCAAAACCGGTCGTGTGTACGTGGCATAATAGTTTGCCGGCCAATTCAATTGTTTACTCTACACATGAATGATTTCCAAAAGCGCCTTAAGAAAAGTTAAATAATTTTGACAAACATGTAACATTCTTTTTTGCTTACAAATTTAAAATGTGTAAATTTACAAATTTGGAATGAGCAGTGGTTAACTGCAGTCATATGCACTGTGTTATGCACACCATAAATCCCATAGTCCCTAGTCTCTAGTCCATCTATGGAGGGAGCAAGGGAAGGTGGCCACCCTCTAACAAGAAGCCAAATCACATTAGCAAAAATAAAGGAATTTAGAGTTTTGGAGGAGGCTGAGAGCAATAGAAGGGACTATACTGAGTTACATACATGCTTTTTTTAAAACCAGAGTTTAGTGTAATTTTAAAGAGGAACTATAGACAAATCAGCATTTAGTTCTTAAACTAGGTCACAGAAAAAAGCCAGACAAAGGTTCTAACCATTTCTCACTGTAAAAGTAATTTTATTGTTGTATGTGTTATCAAAAAGAGTCTATTCACATATTGTCCCAGCAACACAAAAGGAACTGAGGGAAAATTTCCCTAATGGGTACACATATTGCAGCAAAAACCTAATAGTGGCTTCCATTTTTCCATCTTTCCACATTCCAAACCTGGAGTTCCACTTTAACACACTTCCTTCCTTCTCTGCTTATGAACCCAACCTAGCAGCACTGCGGTTACACATTACTGTTTTAACATTTTCGGTTTGCTTCATCATCTGATTTGTTTGGCAGATAATTGTAGCTGAAATCAGTTTGGTGTAATATTTGTAATCCTGAAAGTATTATATCACTCAAGCCAAATAGGGTTATCGTGAAGCTTCATAAAACAGCATATAGCTACTCTTTTACCACAATTTATGACAACCACACTCAGTGACATATTTTCAAAAGAGAATAAAGGAAAGTGGGTTATCGGATCTAGCAAAACTTTAATTGAACGATGGCCTTTACAACATGGGTAGTAATTTAGCAGCCATAGTAGGTCAACAGACATGCAATTTTTAGCATACAGGCTAATTTTAATGATATTTGTGATGTGCTAAAGTGCACGTTGATTTATCTTAGGTCCATGTGTCTTTTTAGAAATTTATGAGAATGTACATTTTAGCAAATAAATTTCCTGACGCATCATCATGGCAGCAACCATTTGGGTTGCGCCGCCGCCCCCACAACCTGATAGGACTGGATAACTATAAACTGTAAGGGAGGACCCACCGCAGCATTCTCCTTTTTGTTTCTCACCTGTCCAGGAACTGGATGGAACGCTCAGCATCCCTTGCCGCTCTCACCCCAGCCAGGTTCAAACCTCTCCTGGGTGGAAGTCCTTGGCTGTACAACCTCTAAACAAGCTAGATGGAAGGAACCACACTCTGATGGTCTCAGGGGTATGTTGCCTGGCATCATACAAGCCTTAAACAGACTTAGTTTGTCTACAGCGATCTCCATTTTTGCTTTCCAACACTTCTTAGGCTTCTCTGGGCTCTGTAGTCCCATACAGCCAATCCCAAGATGGCGCCCAAGCGTCCAACCGCTTCTGCGCATGCGCGAGCAGAAGTGACGCTGTGAGGAATTCGTTTTCCAGGTTCCAATATGGCAAGGGACTCCTCAGCGCACGTCTGTGCATGCACGAGCGTGATATCACTTTCGGCGCAACGGCGGGGATTTTAAAAGCCCCCCAGTGCCTGTATTCCCTGATACTGCAGTATTAGACTATATTCCAACCGGGATACACCTGTCAGCTCCTTTTCTGGATAATATCATCCTTGCTCCTTCTTCCCCATCAAGGTAAGCTGGTCGGTTTCTCTCTTTCTCTCTCTCTCTCTCTCTCTCTCTCTCTCTCTGTCCTTTCTCTCCTCTCTCCTCTCTCTCTCTTTTCTCTCTCTCTCTCTCTCTCTCTCTCTCTCTTTTTTCTCTCTCTCTTTCTCTCTCTCTCTCTCTCTCTCTTTTCTCTCTCTCTCTCTCTCTCTCTCTCTTTTTTTTCTCTCTCTTTTTTTTCTCTCTCTCTCATCACTGTGGTCCCTGGTAATAAGGCGGATAGTCCCTTACTGGTGACAGCTTCACCTCTACCTTCGACCACGACAGGTTCTCCGGCCAGCAGAACCATCACTTCTGGTTGGACTGCAAGAAGCAGTCCCAACTCTGCGTTGCTCTCTTGCTTCTGGATAGGCCCTCAGACAGCCTAGCAGCCAGATGTGCCGGGGATAGGCCCAATCTCAGGCCTAGCAGCCCGGGCAATACAACACACGTCCACCCAGACAGCCATCCAGGTGGCACAGAACCTAGATCACCTGACTCCACCGGAATATATAGGCCCTCCCAGCAGGCCAAGGGATTCAAGAAAACCCCTGCCCATGAGGCATGGCCTGGAGCTGCATGGCGTAGGGTGTGAGCGCTCCGTCTGGGAACGTATCCTTTACACCGATACTGTGGGTTAATCCTCCCGTTAATACACTGACAATCTGCCTGCACTGTCTCCCTGCACTCCCGCACTTATGTGGCCGCCGAAGCGGGTCCCAGAGGCTCTGGCCTAGATGGACAAATATCGCCATGAGGGGCGAGAACAAGCGTAAGAAGATGGCACAGCTCCCATTCAGGAAGTAGAAGAGCTACCCTCCGGAGACACCGCCAGAATCCTTGAGGCTGTCTCCCTGTGCCAAACTACCCTCACATCTAAAATAGAGGAGGTGAAGGTCGACATCTCTCTCATCCAACAGGACATCCATAAATTGAGGGAGAGAGTCACTGAGACTGAACGCAGGGTAGGTCACATGGAGACTGAAATCCCACCACTGCAAGTAACCAATGAATGGCTGCAACATCAACTCAGTGTCGTTCTGAGTAAGCAGGACGACATGGAGAACAGACTCCGCAGATGCAATCTCCGATTTGTTGGTCTGCCCAGGAGAGCAGAAGGCTCCCCCCCCCCCCACATTTCTTGAGAACCTGCTTAGAAAAACTTTCAGCAGAGAGGCCTTCTCGACAACGTTCATGGTGGAGTGTGCTCTTCGCCTGGCTGCTCGCCCTCTGCCAGCTGGCACCCCCCCATGCACCTTTATTGCAAAGCTTCTAAATTACCAGGACCGGGACATTGTTCTGCGCCTAACCCATTCGGCAATGTAAACGTTGCTGTGTTCCCGGATTTTTACACCGAAGTACAAAAGAAGGGCACAGTTCACCGAAGCTAAACGACAACTCCGCATCCACCACATAACCTTTGCAATGCTGTTTCCACTGAGGCTCCGCGTGGTCTGTGATGGCAAGGCGCAATTCTTTGAGGATCCCTCTGCAGTCCTGTCATGGCTGGATCATTGCGATGCAGCTGGCCCTGCACCTGCCTAAGTCTCCAGTCAACTCCCTTCTTCCTCTGCATATGAACGGCACTTCTCGGTTATGGCCCCACAGTTTCAGCTCTGGACCAGTCCATTTTCCACAAACCGTGAGTCAGGCATTGCCTGTTATTTCTGCCCCCCTCACCCATTTTTATCCCTCTCGGCCAGTCCTGGAGTTATCCATGCCCCTTGTGCCAGTTTTGTAGCCCGGATCACCACCCTATCCCCTTCTGCTCCCCACTTTATTGATCCTAACTGTTTTCAGACGCACCGTCTGCACCCACCTGAACTGTCGTAAACTTTCCACCCCGCACAGTTACTAGCCATCCCCCTGAGGCTGCCAAGGTCACACTTGAACACATGTTCCTCTATCTGACCTGGTGAACACTGACGCTCTTTCAAGTTTTGTTACCCTGGCCAGCCGTTACCCCCATGGCTTTGGTGGGTAGTCATTTGTTTATTCTGCCACGCTGGTCCAGTGTAGGCAATGTTCTTGTGTTATATGTATTAGGTTACCTTCATTTGCCTTGCCTCGTAACTCAACCTCACTGTACTCAATGGATACTGAACTCTCATGGTCATTTACTACCCTCCCTGGCCCTCTGTGCAACCAGTACTAACAGACCACTGACTCCTGGCATCTGCTTTCACAGACCTGCCGCGCTTACATAAGTAATACTTTTTTTGTACTGCATGCTGTTCTGCACAGTATTTGAAATGTTTGACTGCTCTATAGGAGGCTGTTCCTTATGGGTTTGACTGCATGCCCAGATACCCCCGAAACTGCCATGGCTTCTCTCAAATTAGTTACATGGAATGTGCGTGGACTACGCGCTAAAACCAAACTCATGGCTGTCCTTTCCCACCTCAAATCTTTGCCCGTGGACGTCTCTGTCCTTGTTGAGACTCACATCACAGGACAGATGCAGATGCCGCTCAAAAAACCCTGGGTCAGCTGGGTCTATCACGCCCCCTACACCTCTAATTCCTGCGGAGTAGCTATTCTGATCGCTAAATCAGTGCAGTTCCAACGCCACTACCTGCAGTCGGAGCCGCAGGGTCGGTTTCTATTTCTCTACACCACCATGGGTGGCTTGGAGGTTCTCCTTATGGCATTTTATATCCCACTTCCGTTTCAGTTTGTTGTTCTGCAGGAGGGAATAGCCTTCATGGCCAAACATCCTACAGTGCCTGCTATCTGGATGGGAGATTTTAATATGACAATTAACCCCAGCCTTGATAGACTTAGTTCACCTGCCCAGATATCATCCCAGCCATCCTTCACCATATTTAGGAGGTTTCTTTCAGCGTTTGCCATGATGGACACTTGGAGACACAAGCATCCAACCACAATAGCCTACGCCTGCTTTACCCCCTCACAGTCTGCCATGTTCCGCATTGATCTGCTGTTGATCTCCCCTGTTAGGGTGCTCTCTGATCGCTCCCTGTACTGGGTGACTCTATGCCTACCCTCCGTCCCCTCGGTCCGTATGAGGCCGCTGAATCCGTTTTGGTTCACCATCATGTTGGACCTGGATGCTGTCCAGCGGGAATAGATCTATTTTTTTTTCGCACCAATCTGAGTTCTGCGTCGGTCAGGGTGGTGTGGGAGGCTTTTAAGCTATATGCCCGCATGGTCCTATCCGCACGCATTAAAAGACATAAAGCCTCATCCAAGCTAGTACTACAACAGGCCGAGGAACATCGATCCTGTGGGGTAATCCTCCCTTTAATACACTGACAAACTGCCCGCAGTGTCTCCTTGCACTCCCACACTTATATTGCTGCCGAAGCGGGTCTCTGAGGCTCTGGCCAAGCTGGACAAATATCGCCATGAGGGGCGAGAACAAGCGCAGGAAGATGGTGCCGCTCCCATTCAGGAAGTAGAAGAGCTACCCTCACTGCCAGAATCCTCGAGGCTGTCTCCCTGTGCCAAACTACCCTCGCCTCTAAAATCCTTATCCCAAAATTACAAGCTCTGTACACCCATATCTTCGATTCTGCTACACTCCCATCATCCATGGGTGAAGCACTCATTGTCCGAAGACCCTCTCTTCCCAGAATCATACCGCCCTATCTTTCTTCTACAATCAGATGTCAAAATCCTTGCTAAAATTCTCACCCTGCGGCTAAATAAAGTGATACTTAGTTTAATAAACCCGGATCAGACCGGGTTCATGCCCAGTAAGAACACAGCATTCAATCTCTGGAGGCTCTTTATGAATCTTTAGGCCACTCATGACACCATTGGATCCAGGATAGTGGTAAGACTGGACGCCGCCAAGGCATTTGACTCCGTAGAGTGGAACTACCTGTGGGAGTGTCTCCGCAGGTTTGGCTTCGGCCCAAAATTTGTCAAATGGCTCCAACTTCTTTACCAGGCCCCCGCTGCCCGGATCCAAGTCAATGGTAGAATCTCTGACTCATTTGCACTATCAAGAGGCACTCGCCAGGGTTGCCCTATATCCCCTCTATTGTATGCCCTAGCCGTGGAACCTCTCGCCATTGCAATTAGGGCACACCCCCACATCAAAGGCCTCCGCATGGGACGGGTGACCGAGGTCCTCAGTCTCTATGCGGACGATATGCTCCTCTACTAAGAGGATGCCGGCCTTTCCCTTGCAGCGGCTCTACAGTTGATAAATCAGTTTGGAGCATACTCTGGACTGTAGATCAACTGGTCTAAATCCCAAATCCTTCCATTGGATGTAAATATTCCTACGGCAGATTAAGCAGCACTCCCCTGGTCAAAGCAAGCTGGATCAAATATCTGGGTGTGCAATACCCGAGAACCCTCACGGACTACATAGGCCTAAACTTAGAGCCCCTTTTTGACCTTCTTAAAACCAAGACCCAGGTCTGGTCCCGACTACCCCTTGGAATTATGGGCCATAATAATTTAGTAAAAATGAATCTCCTTCCCAAGTTGCTCTACCTGTTCTGGCACGCTCCTTTATATATTCCCTCTCGTGTCTTCAAGTCTATGGAATCTATCCTTAACACGTTTGTATGGGGCTCCTCCAATCATAAACTTTCATGGCGAGCTCTGAAATGCCCTGTCTATTTGGGCGGTACTGTCCTACCCGACCTTGCCTTCTATTATACTGCCTCACAACTGTCCCATTTTTACTACTATAATCAAGTCGATAGAGATCGATATTCTACTCTGGTGTGCTCCTCTGTTGCTAGCCTGGTTACCCATCCATTTCAGGTTCTACTAAGTGGCACCCACGGGTCCCCACATGTGGGCAATAGAAGCCATATGGCGTTCCACCACTGCAAGGTATGGCAGCTTGCCATGGATATCACCAAGGCCCCTACATTCCACACCCACACACCATTGTGGGACTCAATTGCCCGAACTGCTTACCGTTCCTGACCATAGTCTTTGGATTGCCAAGGAGGTCTTGTTTCTCTCACAGGTCCTGGACAATGGTACGGTTAGGTCATTCCAAGCCAAGCCATTAAGGATGATTTTGGTCTACCTAATCGCATGTTTTTCCACTACCTCTATCTCCATCATGCCCTAAACTCCCAATTCAGAGACTTTGTTCCCAAATTGGAGTCGTTATTCCTGGTGGATGTGGTTCTTGGTCAGGACCCCAAGAAACTGATCTCCTTTTTCTATAACCACCTCATGCTACCTACGGCCACTTCACAAGCTTACCTATTGAAATCCAAGTGGGAGACTGACCTGGGGGTGGTGGAAGATGAGGAATTGGAGGATGTGCTGGCCTCCTGTAGGGTGGTGTCCCCTAAACTATCAGACTGACTCACACTCCTCTATATCTTTGATAGATCTTACCTTACCCCGATTCACCTATCTAAATATAAACCTGGCTACAGTGGCTACAGTTCAGCCTGCCCCAAGTGTGGGGACCCCAGGGGTACATTTTACCACCTACTGTGGACTTGTCCTCATCTTCAAGATCCCTGAAGAAGAGGAAAAGTACCTAAATATATTTTTGCAAGAGTCTCTCTTTATGGACAGAATGCAGATTGCCCGTTCTTGGATCAAAGTGTCTCTCCCTACCATTCACAATGGATCAGGGCAGTGAACGTTACACTTCCCCATAAAAAAAAGTGGTGTATTCACACAGGGGCTGCCAACTAAATATAACAAAATTTGGGACAGGTGGTTGGAGGACTCCTCCACTTGCACAGACGAGCAATAACTCTTATATAAGGTATGGTCTCTGATGTAGCTCATGATATCGCCCTTCGCTCTCATTTTGTATGCCTCCACGTGATGATCTGTGCTACGCTCTCTGCGGTTTTCTTAAGTAATATGTTAGTTCCTCACTTGGGCACCACAGGCTCAATTGGGTAAGTTCTTAGGAATATCCTAAATAATATGACCTGTTATATACTCTGCACTTGCAAAGGTTATGTCAAATGCTTCATCCTTCTGCGCATGTTGCACTTTGTACTTGTATGCATATCCTTTTTTTTCATGCTCAACTGCATGTTGATTTTTAAAAAAAAACCCTGCCCATTGGCTGAGATACCCCATATACCCATAACCTGACCTTGCGTTGCCCTTCTCATATCTAGTACCCGGCCACCTAGTGGTAGAAGAGAAAAGTGCAACAAGGCCAAACTTAGGAGAAATCAATAGATCTCTAACAATCAACCAGGATTATTATTCCTGGCAAGTAAACTTGTGAGGAGCAACCCTGCCTAAACTCCAGGGTGCTACATCCTCCCCCTGCCCACAAAACTAAGCCTCGGAGTTTGCAGAAAAATTATTTCTGTTAAAGCGGGAGTCCGGCGACCAATCTTCTTCTTTTTTTTTTTTTTTTTTTAGGTCATTGAGACACTTTGCTAATCCCAAAATAATACTCACAGTTTGGGTGTAATATTTCCGCCTCTGTCTGTTTTCGTACTGAAGAATAACTTAAAAAATGTGGTGCTGGCTGTTTCCATCTTGCTTGTGGGCATGTGAAACCCACAAGCATTGATTTCCGGGATTCGGTGAATGCTGTTCATTCACAGCTTGTTCATGCGCATGATCATTGTTTCCGCACTGACTCTTGGAAGCCTGACACTAAGCTCCTAGGAGACAGTGCGGCGCCGGGGAAAGGCAATAAACATGCCTACTCCCATGGGAGGAGAGACAGGAAGTGCCACAATAAAGTACAATATAAAGGTAATTACAGCGATAAAAAAATTTTTGTGCGGCATTTGAACATCTATGCAATTAACTGAATGGGGTAAGATTAAGTTAAAAATTTGAGTGGAACCCCGCTTTAAATTTCTCAAACATGAGAGTGAGTGTTCTGGCAAAAACTGGGATGGGTGGGGAAAACAGGAAAGGATTAACAATGTAACAATATAAAATTATAAACATACAGGATCTCACAAAAGTGAGTACACCCCTCACATTTTTGTAAATATTTTATTATATCTTATGTGACAACACTGAAGAAATTACACTTTGCTACAATGTAGTGAGTCTACAGCTTGTATAACAGTGGAAATTTGCTGTCCCCTCAAAAGAACTCAACAAACAACCATTAATGTCTAAACCGCTGGCAACAAAAGTGAGTACACCCCTAAGTGAAAGTGTCCAAATTGGGCCCAAAGTGTCAATATTTTGTGTGGCCACCATTATTTTCCAGCACTGCCTTAACCCTTCTTGGGCATGGAGTTTACCAGAGCTTCATAGGTTGCCACTGGAGTCCTCTTCCACTCCTCCATGATGACATCACGGAGCTGGTAGATGACCTTGCGCTCTTCTACCTTCTGTTTGAGGATGCCCCACAGATGCTCAATAGGGTTTAGGTCTGGAGACATGCTTGGCCAGTCCATCACCTTTACCCTCAGCTTCTTTAGCAAGGCAGTGGTCGTCTTGGAGGTGTGTTTGGGGTCGTTATGTTGGAATACTGCCCTGTGGCCCAGTCTCCAAAGGGAGGGGATCATGCTTTGCTTCAGTATGTCACAGTACATGTTGGCATTCATGGTTCCCTCAATGAACTGTAGCTCCCCAGTGCCTGCAGCGCTCATGCAACCCCAGATCATGACACTCCCACCACCATGCTTGACTGTAGGCAAGACACACTTGTCTTTGTACTCCTCACCTGGTTGCTGCCACACACGTTTGACACCATCTGAACCAAATAAGTTTATCTTGGTCTCATCAGACTATAGGACATGGTTGTAGTAATCCATGTCCTTAATCTGCTTGTCTTCAGCAAACTGTCTGCGGGCTTTCTTGTACATCATCTTTAGAAGAGAATTCCTTCTGGGACGACAGCCATACAGACCAATTTGATGCAGTGTGTGGCATATGGTCTGAGCACTGATAGGCTGACCCCTCACCCTTTCAACTTCTGCAGCAATGCTGGCAGCACTTATACGTCTATTTCCCAAAGACAACCTCTGGATATGACGCTGAGCACGTGCACTCAATTTCTTTGGTCGACCTTGCTGAGGCCTGTTCTGAGTGGAACCTGTCCTGTTAAACCACTGTATGGTCTTGGCCATGTGCTGCAACTCAGTTTCCGGGTCTTGCCAATCTTTTTATAGCCTAGGCCATCTTTATATAGAGCAACAATTCTTTTTTTCAGATCCTCAGAGAGCTCTTTGCCATGAGGTGCCATGCTGAACTTCCAGTGACCAGTAAGAGAGCATGAGAGCGATAACACCAAACTTGCCAGGAGTACAGTACCTGAGGGCCTAAAAGCTCACTCCACCAGGGCAGAGGCAACTTCATGGGCAGCATACTGCAGAGTATCTGCAGAAACAATATGCAAAGCCACAACTTGGTCATCCAAAAATACCTTTATGACCCACTACAAAAAAGATTCCGCACAGTTGTCGACTGTGGATTTCAGAAGGTCAATCATTCAAGCCAATACCTCAGTTGCTTGTTAAATAAACATATATTTTTTTTTAACCTGCCCATTTGGTGAGTTATTTCCCAAATGTATGCTGCTATGATGTGACAGGAAAATGGAAAATTGTATACTCAGCTTTCCGTAATTTTCCTTTTCTGTCGCATCTTCATGGCAGCATACAAATGCCCACCCTTCTGAGGTGATAGATACAGAGAGTGCTGCGGTGGGTCCTCCCTTACAATTTATAGCTATCCAGTCCTATCAGGTTGTGGGGGCAGAGTCACAACCCAAATGTATGCTGCCATGAATATGCGACAAAGGAAAATTACGGAAAGGTGAGTATACAATTTTCCGTTATCTGGTAGGGAAATGTAAATGGAAGTGCTGGCGTTGTGGATGGGAGAGGCATGGTCTGTAAGAAAGGAAAGAATAATGAATAAGTAATTGGGAAGACGTAAAAAAGGGTGTAGGGGAATAGAAAAGGGAAAGGAGAGAGAGAAAAGGAGACACCAAAATCCAAAACCCCTTCCTTTCAAGATAGAAGCCCTACAAGGGCTTTTTTTTCTGTGGACTTATTTTTTATTACTCATTGTCTTATTTTAACTACATGTAAACATATATACTATATTGTCAAAAGTATTGGGACGCCTGCCTTTACACGCACATGAACTTTATTGGCATCCCAGTCTTAGTCTGTATGGTTCAATATTGCGTTGGCCCACCCTTTGCAGCTCTAACAGCTTCAACTCTTCTGGGAAGGCTGTCCACAAGGTTTAGGAGTGTGTCTATGGGAATGTTTGACCATTCTTTCAGAAGCGCATTTGTGAGGTTAACACTGATGTGGACAAGAAGGCCTGGCCCGCAGTCTCCGCTCTAATTCATCCCAAAGGTGTTCTATTGGGTTGAGGTCAGGACTCTGTGCAGGCCAGTCAAGTTCCTCCACCCCAAACTCACTCATCCATGTCTTTATGGACCTTGCTTTCTGTACTGGTGTACATTCATGTTGGAACAGAAAGGGGTCATCCCCAAACTGTTCCCACAAAGTTGGGAGCATGAAATTGTCAAAAATGTCTTGGTATGCTGATGCCTTAAAGGGTAACTCCACTTTATTGGGGAAAAAAATGGCAAAATAGCAAAAAAAGAAAAAATAATATATTTTTGGTGAGATACTCCCAATAGGAAATTACATCTAAAGGGATGCAGGCCCTGCAATTTTCCTCATCCGTGCCCTGCAGGTGCTGCAGCTGGTTGGTAATTAGGAAACCACTCCCATTATATTCACTTTCCCACATGGACACAGACAAACACACATGGATTTCTTCAGAATATCAAAAGGTAGGAATCTGCAAGTTTGTTAAAATCCTTGTAATGTACATAGATCATCCAGAGAGAAATGTTTTTTTTTCTCTCAACAAAAGTGGATTTACTCTTTAAGAGTTCCCTTCACTAGAACTAAGGGGCCAAGCCCAACCCCTGAAAAACAACCTCACACCACAATCCCCCCTCCGCCAAATGATTTGGACCAGTGCACAAAGCAAGGTCCATAAAGGGTGGAGGAACTTGACTGGCCTGCACAGAGTCCTGACCCCAACCTGATAGAACACCTTAGGGATGAATTAGAGCGGAGACTACGAGCCAGGCCTTCTCATCCAACATCAGTGCCTAATCTCACAATTGCCAACTTATCACTGTGCAATGCAAGAAAAACTGATTAAGTATATGAATTGTGTGCAAAGAGATCCATAGGTTGCTAAAGGAACATTCAGGTAGTTATGGTAGCATTGTTTAAAATATATTTAAAATACATTTTTTACACGTTCTATTTTACTTTTCTTTTAAGTAACTGTAGAGAATGTGAAGGATGCACATCTGGACAAAAACACATACCAAGTTACTGAAAGAAGCATAGAGAGACATTTATTAAAGCTGGTGCACACGGAAGCTTGTGCAGCTGTGCATAGTAACCAATCAGCTTCTAACTTAACCCCTTCGCGCCGACGTAACACATAAATGCGTCCTCACAAAAGTGAGCTTCTTTCCGTGGGGGCGCATATATGCGCATCTTCCTTTGTGTTGAGATCGTGGCACATAGCATTCTCCCAGCACAGACACAGGGGTCTCGCCCGGGAGCCCTGGGCCCTGTACTAACAATCGGGACCGGAACTTTCGATTTTGGGTCACCTGATCGCTGTGGTAGCGTTTGATTGGCTACCACAGTGATCAGTCACTGTGAAGTCCACCCCTGTGTTTTTCTCTCTGTGAATGGAGGAGAGAGATACATTGTATCTTTCTCTCTCTCCTCGCAGAGAGAAAAAAATGTGTGTGTAATAAATAATAAAAATCATAGAAAAAATAAAGAAAAAATACCTTTTGATCTAAGTCAGTGCCAGGTTTAGTGGTTGAGTCATGCACCGGTCAAAGGTCAAGGTCAGGGTCAGTATGTTTTGGGTAGGATTTTTTTTTTATTAGTATCAGTGTCAGTTAGTCTTGTGTGTTAGGTAGGACAAAAAAAAAAAGTGAATTATTGTTTCTGGTCTGTACTACAGGTACAAACAAATAACATACACATATGTTGTATCGCTGCAATCGTCCGGAGCAGGATAATTTATTTTGGGTTGTTCTTTAGTAGTAGGTTATGGTAGTAACAAGAAAAATACAGCTACATTTAACTACTTCTATTTTGGGCTAGTTTTTCTTTGATGATAAAAAAAAAAAAATCAGGCAATATCCATTACCATTTACCACCAAATGAAGGCCCAGTTTGTCCTGAAAAAAAAAAAAGTGGTATAATCCACCTGGATGCACAAAATAGTTGTGATGATATGTACAGTTTTACTAACATGTTAAAGTTGCAAAATTGTGCTTAGGCGTTAAGGTTTGATTTACTCTTAGATGTAAAAGGGGTTAAGCTTGTTCATTGAGGCTACTTTCACAATGAGGCATTTTACAGGCGCTTTGCGCTAAAATAGCGCCTGAAAAGCACCTGTAAACTGCCTCTTCTGCAGCCCCAGTGTGAAAGCCCGAATGCTTTCACACTGGAGCTGTGCGCTTGCAGGACAGGAAACAAAGTCCTGCAAGCAGCATCTTTTGGGAGCGCTGTATTTAGCACTTCTAAACTGCCCCTGTCATTGAAATCAATAGCCAGCGATGCCGAAGTACCTGCGTTTTTAACCCTTTTTCAGCCACTAGCGGGGGTTAAAGTGCCCTTTTTCAGCCACTAGCGGGGGTTAAAAGGGCGTTTTTAACCCTTTTTCAGCCACTAGCGGGGGTTAAAAGTGCCCCGCTAGTGGCCAAAAAGCTCCGCTAAAACGACAGTAAAGCGCCGCTAAAATTAGCGGCACTTTACCGCTACCGAGGCCAACACCTCAGTGTGAAAGTGCCCTTAGGCGCCTTTCACACTTGTGCTACTCCAAAGTCGTGGGATTTCTATTGCGACTTTGATGTAACTTTGTTTTAACTTTAGATGGGTGCGACTTGGATGCGACTTTGGCTGTTGATTTTGGCTTTGACTGTTGTACAACTGCCGCATTGATAACATTAAGATGTGAATTATGAGAGTTTACATTGCAGTCTATGGGACTCAAGTTGCATCAAAGTAGTGCAGGAACTTTTTTAAAGTTGCTGTGACTTTAAGTCGCATAGATTTGAACTTCCATTGAAATACATGAGCTGTGACTTGTCATGTGACTTTATGTGTTCAAAGTCACATGACAAGTCGCACAAGTGTAAATGGAGCCTTAAGCTTTGACAATAAAACCTAGAAGCTGGTTACTATGCACTGCTGCACCAGACTCTGTGTACACCAGTTTGAATAAAACCCACCCATATTCTTCAGTTTTGTTCATTTTTGCAATTACTAGAGCTTCAGAAATTATGTGTGCATTAATAGGTAAAAAAGCAGATGTAAAGCCAAATAACCCTCCCTTCCGTCTTGCTCCCTTTAATTTTAGGAGCCCTAAAACACCTGTCTCGGAGAAAATGCTACTTTAAGCCCGAGTTCACACTGGCTGCGACTTCAGCACAACTTGCATGCGACTTCTTTAACAGAAGTCAATGCAAGCTGTACCAAAGTCGGAACAAAAGTAGTGCAGGAAAATTTTTCTAAGTCGAATGGTTCCATTGCACTGCATGGGTTCCGACTTCCGATGCAGCAGTTTGAAACGGGCCTAAAACTTCGCATGACTACGCATGCTTAGAAACAAAAGAATATATACAAAACTATTCAACACATGACGTCACTTCTGACGTTGTATTCTGTCATATAAAAATTTTCATATTGTGAGTAACCTCTTCACTTTCGACATGAGACTAGCATGCCATAAAAAACGGATGTTCGGTCGTCCGAAAATCTAGGCGTGTGTACGAGGCTTAAAAGTATGGATCAGCTTAACATATGCACAAATGTATCAGCTTTTAGCTTCAGCTTGTTTAATTAAGCTTTGACAATTGTAAGCTGATTGGTTTCTATGCAGAGCTGCACCAGATTTTGCACTCCCCAGTTTTAGTAAATTTAGTAAATCTTCCCCACAGAGCAATTTCCAGCTGGTAAGTGATCTCAGCTTTGGGTGCTTTGGTGCATACCTTCCAACTTTTCTCATAGTTGTCCCTCGTTCCCATCTCAAAAAGTTGGAAGGTATGCTTTGGTGCATACCTTTCAACTTTTTGAGATGGGAACGAGGGACAACTATGAGAAAAAGTATGAAGGCATAGGACACACCCCCTGCCACACCCCTTTTGAAGGAGAATTATACAAAAAATAATTAGTTAAACCCACAAGTGTTTTTTTTTTTTTTTTTTTTTTACCACTACTATTCCTTTATACTGACTTTTGAAATTTAACTTTTTGAAAGATAAAAAAATGCATTTTATATACAACTATATAGATCAGACCAAAATGAGGGACAAATGAGAGTCAAAGAGGGACAGAGGGACTTTGTTCCAAATCAGGGACAGTCCCTCGAAATCAGGGACAGCTGGGAGCTATGTTTGGTGGCAGCATTGAAGAATTGAAAAGTGAAGATGCACGGCTTGTCATATTATTATAAATCACTTTGAACTTACAATTATTGTAATGTAGATGATTATTTTTTTCTCATCAGGTCGCAGAGCTCAAAACTGTGAAACACGCACAGATACGGCTACATATTCTACAATAGTCTGTAAGTTTATTTATTTAATAATCATATATATCAGAATACTAAATCAGTCCCTGTGGAAATTACAGTTTGCTGTATATCACTAGTATAGAGAAACCATGAAGGCAGCCCTGGTGGAAACTGTAACCAGAACTACAGCATTGCAATGCCCCAGCTCTACCCTGAGTCACCATCCTCACCAGTGGTTGCAGCATTTCCTTTGCACAAACTGAGGCTTAGCAGAGTAGGTTTATTCACCTTTTGTAATTAGTCAGCCACCCACAATTATCTCTCTGAGTTGGCATTACGTGTACTAGTGAGGGCACTCACACTACTGCAGTGCACAAACTCACTCACATTGACCTGTACTATGCTTAGGTCTGTATTATGCACTAAGGTCTATTTTGTTAAAAGAGAAATTAGGCTTTTGTTTTTCAAAAGTCATACTTACCTAGGTGGGGTAGCAGCATTGGTCCAATGCTGCATCTGTCCTCCACCAGCTCTAAGGCTAAAAAAAACATCGATCAAAGACTGCCAATCGCTAGGTTCTCACAGTTCCATAAGCATAGAGCCGGTGACTGTCAGTCACCGGCTCTCTGCCCTGCCCCCACACTTACTGGGGCCAGCTCAGGCTCTGAGAGGCTGAGCTGGGTGCCGGTCAAGGCATGTGGGCGGATCCTGTCTTTAGTTTCACAATATTTCCTGAGCCTGGACCTGCTCTCTGATGTCAGCCAACAGCAGACTTCAGACTGCTGTCTGCTGAAAACAGGTCACAGGAGTGCTGAACATACTGCACTCCTGTGATCCACAGGAGAGTTACATCCAAACAAGCTTTGGCTGTACTTCTCCTTTAAAGCAGGCCTTTCATTTAAATAGGTTGCAGAATGTTTCCGCATGCACCAAAAAGGCACATGTATGTTTTTATTCAGCGCAAAGTACTGCAATGCATGTTAGTGCTTGGACATGTGTTGCACTGGGCTGCAACACACATCTGTCGGCAAGGTGTGTGGGAGTGCCATTCAGAATAAATGGAACCCATTGCACCAACGCTTGTAACTGGCACATTGCTACAACGCAATAGTGTGAATGGGCCCTGACTGTTTTTGCCTTGTTAGAAGAAAATGCATATGTCTCATTCACACTGTTTTGCACTTTTGTTGACCCAGTGCTTCAGATGTGGATATGGCTATTTATGGCCTCAGCCAGCGCTGCTGCAGCCATGCCCCCTGTCATGTTTTGCCCCGCTTACCTCTGTGACCAAGCCCAGGTAGGTGGGGCGAAAAATGTCAGGGGGCATGGCCGGAGCAGCGCTGGCTGAGGCCATACACAGCCATATCCACATCTGAAGCACTGAATCGGTTTTGAGCTGTGGCGTCTTACCCCACATATGTCCACGCTTCTGAATTGATGCCTAATGCCTGCTCCTATTTTCTGAAAACTAGTAAAGACACCTGTTATCCTCCAGCTTTCAGCGGCGCTCCATGTCCACACCAGTGGCATCTGGTGCTCCAAATTTTTTTGGGGTGGCGCAAACAAAACTGAAAAATTAAACTGTTATGCCGTGTACACATGGGCGGACTTTTCAACCAGACTGGTCCGACGGGACAAATCCGTCGGACAATCCGACTGTGTGTGGGCTTCATCAGGCCTGCAGCCTGCAATCGAAAATCAGACGGACTTTAAATTTGGAACATGTTTCAAATCTTTCCGACGGACTCGAGTCCGGTCGAAAAATCCGCTCGTCTGTATGCTAGTCCGACGGACGAAAACCGATGCTAGGGCAGCTATTGACTACTGGCTATCAACTTTCTTATTTTAGTCCGGTCGTACGTCATCACGTAGGAATCCGTCGGACTTTGGTGTGATCGTGTGCAGGCAAGTCCGTTACTACAAAAGTCCGTCGAAAATTCGTCGGAAAGACCGTCGGACCTTTGATGCCGCAAAGTCCGCCCGTGTGTGCACGGCATAAGTAATGCAGGACTGTAAATAGCCATTTATCAGGTGATTATGTATCATTACTGCTAGATAAAACTGTGCCCATCATATGCAGCTTCACTGTGCCTATCATATGTAGCCTCACTGTGCCAATCAATTGCAGCCTCACTGTGCCCATCACAGTAGGCCAATCACATCCACATTTCAAGTAAAAGAAAATAAAACCACTTAACATAAGGTGTCCTCATCAGAGCCCCCTTTTACATCAGATGTCCCAATCCCGTAGGTTCCGTAGGTGCATACAGTACCTGGTGCATTGGAAAGGATACGGTCCGGAGGAACACTTTTGGGTCTTATCCTCGGACGTACATGCCCCTGTCCTCCTCCAAAGACGTTTTCCCCTTAAGCCTGGTGGTCCTCCAAGGGGGAGGGGTCATGAGGAGGGGGTACTGTCAGGGCTGGGCTCAGCCCTTGCTTCTCTGAGCTGGCCGCTCAGCTGTCTGCTAAATGCCAGCTCCTATCTCTCCATAGTGACTCACCTGTTTATGATATCCTGCTCGTCACTCCTGCCTACTTAAGCCGTCCAGCATCTCTGCCTGCGCCTTGGTCAACATAACAGAGACTATCTCCTGCGTTCCTGTTAAAGACTTGCTTGGCTGACATTCCTTCTGGCTCCAGATCCTGGTTGCTGTTCAACTACGCTGTTCTCTGGCTTCCTGACTTGTCTGACTATCCGTTCCGGTTACCGAACTTTAGCTATGTTTTGACTACGTTTGTTCTATTTATTTATTTTTTATTAAACAAGTATGATTTAACTGTACTTCTGTCTCGGTCTGATTCATGGTTTCTGACACGTTGCTTCCGGGGGTGAATACAGTACCTGGTTCATTAGAAGGGGTCTCATCCTCGGACGTACATGCTCCTGTCCTCCTCCGTACCTTCCATTGACGTTTTCCCCTCAAATCTGGTGGTCCTCTGAGCTCTGTGGTCAGCTGTTGGTTAAGTGACTCACCTGGCCTTCATTTCCTGCTCGCCAGCTAGAGCGGATGGTTATATAAACTCCTTGGATCAGATCTTCTGTGCCTTTGTCTTGCTCAACATATCCGGACTCTCTCTGCTCTGTTTTCCTTGAAAGACTTTTGCTTGACTGACTTCCCTTCTGGTTCCTTATTCTGTTTGCTGCACCCTACTTCACTGATCTCTGGACTCCTGTTTCTCTGGCTTGTTCTGACTACCCGTCCTGGTTACCGAAATCTGGCTATGTTTTGACTACGTTTGCTCTGTTTATACCATTTTACCATTTTATTAAATAGTGTGATTTTTACTGCACTTTTGTCTCAATCTGATTTATGGTTCCTGACAGGATGTCAAGTTGGGAGCGGTGGCTGTGTGCTTGCAGCTGCTGCGTTCCAATTGACATGAATGGGACTGCCTGCATGGGGATGTATGGAACACCTGTGCATCCCTCTGCAGCTAAACATAGCCCTGTAGTTATATGCCCAACATGAACGAGGCCTTATGCCGCGTACACATGAGCGGACTGTCCGACAGAAAAAGTCAGACGAATGCTTTACATCGTATATACCGATCGTGTGTAGGCCTCATCAGACTTTTTTTTTTTTCGAAAAATCTGATGGACCTAGAAATAGAACATGTTCTAAATCTTTCCGATGGACCCAATTCCTATCGGGAAAACCGATCGTCTGTATGCTGGTCCGACGGACCAAAAAAGACGCATGCTCTGGAGCAAGTACGAGACGGAAGCTATTGGCTACTGGCTATTGAACTTCCTCTTTCTAGTCCCATCGTAAGTGTTGTACGTCACCGCATTCTGGATGGTCAGACTTTGGTTGGACTTTGTGTTGACTGTGTGTGGGCAAGACCGCTTGAATGGAATTCCGTCGGAGAAACCGTCTGAGTTTATTGCGACCGCTAAACTGGTCGTGTGTATGCGGCATTAGGCTTTGTTTAGACTTATGGTCGGGGGGGTGGGGAGCAGCAAAAATGCAAGATTGAGCTGTGTTCCTGGAACCCGCCAACCAAACCCATCCATCTGCAATAGGCACCAGACAGGGGGGTTTACATGCTGGGGCTACGATGCTTTGTGCCCAGAGCAAAGTTGACCTGACTTTTAGAAATGGCACCCGCTGAATGCTACACATTCAAATTAATGGGGAAGCGCTGCAAATGCATTGCAGGAGGGGGAGATGTTTTTTTTTTTTTTTTTTTGCACTGACCTGGTCAGCTGGAAGCAGTGCTGCATGGACCTGGCAGTGACAGGGTTGAAGAAACTAAACTGTAATAAAATACACTTATTCTTTCAGCTGAACATTATTTTACCAAGTACAAATATACTTCCACAATGAATAAATATAATGTTATTTTATTACAGATGATCAAAGAGTAATGAAAGAAAATGAAATCTATGACAAGATTTGGCATGACTGAATACTGCAGTGAATTATGCAAAAAACTTGGCAAAAAGAAAAGGACATTGTATAATGCCTATTTGTCCCTTTGTAACACATGAAGGACTATACTATACGTACAACAATAAAACAACATTGATACTTCAGAATGTTGTGTCTTCTTGCTAATAATAACAGATGAGTCATCTTCTCTTCCTTGTGGTTCTTGCTTTGTTCTTGGGTACTTCATGATGGGCAGCTCCATCTGTGGGGTGGTTTCGACTGTTGAGTATCAAATTAAGTTTACTGTATGGAAAAAAAACACCCCCATCTCCTCACAGCATTGGAGCCCCCAGCTTTAAAGCTGCTTCTGAAATTATTACTGTAGTCCAAAATTGCCTTGAAAAAACTCTGTTCGAATCCCCCAATCCCCCTGATGAGTCAAGAATTGAAAGGCACAATTGGGAAATTGTGATGGCTTAACCATTGAATTGGGCATTTGGGCTGTGGCTGGCTGTTGTTTCTGTATAGGTGAGGTGTTGCTGTATGGTGGCCCACATGGTGAATGCAACATTTGGAACATTTGCAACATTTCTGATTGCTCCACATGGTAGGAGCACTAACCCAACAACATATTGAATGTTTTTCTGCTTCAAGAGTAAGGACTTTTGAAACTACCAAATACCATATCTGTCCATGACATGATACATTTAGGCCATATAGCATAAATAACATATCCCAACTTTCACCATCTTTATATTTTACCTTTCCAGGCACTGTATGTTGAAAAAATTAGTACAATACGATCAAAAGGATAATGGGTGGCAGGGATTTTTAAAGGGCACACTATTATCACCAATCATATGAGATGGAATGTTTTAGGCCTGTGTTTTTAATCTTTATTCAATAAAGTTTTGTCATATGCTTTTATATAAAACATTTGAGTTTTGTGCCCTTTAAAATCTCAGCCACTCATTATTTTTTTGATTGAACTGAATTTTGGGATGGGCACTGATATCTATGTTTTCGAATCACACCTCTTCTTTTTCTAGGAAATTGGCACAAGGAGATTAATTTAAAAAATGAATGAATTTTATTTTAACTGTTACTCAAATTAATCTGACCAAGTCTCCAAAACATGCATTACTGAGTGGAGGCCGCCTCAAAAATCCAGAGATGACTCCTTACTTGTATTTGTTTCTGCTAAAATTACTATAGCCAGAAACTGAAAGTCGGCTGTTATACAATTTAACCAGCTTAAACACAAAGTTTCCTTGCTTATTTTAAATGAACGACTGACAGCAACCCTACAGGATACATTTTAGGTGTTTGAAAAGGTATGGGGCCCTTGGATCAAATATTTGACTAATGATCCCTGGACTATCCCTGACTAGGTTCCCTCCTGGCTGAAGTGGACCAGAGCGCGGAGTCCTTTCCCCATTCCCCTCCTCCCTTCTCTTCTTTTCATCCTTTTTCGTTCTTTTTGGTTCTTTTTTTTTATTTTGTGATTGAGGGATTCGGACTGTGCAATTCCGCAGTTGTGGGCGATAGAGCGTGCTCTTCTAGTTGGTTGATGGGATTTGCGTTCCCTAACATGAAGGATGTACTCTGAACCCCAATAAATAATTTTAGTCTGTTTTGCAGTCTATTTGTAAACTAGAAAATTAGACTGTGGTTAAAGGAGAAGTCCAGCCTGAGCTCGTTTGGCTGGACTTCTCCTAAGGGTCACAGGAGTGCAACCCGTTTTGCACTCCTGTGACCCATTTTCAGCAGAGAGCGGTCTGAAGTCCACTCTCTGCTGACGTCACACAGATCAGTCCAGGCACCGTGTCATCCTGACTCTGGGAGTCTGGATCCGAAAGGTGCCTGGACTGATGGCCGTCCCAGCCTCTCAGCGAGCCGCTGAGAGGCCGAGACGGCCGCTCCTCGCCCCTCCACAGCTCAACGATCCAGTGAACGTGGAGGAGCAGAGTAGGAGAACTGCTGAATGACAGGCAGCAGCTCTCTGCTCGCGGAGCCGAGAGAACCGAGCTGTCGGCGGTGTTCAATGGCTTGGTTCTCAGTGCAGAGACATCAGTCCGATGCTGCATCCACCTAGGTAAGTATGATTATGGTAAAAAAAAATTCCCATACTTCTCTTTTAGCCACTTGCCGACCAGCCGCCGCAGTTGTACTGCGGCAAAATGGCTCTCCTGGGCAAAACGACGTTATGTAATGTCGCTTCGCCCTGTGGCCACTAGGGGTTGCTCACCCACAGCTCACCCACAGAGCCGATGCGAGTGCACAGCGGACGCGATCACTGCCGGGCTCCCGCGATCACTCGGGGCATATGGTGAACCGCCATCTGTGTAAACACACAGTTTCCGCTTCTCTAAAGGAGAAGTGAGAGATTGTCTGTTCATACAGAGTATGAACAGCGATCTATCTTTTCCCCTACACAGTCCACTCCCCCCTTCAGTTAGAACACACAATAGGGTACACATTAACCCCTTGATTGCCCCCTAGTGTTAACCCCTTCCCTGCCAGTGACCTTTTTACAGTAATCAATGCATTTTTATAGCACTGATCGCAGTAAAAATGCCAATGGTCCCAAAAATGTGTCAAAATTGTCCGACGTGTCCGCCCAAATGTCGAAGTCCCGATAAAAATCGCAGATTGCCACCATTACTAGAAAAAAAAAATTAACAATAAAAATGCCATAAAACTATCCCCTATTTTTTAGACGCTTTAACTTTTGCGCAAACCAATCAATATACGCTTATTATGATTTTTGTTACCAAACATATGTAGAAGAATCCATATCGGCCTAAACTGAGGAAAAAAATAGTTTTTTTATATATTTTTGGGGAATATTTATTATATCAAAAAGTAAAAAATATTGCGTTTTTTTTCAAAATTGTCGCTCTTTTCTTGTTTATAGTGCAAAAAATAAAAACTGCAGAGGTGATCAAATACCACCAAAAAAAGCTCTATTTGTGGGAAAAAAAGGACGTCAATTTTGTTTGGGTGAAACATCGCATGACCGCGCAATGGTCAGTTAAAGCGATGCAGTGCCGAATTGCAAAAAGTGCTCTGGTCAGGAAGGGGGTAAAATCTTCCGGGGCTGAAGCGGTTAACTGAGCATCAATTTTACAGATTATGGTTATATACCTCTAAAATATATGCAAGTACAGTTGTCTCAGGGGGCATGGCCCTTTGCCAATGCGGATTGTTGTAATATGTCTTTCGCTTTGTACTAATGCAGTTACAACATATGACTTTCTGCCTTTATACTATATGCAATCCATATTGTGGATGTTGCGTATTGTTCAAAATCAATGCCGTAATCTCTTTAGTAGATATGGGCCTGTTCGGTTCGCACCAGGACTTTCGAACATTGCGAAAGTTGTGAACCGAATAACGAACCCCACTGAAGTCTATAGGACCCGAACGTGAAATATCGAAAAATGCCCATTTTGAAGGTTTATATGCAAGTAATTGGACATACAATGGTTATGGGGGTCAAACTACTGCCCTGGGGGAAATATATCAATGAAAAAAAGTTTGTAAAAAACTTAATTTTTAAATGAGCAATGATTTATTGATGCTTAAAGTGAAAGCATTAAAATAAAAAATTGCAGGGGGGTCCCCTTTGTCTACCTGTAAAGTGGCACATCTGTACTGTATATAGAAGCTGCTGCAGTGATAATTGCATTTTTAAAGCCAAAAAAAAAGACATTTTCCCTGAAAGTTTTCTTTATTTTGTAAGCAACGGCTTGCGGAGCCAGTCTGTATGACGAGGCCACAATGTAGTGCACTGGGAACAAGATTAGAGATTTTTTGGATAAATTCTGATATCTTTTCCACAGACTTTGGATAGAAGTAACAGATATGGAAAAATTGGTCTTTGGGGGTCAGTGGTGCCTTCACACCGTAACCTTACAGATGTACTTTTGAGGTACTTTTGATGAAAGCAAGAATTGACCTTGCTGTCAAAAATTGCAATGATATGCACCTGTAAAACAGGTGTGGAAAAATTGGTCTTTGGGTGTCGTTGGTGCCTTCACACCATAGCCCTATAGAGGTGCTCTTGATGAAAGCAAGAATTGGCCTTGCTTTCAAAGATTGCAATGATATGCACTTGTCAAACAGGTGCAGACAATTTGGTCTTTCTTTGGGTGTTAATTGTGCCCATGAAACCTACACCAAAAAAAATTCTTCCAGTTGAAATCAACACCCACAACGCTAGGAAGCCTAGAAGTCCTGCAGAGATTCCACATCCCAAAAACACTTAATCAGCGACATTGGCATCGGGGCTTTATAGCTGCTGGTAATCCAGGACTGATTCATTTTGATAAATGTCAGACGGTCCACCGAGTCTGTGGACAGACTCTATTATCGGTAACAAAACCTCCAGCAGCACTGAATGCCCGTTCAAAAAGCACGCTGGATGCAGGGCAGCCCAGCAGCTCAATTGCATACTGGGCAAGTTCTGGCCTGTGGTCTATTCTCATGACCCAGTAAGCCAGTGAATAGTCGACTGGAATGCTCTCCATCTCTGTTTTCACCCCTAGATATTCGTCCACCATGTGATGCAGACGCTGCCAATGGGATGTGGAAGCTGACAGCCCTGGGCGACGAGGACTAAAAAAATTGTGAAATGCATTGATTAGGCGGCCGCCTTCTCCACCACTCCTCTCTTAAAGGGAGCCTCAAAACTATAATAAGATACTGCTAAAGTGACCACACCATATAATACTCACCTCTGAAAGGTAGTGGTTGCTCACTCCCTGCCAATCCTCAAGTTAGGAGGCTCTAACCGTAGCCCACATGAAGCATACAAAAAACTATTCCTGAGAATTGACACCAAGGTGGGCAATCCAGGGATACAGAAAGCTACTATTGGTCAGAGAGGGCAATGAGAGAAAGCTATGTAAAAACCAGTACCAAATTTTATTCTTAATTTACCAAAAACACATATTAAATAACAACCAATTGCTTCTCAAGGAAGCCAAAAAGGCATCAACGGTCTCCTGTCACCAACTATGAAATGATACACCACAGGGGGGGGGGCACAGACCCCCTCTGATAGTGTCCCGACAAAACAGACAGACTAACAAGGACAAACAAGACAAACCAACCACCATAAATAACACACAAGATGAGCATGCGGTGCAGGCGCCTGCAGTGATTCACACAAACTTGGAAACCCCTAAGGCAAAAGGCCAATAAATCACAATAAAAAAAATTCAGGCATGTACAGGGGTAACCATGTGAGTGTGGTCCCCGAGGATAGCAAGGAGGCTAAAACTGCCTGATATGATGACACCATGTATGGTAAGGCGAAATAGATGGAATATTGTTGGTATAGTTGCTGTCACCAACTAAACGTCTATTCAATATGTGTTGCGATTTAGAAAGTGTCCACACCGTCAAATAACATTACCGCCTTCCGTGCCCATATGGGAGTTGTTTCAGAATAGTATCAGGCTTCTCATATATCCACCCGTCTGTTTGAAGTGGATGGATCAACGCCGGCGGATGTCACAGACTCTGGTGTTCACTCACCGCCGATCCGAGAGGCAGCCACGCTGCAGACAAGTCCAGCGGCCGCTAATAGTCCTGCTCGTGGCGGCTTCGGCGGTATGGATAGGAACCTCAATGGAAGGTACTCCACTCCACTGTTTCCTGGATAGTGTGGGGATTCACTGCACCGGCATCAAAGCACCGCAGTTACGTTGATGCGTTTCGCAACATATCGTTACGTAGCTTCAACTGGACTCCCATATCGGCACGGAAGGCGGTAATGTTATTTGACGGTGTGGACACACATCTTTCTTCACTCCCACATAGGAAGGTCACTAGCACTTAAATCTATAGTCCCATGACAGTTTGTTTTGTTGGCCGTACAATCAGGGTACAATCAGGGTACAACATTAGGTGATGATGGCTGGAAAGTGAGCGATAAGATACCACCTATACCCTAGTAACTCTATCAACCAATCCAACAAATATTGTGATATTGGTACAGACTGCCTAATTACTGACGAGACCCATGATAAAGTTGGTGTGGACATTATAACGATAAAGCGTTCATTTTTTGATCTTGTCTATTCATAGGATGTGCATCTCCAATACATCAATCTTGTGACTTTCTAAATCGCAACACATATTGAATAGACGTTTAGTTGGTGACAGCAACTATACCAACAATATTCCATCTATTTGGCCTTACCATACATGGTGTCATCATATCAGGCAGTTTTAGCCTCCTTGCTATCCCCGGGGACCACACTCACATGGTTACCCCTGTACATGCCTGAATTTTCAAATTTTTTTATTGTGATTTATTGGCCTTTTGCCTTAGGGGTTTCCAAGTGTGTGTGAATCACTGCAGGCGCCTGCACCGCATGCTCATCTTATGTGTTATTTATTGTGGTTGGTTTGTCTTGTTTGTCCTTGTTAGTCTGTCTGTTTTGTCAGGACACTATCAGAGGGAGTCTGTGCCCCAGTGGTGTATTTAGGGTCTAGGCCTGACTAAACGCATGCACCCCCCTAATTTAAATACGACCCACCCCTTCCTGTTTAAGACCCACCCTATCATCTGTAAACAACACCCCTTCCTCTTTAGGCTTATTTGGCACCTTTCAGGGGGGAACGGGTACCTGTTTCTGACAGGTACCCTTCCCCACTTCCGGGAGACTGCGCTGCCCCCTCTGAAGTTTGCACCCCCTCCTCCTTCCTCCACTGGGCCATTCAGAAAGTGCAACGCGCTTCGCACATGTGCAGTAGGGAACCGGTCGGTTTCCCTTACCATGAATGATAGTGGCAAAACCCGAGAGCCAATCCGAAAATCGGCTGAGGTGTCGACATCGCTGGATCCCTGGACAGGTAAGTGTCCTAATATTAAAAGTCAGCAGCTACAGTATTTTTAGCTGCTGAGTTTTAATGCTATCATGGGGGGGGGTCTCACTGTGCCCATCAATTGCAGCCTCACTGTGCCCCATCAAACGTAGTCACTGTGCCCATCAAATGCAGCCACTGTGCCCTCAAACGCAGCCACTGTACCCATCAAATGCTGCCACTGTGCCCTCAAACGCAGCCACTGTACCCATCAAATGCTGCCACTGTGCCCTCAAACGCAGCCACTGTGCTATCAAATGCAGCCACTGTGCCCATCAAATGCAGCCACTGTGCCCTCAAACGCAGCCACTGTGCCCATCAAATGCTGCCATTGTGCTATCAAATGCAGCCACTGTGCCCTCAAACGCAGCCACTGTGCCCATCAATTGCAGCCACTGTGCCCCATCAAACGCAGCCACTGTGCCCATCAAACGCAGCCACTGTGCCCATCAAACGCAGCCACTGTGCCCATCAAATGCAGCCACTGTGCCATCAAACGTAGCCATTGTGCCCTCAAACGCAGCCACTGTGCCCATCAATTGCAGCCACTGTGCCCATCAATTGCAGCCACTGTGCCCATCAAATGCAACCGCTGTGCCCATCAAATGCAGCCGCTGTGCCCATCAAATGCTCCCACTGTGCCCATCAAATGCTGCCACTGTGCCCATCAAATTCTGCCAGTGCCCATAACACTGATATACTTTTTTCAATCATTGTACCTGCTGTCCTGGGGTTTCCCTCGTGCTCCTCTCTCTCTTCCTGACGTCACAGCCAGATCCCGCCCCAGGGCCGAGGAGAAGATTCACTGCAGGAAAGCAGTGCAGGGGAGAGTAGGCGGAGCTTAAGGCTCCACCTGTCACCTCCTGCTTATGGGGGTGCGAGTGACACACGCCGCCCCCCCGCATGAGATAAAGCCCCCCCACACGTCTTGCCGATTCCTGGCTCCCGCTGCCGCCTCCCGCACACTTGCAGCCCACGGCGGCCGGCTTTCTGTAGCGGCGCCGTGGTGTATGGGCGTGCTTGTCAGAGAGTAGGAGGGCGTGAGATACATGCCTCCACCCTCTGCCAAGCACGCCCATACACCACGGCGCCGCTACAGAAAGCCGGCCGCCGTGGGCTGCAAGTGTGCGGGAGGCGGCAGCGGGAGCCGGGAATCGGCAAGACGGGTGGGGGGGCTTTCTCTCATGCGGGGGGGCGGCCCTTTTTGCCGCCCCCCGCAAAGTGCCGCCCTAGGCCTAGGCCTTGACGGCCTAGGCCAAAACACAGCCCTGCTGTGCCCCCCCCCCCCGTGGTGTATCATTTCATGGTTGGTGACAGGAGACCGTTGATGCCTTTTTGGCTTCCTTGAGAAGCAATTGGTTGTTATTTAATATGTGTTTTTGGTAAATTAAGAATAAAATTTAGTACTGGTTTTTACATAACTTTCTCTCATTGCCCTCTCTGACCATTAGTAACTGTCTGTATCCCTGGATTGCCCACCTTGGTGTCAATTCTCAGGAATAGTTTTTTGTAAGCCTCAAAACTATGTTTTTCACGACACTGTAACCTACCAGAGCTGGGAAATACATTAGATAAACTGCTCTTTAAGGTGTCCTCAAGATATTTCATCTTCTGCACTCTCTGTGGGGACGGGATGAGTTCTAAGACTTTCCCCTTGTACCAGTGGTCAAGGGTTGCCAACCAATAGTGACCCTTCCTTTGCACCACGTATTCTTGGGTCCTTTCGCAGGCTTTGAAGCGTGAGCAAGCCCATGCACCGCAAATTTTCAGAGGCACGAGAAACAGACTCCTCAGGGTCACCGAGGTTCATAGTATCTGGAACTGCCTCCTCCCAGCCACGTACTGCTAGACATGTGCACTGACGAAAAATGTGTTCGTTTTCATTTAATTCGTATATAGTATTTTTCGGAAATTCGAAAGTTCATAAATTTGAAAATTCGGAAATTATGAATTTACAAATTACGAATTTTAGAATTTTCAGATTTTCAAAATTTAAAATTTGGATAGATTTGTTACGTTCGTTACGATTTTCGGGTTTTTGAATTTTCGGATTTTTGAATTTTCGGATTTTTGAATTTTCGGATTTTCATTCTTATTTTCGGATTTTTGTTCTTTTGAAGTTTCGGATTTTCATTCTTATTTTTGGATTTCCAAATTTTCTGATTTCCGGATTTTCGCAATTTCGAATTTTTCAAATTTCTGAATTTTCGAATATTCGGAAATTCGAAAATTTGGATATTTCCGAATTAACAAATTTGTCTAAATTTGTTAAAAAACAAATTGGGAACTAAACGAATTGCACATGTCTATGTACTACTCCAAAGGATTCTGGGGATTGAAAACCATCTCTTATGCCCCGTACACACGGTCGGACTTTGTTCGGACATTCCGACAACAAAATCCTAGGATTTTTTCAGACGGATGTTGGCTCAAACTTGTTTTGTCTACACACGGTCGCACAAAGTTGTCGGAATTTCCGATCGCCAACCACGCGGTCACGTACACCACGTACGACGAGACTAGAAAAGGCCGGTTCAGAACCAAGAGCGGCACCCTTTGGGCTCCTTTTGCTAATCTCGTGTTAGTAAAAGTTTGAGAGACGATTCGCGCTTTTTCAGACTCGTGGCTTTCAGAACGTTTTCTGCCGTTCAGTTTGTGCTTGTGGGTTTGTATCTGCTCTTCAGTGCGTGCAAGCAAGTTCCGCGTGACTTTAATTAGTCATTGTATTCTTGTTCGTTCGTTACTGTTTTTCAGGTCGCTCTTCACAGGCCTTGCTGTTCTTCAGTGCGTTGTGTTACTTCGTTCTGAGCAGCCGACCGTTTTCTAGCCATGTTGCGTATGCGTACTCTTCGTAGAGTTCGTGCTGTGCGGGGGCTTGGTGTTGGGGTCCTGACCTTGACACAAGTCCAGTCCATGAACAGGGTGGGGAGGAGTTCATGGACCAAGAATTGGTTGCTTCAGCGTGACCAGTTCTCTCATATGCCTTTGCTCCGTGAGATCCGTGAGAATAATCCTGATGATTTCAGGAACTTTCTCAGGATGACGGACCCCGTGTTTCACCGTCTGTTGGCTTCGCTGACCCCTTATATTAGCAGGCAGGATACCTGCATGAGGCAAGCCATCACTCCGGAGCAAAGGCTGGTCGCTACCCTGCGGTATTTGGCGACAGGGAGAAGTCTGCAGGACTTAAAGTTCTCGACAGGCATCTCCCCCAAGGCTCTGGGGATCATAATCCCAGAGACCTGTTCTGCCATCATTCAGGTCCTGCAGAAGGAGTATAGGAAGGTAAGATTTTTATCCTTTAATATCACATTTTATTGTATTGAATGTTTGCTAATATATTGTATTTCTTTCCTCATTCCCTAATTACCATGATTGTAATATGCTGTGAATGTCCCCTTTGTTCTCATGCATGCTGGATTTTTATGTAATTATTATTTTTGGTCCTTCATACATATTTGCCCTTCAATAACCTCCCCAGCATGGTGTCTCCTGGCCCTATATTCACCTCATGTAGTCACTTAACAATGTATTTTTTCTGCTCCATAGTAGTGTTTTACCCCAAACACCCCCTAAAATGTTTAGAAATGTTATTTTTGCTTTAACTTCAGGCAGAGTGGCAGAGGCTTTTTTTTGGTGGTGTCCCCAAATAATTTTTAGTAACTCTCCCTTCCCCAACTGCTAAGTCAGCTGATCCCAATTCTCTATCCTCAATCATCTATTTGCTGACTTTGCCAAACCCATACACACTATACCCACCTCTTTTGTGGTCAGATGTATGGATGAATTAATTACCCAAAGCATGTAGTGCAAGGGCCTGCCTGTATACTTTCAAATGGTACTGTTTAAAGATTTTGTATCCTTATTATTATCTTGATAGGTAATAGCAGAATGTCCAAATGTCCTCAAATGTGTACAATGTGTATTTATATCTTTGTATTATTACACTTCTTACCTGTCCAGTGGGCTGCCAATAGTGTAACTAAGGAGGGAGGGGCTGTTCCAAGTAATACCCATTATTTAGCCATTCATCTCTCAATGAAGTGAAGAGGGTTACCTGTCCAAGATCCCCCCCCCCTATAATGTTAGAAATGGCCCATGAGAGGGGGGGAGGGGGAATATGATAGGTGTACCTTATACTTTGGCGTTGTTAAATTCCCCTTAATAAATGCTATCTGGAGGTTGACCCATAATGTTTGTGCCTAATCTGCTTGCCATGTTTCTGAGCCAAAATAGTAAATGTTTTATTTTTTCCCTCAACAGTTTCCTTCCACACCACAGGAATGGCAGACTGTGGCCTCCCACTTTGCCCAGCGGTGGGACTTTCCTAACTGCGGCGGGGCAATTGATAGGAAACACGTCCACATCGTCCCACCACCCAACTCGGGGTCGTACTATTTCAACTATAAGAGGTTCAATAGTATAGTGATGTTGGCAGTGGTGTCGGCTAATTACGACTTCCTGTATGTGGACGTGGGGAAGAATGGCCGGATGTCCGATGGTGGAGTCATTGCCCAGTTCTACAGGCGTCTCCAGAATGGCAGCTTGGACTTGCCAGCTCCAGAGGACAATGTGGAAGGACTCCCATTTGTGTTCGTTGCTGATGAAGCATTTGCGCTGGCAAGATCGTACAGATTCGTGATAACGAAGGTAGGATCTAAACTTGGGCCTATACTGCTTCGAAATGGAAGCCTATATTGTAACAAGATTAGGGGAGTTTGGCCTGACATTAGGGTTTGTCTTGGGTTGTGTCTTGCAGAGAAAATGGATGGGTTCAACGACCACAATTTCCTCCCCCTGTTCATTGACAAATACAGGGAGCTGCCCTGTCTGTGGCAAGTGAGACACCCCCACTATAACCATAAACAAAAGAGGCAGGCAGCGCTGGAGAAACTGCTGGAGTTGGTGACGCCGGTGGTCCCCACAGCAACCATCCCTTATTTAAAAGCCAAAATTGGTGGCCTGAGGAGCACGTATCTTAGGGAGCGCAAGAAGGTCACAGATTCCCAGAGATCCAGAGCTGCAGCAGATGACGTTTATGTCCCCAGGCTGTGGTACTATGAGAGACTGCGATTTCTGACAGACCACACTGAAGTCAGGGAATCCCTCTCCACTCTTCCTTCCACTCTTCCTTCCACCCCAGCTGAGGCTTACGATGTCCAACCTGGGCCTTCCAGCCAGGAAGAAATGGAGGAGCCCAGCTGGAGTCAGGTATAGCATTCTTCTACAGATTTCTGGTCAATAAATAAATGATGTTTACTAGATGTTATTATTGATCACTAATTGCTGATTGAAAAAAGTGTTTTACATATCAATAGACAGTAGTGGTCAAAAATAATTGGGACAAGAATGAAAAATGCTGGGCTCAGAATGCTAGTCTGTTATATTTGTTAACATTCAATTTGCAACAGTCAGGAGGTGAAAATTGTGTGTGATTGATGAATAAAATACTAAAACTATGTCCCTTTTTCATACCCAGGAAGACCTCAGCCAGGAGGCTGTGGAATGTGGCAGTCAGGAGGAGGCGGTGATTAGTGGCAGCCAGGAGGAGGCGGGGCTAAGTGTCAGCCAGGAGAAGCCTGGGACAAGTCGCAGCCTGACTGAATTTTAGGTTCCTCCCCTCTGCCTTCCATATAAAAGAGCCAGGAAGACGACTCCGAGTTCCGTGCAGGATTCTGCGTTCAGGCTGATTCAGGAGGCTTCGGCGTCCCTACGAGCCTTACCCACTCCTGAAGAGGCCTTTGCCTGCATGGCTGCCACCAAACTGCAGGGGATGCAGGAGGATCAACGCAAGCTCTGTGAGGACCTTCTGTATAAAGTCCTACGTAAGGGGGTGAGTGGGGAACTAACACCCAAGACCGACGTGGCTGAGTTGGACCATCCTCCTCCTCCTGCTGCCACAACACCACCACAGCCACCGCGTGGAAGGAAGCGTGGAAAGAAGACCTGAGAGTGATTGCCCTGGGTTCAGTCTGGTCTGACAGAAGATGCAGTCTCTCGTATGACCACAGCCTGGGGACACAGATGTCATCTGCTGCTTTCCGGATCTCTGGGACTTCTGGACCAGACTGCCCTCCCTTAGATAAGGACTCCTCAGGCCATCAATTTTGCTTAGAAATAGTTGATGTCTGCCCTGGGGGTCCAAGGCTTCACCCACTTCTGCAGTTTCTCCAGCGTTGCCTCCCTCTTTGTTTAGTTGTGAGCCCTTATAAAATTTTTTTAGGGAAAGTATACTCTCCTGGGTGTGTTTTCATCCAAAAAGGACAGTTTGTTGGTGACGATTCAGGTACATTTCTAACATAAAATGTGAAATTAACAAGGGACAACAACACCAAACAAGCTCCTACAGATTAAATAGAACAACATATCAATGGCGTTGTGGGAACTTGTCACAAAAAACACACACAAACATTTTCGGGAGTACAAATCAAAATCCCCCCCCCCAAAAAAACACCCTTCAAAAAAATACAAACACAAAAAAAGAATCTACATTAAAACCAATAAAAAAAAAAAAAAAAAAAGTTGTCAGATATGAGAAATCAAAATATATTGAGGGAATCCTGATAAATAGTAATGAAATAAGTTTGTGAGAAGTGTGTGTGAATATGAGCAGCAAAACTACTATATTCTTGTCACATTATAAAGAAGAAGAGAGTGCGCTGTATTAAACCATTTTTAACATTGCAGCGTGACAAAAGTGCTGTATCCATTGCGAACGCTAAGTTTACCAGAACGAGCTGTTCCGTGCTGGAATTTCTTCTGAGCATGCGTGGCACTTTGTGCGTCGGAACAGGCCACACACGGTTGGAATTGACGCGATCGGATTTTGTTGTCGGAAAATTTTATCTCCTGCTCTCCAACTTTGTGTGTCCGATGGAAAATGTCCGATGGAGCTCACACACGGTCGGAATTTCCGACAACACGCTCCGATCGGACATTTTCCATCGGAAAATCCGACCTTGTGTACGGGGCATTACTGTTTGACATATGTCTTCCTCTGCTTCAATGCCTCCAAAACTGACAGAATCCTCCTCCTCCTCCTTCTCCTCCTCCCTCTCTTCTTGTGTGTTCTGTGGCATAGGAACAATGGTGTCTACATAAAGTGAGCCTTAAGAGGAAAGGAAGTCCTCCTCTTCCTCCCGCTGCTCTGCCTTAAGTGCCCTGTCCATAATGTCACGCAGAGTCTGCTCCAGCAGGAATACAACAGGGATTATGGCGCTGATGCATGCATTGTCACGGCTCACCATCCAGCTCCGCCCCCAGCTTCTTCCCAGCAGTAGCACAAGGTAAGGAGGTGCACTGCAACGTAAAGGAGGGTGGGGGACTCTTGACTTCGGATGGTGGGGGGCTGTTGACATCTGATGTGGGGGGGGGAGGTGGAGTGCTCTGGACTTTTGCTTGTAATTATTATGAGAATAATGCCGCGTACACACGGTCTGACTTTTTGGCTACAAAAGTCCGACAGCCCGTCCGACAGACTTTGACGGACTTTTGGCGGCCTTGCGGCGGACTTTCTAACGAACGGACTTGCCTACATACGATTACACAAAAGTCCGACGGATTCATATGTGATGACGTACACCGGACTAAAATAAGGAAGTTGATAGCTAGTAGCCAATAGCTGCCCGTTTTTGTCCGTCGGACTAGCATACAGGCGAGCGGATTTCTGGGTCCGGCGGAGTTACGACGTAAAGATTTGAAGCATGTTCCAAATCTGAAGGCTGGAAAAGTCCACCGAAAGTCCGGGGAAGCCCACGCATGATCGGATTGTATTTGGTCCGTCGGCCTTTTGTAGACGAAAAGTCCGACCGTGTGTACGCGGCATAATACAATTCTATGCCGGTTGAAAAGGAGACCATTGGTATCATCCACAAGAAACTTTATTGGAGATTGCTCAGACAGAACACCATGGCAGAACTATGTTTTGTCTGAGCAGTCTCCAATAAAGATTCTTGTGGACAGTGGCGTCACTAGGGTTGGTGTCACCTGGTGCTGTAAAATATGGTGCCACCACCCCCCCATTCACTGAGCAATCCGGGGCACTGAGCAGGCTAGCGCATTAGCATAGCTCTCCCCTCTAGCCTGCCGCAATGCTCTATTCTGCGGAGTGATTGCAGGAATAGAACAGAGCAGCAGACACTGGGCAGGCTAGTGCATCGGGCTCTCTTCTGTCTAGCCTGCCACAGTGCTCTGCATGGCGCTGGGCAGGCTAGTTTCGGGATGGCAGTGCACGATCACCCACCCCAAATCGGCCCTGTAAATGTTGTGGTTTATGCCAGTGCGCCAATCCATGCACTGTCACGGATGGGGGTGACACCATCACTGTCAGATATCATTTCCTTCTTAATAGTGTCACCCAGGGACTGGGACAAAAAAAAGACCCAGGCATTTTTGACTAAGCAGCACAGTGTAAATCCCCCCCCCAGTGTAATCCTCCCAGTGTAAATCCTCCCAGTGTAACAGTGTAATTCCCCCTCCCCCCATTTAAATCCTCCCAGTTTAATCTCCCATAGTGTAAATCTTCCCAGTGTAATCCTCCCAGTGTAATTCCCCCCCCCCCCCAGTAAATCCTCCCATGTTTTATCTCCCATAGTGTAAATTCCCCCAGTATAAATCCCCACACCATTGTACTCCCCGCTGTAAATCCCCGCACCATTGTACTCCCCGCTGTAAATCCCCACAGTGTAAAACCCCTGCAGTGTATTTTCCCCCTGTGTAAATACCCCCCAGTGTAATCCCCTCAATGTAACCCCCGTGTAATGCCCCCAATGTACCCCCAGTGTAATCCCCCTAATGTAACTCCCCCCTGTGTAATCCCCCTGATATAAGCCCGCTAATGTAACCCCCCTGTGTAATCCCCCTGATGTAACTCCCCCCTGTGTAATCCCCCTGATGTAACTCCCCCCTGTGTAATCCCCCTGATATAAGCCCACTAATGTAACCCCCCTGTGTAATCCCTCTGATGTAACTCCCCCCCCCCCGTGTAATCCCCCTGATGTAACCCCCCTGATGTAACTCCCCTTGTGTAATCCCCTGATGTAACCCCCCCCCCGTGTAATCCCCTTGATGTAACCCCCCCCATGTAATCCCCCTAATGTAACCCCCCCTGTGTAATCCCCCTGATGTAACTCCCCCCTGTGTAATCCCCCTGATGTAACTCCCCCCTGTGTAATCCCCCTGATATAAACCCACTAATGTAACCCCCCTGTGTAATCCCTCTGATGTAACTCCCCCCCCCCCCGTGTAATCCCCCTGATGTAACCCCCCTGATGTAACTCCCCTTGTGTAATCCCCTGATGTAACCCCCCCCCCCGTGTAATCCCCTTGATGTAACCCCCCCCATGTAATCCCCCTAATGTAACCCCCCCTGTGTAATCCCCCTGATGTAACCCCCCCGTGTAATCCCCCTAATGTAACTCCCCCCTAATGTAACCCCCCTGTGTAATCCCCCTGATGTAACTCCCCCCCGTGTAATCCCCCTAATGTAACCTCCCCGTGTAATCCCCCTGATGTAACTCCCCCCCGTGTATTCCCCCTGATGTAACTCCCCCCGTGTAATCCCCCTAATGTAACCCCCCCGTGTAATCCCCCTGATGTATCCCCCCTGTGTAATCCTCCTGATGTAACTCCCCCCCCCCCGTGTAATCCCCCTAATGTACCCCCCCCCGTGTAATCACACTGATGTAACTCCCCCCTGTGAAATCCCCCTGATGTAACTCCCCCCTGTGTAACCCCCCTGATGTAACCCCCCCCTGTGTAATCCCCCTGATGTAACCCCCCCCTCTGTAATCCCCCTGATGTAACCCCCCCCCCTCTGTATATCTGCCCATTGTGACTATATCGTGTATAATATCTCTCCTCTCCCCACATTTACAGACCTTAGAACAGCGTGGCTTTCTCCACATAGATGTGTCCCTCCTCCTAGGCTCCTCCTCCTGTTGTGGATGTATTGTCAGTGTGGAGGAGGAGCCTAGACTCCGTCGGCTGTGAGGAGTGTAATTGTGATAGGCAGCCGGCATCTCTCCCCGCCTGCCTGTCACAATAATAGGGGATTGCAGTGTCGGTTCCCGGGAAGACATGCGGGTGCTGGGCACGGGGCTAGTCTGAGGACTGAGCTGTGTGCCTATGCCTTCTTTCTCCTCCTCCCTCCCCGAACATCACGTAGTCACAGCAAAGAGACCGGCGTGCGCAGGGGAAGGAGGTGGAGAGAGCCGCAGCGCCTCTCTCAATCCAGCGCTGTACCGGGTGTCACCCCTCTGGCGGGTGTCACCCAGGGGCGGCCCACACCCCCTGCTCCCTCCTAGCAATGCCACTGCTTGTGGATGATACTAGCGGTGTGCGGCCCTTCTTTTCAGACTTGTATTATCTCCTACAGGAGTGCGAGTGTGCTCCATGCTGGTCTGCACTTGTCCTTTACAGCTTAAGCCTTAAGTTATTACTAAAACCAGTAATAATCGAACGCAGAGGCAATTATTTATTATGATAAAGAGTAGATACATTTATATAGTCTTATAGACGCAACTGGCCCATTTGAAGGCAACTATAATGCTGATGTGGCCCATAATGAAATTGAGTTTGACACACAAATTTTGCCAATCCTTTGGGAACATGATATCCTGGTGTTATGGCAGTTTATACGAGAGAAAGGACAAGCAGGTGACACAGGAAGCTATGAAGTTACAATAGATAAGAGAGGTGTCACCCACTAGATATTTAGTGTGACCAAGCTGTGCAAATGACAAAGATGACTAGATCTTAAAATATTTTGCAGGTAAAACATACATAATTCTGCTGTATGTATTACAGTTTGGAGGGAATTCTCATTTAAACCCTCATGGTGGGTGGTTTCCATAATTAGCTGCAGAGACTTCTGTCTTTTACTTCTTCTAATAGGAACCATTTTCAGTCATCAATTTTTAGAATTGGTAAAACAAGTGAACAAGTCTGAATTCTTTCTGCCCATTGCTGCTTACAAATATGTACCTTTTTTTACTCATAGAGAGCTCAGTACACAAATTATAAAGGGCTATAAACTATGTGGGTTACTTTACAATTCTAATTAGTAATGTCATGTCAGCACAAATTGCCTGTGATTGGTTTTTGGTTTGTGCATTCAGTTGCGCCAATCTGCTCTCAGTCAGTTACTACTTGTGGTGCTGTTATTGGTCTGAGATCATTTAAGTCAGTGGTCCCCAAACTGCGGCCGGGGGCCAGATGCGGCCCTTTGCTTGCTTTTATCTGGCCCTTGGGGCACTATTTCATTTCACTAATACCAACAATGGTAAATATAACTGAGACCAGTGAGGGGGCACAATGACGACACGAGAATTTTCATAACTTTAGGAAACTCTTCATTTTCGATATGAGACTAGCATGCAAAAAAAAAAAAAAAGGGCGATCATTCGTCCGATAATCTCATTGTGTGTACCAGGCATTAGTTATACTTCCGGGTCATCCGCTTTAGCTTTATAAATACCCCACAATCCTTTACCTGAATTTTTTAAGTCTTCTTTTCTCTTTCCATTAATGTTTGTGATAAAATTATAGAATTTTGACACATTTATATAACAAATGCTTATTTTCCTCTGTCTCTTTAGTTGAAATTGAATAACTATCATTGAATCAAAAACAAATGTGGATGCTTTAAGTGGGGCTTAACCTCCCAGGCGGTATTCCCGAGCATGACTTGGGGTTGATTTTCTCTGCTAGGAGCGGTAACCCCGAGTCACGCTCGGGGTAACATTGCAGAGCTGTAAGTGGAGTCCCTTACCTTCTCCTGGCGATCCAGCGACGTTCGCCGCTGTGATCGCCAGCGAGATCACTGGCGAGAGCGGCATCTGACTTCCTGGTTCCGTTCCCTGCGAGCAGCAGCGGTGCATGTGAGCGGAACTGGGCGGGAAATTCAAAAGTGAACACACACATTCAAAACACATACACACATATAAAAGACGTGATACGTTGTAATTTGAGAGGATTACTCTGTATCATCTCAGATCTGACACTTGATCACTGTGCAGTGCCCCCTGCCTGCCATTTTACTGTCATTTGTGCCCATAAAATATTTATAACATGGCATCAAAAAAGCGCCACTTTTCTACAAAAGCGCTTTTGGACCAGTTGAGCGACAGCGACACTGAGTTGCTCGCAGAACTGAGCGATAGTGAGTCGTGGGGAGATTTGTCATCTGACACTGATCTGTCAAGTGACAACGGTGATGATCCTGCACCTGACCTCAGCGATGTGTGCACTTGGTGCCCTATTGACTGCGATACGGACCAGGTAGCGCCCCCAAGATTCCCCTTCACTGGATCACCTGGGATGAAGGTAGATGTTGAGTGTGACAACCCTCTGGCATACCTGCAATTATTCCTCACTGAGGAGGTAATTGAAAAAATTGTCACAGAGACAAATCGCTACCAAGAGCAGCAATCAGCTACAATGCATGCCAGGTTTTCTAGAAGCAGAAAGTGGGAACGTGTGACCAAAGAGGACATCTGGTAGTTTCTGGGACTTATCATTCTTCAGGGGATGGTGGGCAAACCGCTCCAGAAATGGTACTGGACCACCAATAAGTTACTGGCCACTCCGTTTTTTGGCACTGTGATGTCAGAATACCGGTTTTCCCTCATCATGATGTATTTCCACTTCACGAACAATGCTGAGGCCATGCATCCTGCGCCCAAACTAAAAAAAATCTGGGAGGTATGCCAAATTATTGTGACCAATTTCCAATGGACCTACGTGCCAGAAAGGGTCGTCAGCGTGGATGAAAGTTTGATGGCCTACAAAGGACGCCTGAGCTGGATACAGTTTATTGCATCCAAAAGAGCGCGGTTTGGCATCAAATCCTACATGCTCTGCGAGTCATCCACTGGGCACATCTGGAATTCGGTCATTTACACCGGTAAAGGCACAAAGTTCAACCCCAGGTACAGCGGCTATGGGATGGCCACATCATCTGTCCTTACACTGCTGGAGCCATTGCTGAACCAGGGATATTGTGTGACAATGGACAATTTCTACACGTCTCCGGAACTGTATGAGGTTTTGCAACAAAACAAGACTGATGCATATGGTACCGTTAGGCCTAACCGACGTGACATGCCATCTATGTTTGCCAAGAAAAAACTAAAAACTGGAGAAATGGTTGCCTGGCAGAAGGGTAAGATGATGGCAATGCGATGGCGAGACAAGAAGGACGTGTGTCTCATGAGTACTGTGCACTTTAGAAACATACATCCAACATAAAATAGTCCCAAGAGGACTAAGAGACAAGACCATCCCAGCTGAACATTTGCATAATGATAGATTCCTTCCAAAATGGAAGGAACTATGCATTAATCATGGTATAGCAGTCATGACACTGATAGTGGAAGAGGAAAAAATCCAAATGATAGAACTTAACCTCCCTGGCGGTATGATTATTTCGGATTTTAGGTGCTGAAAGCGGTACCATTATTTTGCATGGAAATTTGGCGTTTTATATTGTAGGTCTGTAAATCTTAACAATAACACACTTAAATCTGTCCAAACCAGAGTCTAGTAGATATCCCGGGTATGATAAAGTTTGAAACACAAAAACATAAATTATAATATAATAAATAAAAATAAATAATTAAAAAAAATAAAAATAAATAGTAATAAAATAAATTTCCCCACAATTCACTATCGCACAATTCTGTAAGTGTTCTAATTTACTATCGCTGTTTTCTAGCTGGTCTAAAGCCACTTTTGACGTAAAGGGACACTTTTTGGTTGCTATGGACAATCTCCAGTTTCCAGGCAGAAAGAACAGTGTATATCATGTAAAACTGCATGCAGGGCATGGGCCAAAGCACTGGGGACAAAAGGGATGTGAAATCATTTCATACAGTACTGTAATCTGTAAGATTACAGTACTGTATGTGTTATGATTTTTATTTTTTTTTTATTTGCCGCCAGGCTCCGCCCCCGTGCGTCGCGCCGCTCGCAGGGAACGGAGCCTGGCACAGAGAGGCTTCGGAGGAGGACGGAGCCCTCGGACGCTGTGGGTGACATCGCAGGATCCCGGGGACAAGGTAAGTAACGCCGCCCCAGGATCCTGCAATGCGATCCCGAGTGGGGCTCGGGGTTACCGCTAATGGTACTGAATTTTAACCCCGAGCCACACTCGGGAAAACCGCCAGGGAGGTTAAAAACAAAATAGAAGAAAGTGCCAAAGGGCTAGATTTATTAAAAGAAGAGGAGGAATTCTCAAAACAAAATGAATTACTAAAGAAAGAAATAGAAAAAGCACAACAGAATTTAAAGGCAACGAAACAATCAAAATACAGAAGAAATACCCAGGACTTTGAGAGAGATCAGGCTTTTGATCTAATGATCAGAAGAGGGAGAAGTGGCTCAACTCGAAGAGGATCAAGATCTCAGTCACGTAGTAGACGAGAAAGATCCCCTCCTACAGTAGAAGAAAATGATAATAACAAAACGGTGACTTTTTTAGAGGAGGAGGGGGTGGGAGAAAAGATGAGAGACACTTCCTCAATGAGCAACCTATCTCAAAAGAAACAAAATGAAAGCAAAAAACGAGAGAACAACCTAAGACAACAAAGGGGTGGCTCACGGACAAGAAGTCAAAATCGTTAAAAGTCCCATCTAATGACAACACATCAGGAGAGGATGGGACTGTCATTAATTTATCCTCATTTCCTCTAGCGGAAAGACACATTCAGCTCCTACAACATGGAATGTCTTTTTCACCAGTAAGTTCCATGGATGAATTTACCGTTTACAAAGACGTGGTATTATACCTAAGAAAAGTGTTTTTTAGATCATTATATGAACAAAGTGAACCCATGGAATAATGGTGATCTTGATGAGGATGATCAGAATGCAATTGACATCCTCAACTCTCTGCTAGAGGAAAATGAGAATCCACAAACACATTTCCCAACTAGGAGATCAGCAGATCTCACTATAAGATCCACAAAGATGCCATCGCTTGGAAAAAATAAATGGCTAAGTATTTTTTTAGAAATGGTCCAGGCAGATTTAGAAGAAATATCCTGGAAACAGATAGGTCAGGATAACCTCACTCCAATAGAACGACAGGCGTTAAAAGAACTTAAAGAAGAAAAACAAATCATAATAAAAAGAAGTGATAAAGGTGGTAATATCGTCCTAATGGACGATAAAGACTACGAAAATGAAGCTAAGCGCCTTCTAGGAGATCTGAATACTTACCAAAAACTAGACCATGACCCTTTTCCGAGCGTGGTTCGAGAGCTGAATAGCAGATTGGATGATGCAGTAGAGGTGGGCTTATTAACCAAAAAGGAGTTTGAATATCTCTCAGTAGATGATTATAATATTCCCACCTTCTACTGCATCCCAAAAGTTCATAAATCCCTAGAAAAACCTCCAGGGAGACCAATTGTGTCTGCTATTCGAGGACCTCTAGATAGAGTGGGAAAATATCTGGATTCTCTATTAAAAACCATGGTAAATGAATTAAAATCGTTCGTACAGGACACACGCCATGTGTTAGCTAAAATCGCAGATCTGAGAATTACAGAGGAAGCCTGGTTGGTAAGTATCGATGTAGAATCATTATATACATTGATACCACATAACTGGGGAATAACAGCAGCCAAAAAATTCTTGGAAAAAACTTTTCCAGAATTTGGGCCTCAAAATGAATTTCTCATCGAACTTTTAGAATTCGCATTACAACATAACTTCTTTCAATTTTCAAGGAAGTTCTATCAACAGATCAAAGGCACCTCTATGGGGGCAGTATGGGCACGTACACACGTGGTGAGGTACATAGATGATGTGCTGGTCGTGTGGGTGGGGGACATTGCATCTCTGCATGAATTTGTTGCAGAACTCAATGTCAACGAGCGTAACATTAGGCTGACCTACGCATACGACCGACACAAATTGTCATTTTTAGATCTAAACATCGAACTTGAAGATGGTAGGGTTAAAACCTGTACCTTCCGGAAACAGACAGCGGCAAATACACTACTTAGAGCCGATAGCCATCACCCCCCCGGCTTAAAAATTGAATCCCTACTGGACAGTTCATAAGAATAAAACGAAACTGTTCAGATACTAGAGATTTTGTTAGGGAGTCAAAAGAACTATATAAAAGATTCCGGGAAAGGGGATATTCTCATCGACAGATCCGTAAAGCAAAACAAAAAGCAGCAACACGAACTAGAGAAAGCCTTCTGACTATTAACCAAAAACCTATATCATTAAAAACAACAAAATCTAGCCCCGTAAGACTCATTACCACCTATGGAGCACAATGGGGCTCCGTACGGAAAGTATTGGAAAAAAACTGGAATGTCCTACTGAAAAATAAAAACATAGCAAAAATAGTAGGGGAGAGACCCCAGATGGTAGCCCGTAGATCTAAAAGCATAGGGGACATACTCATACATTCAGAATTTACAAAATATCATAATCCCACTTGGCTATGTAATTTTCCACGAAGCAGGGGTATGTTTCCCTGCACGAAATGCCAGATATGCCCACATGTAGAGAGAACAGACACCTTTAGAGATGCAAAAGGTGAAAAAGAATTTGAAATCAGAGAGTTAATAAACTGTTCCACCCCAAAGGTGATATATATGATAACCTGCCCGTGCCCGAAAATCTATATCGGAAAGACCAAGAGGCCCCTCAAGGTCAGAATAGGGGAACATTTGAGGGACATCAAAAAAGAGAGGGAGAGGATACTGAAAGGGGAACTTAAAGAGAAAAAAGAAGAATGACCAGTAGCCAAACATTTCGCTAGATATCATAAAGGGGAAATAGAAGGCCTGAAAGTAAAAGGTATATATGTTTTGAAACTGCCTGAGAGAAGAGGGGATTTTGATTGTATTCTCTTACAAAAAGAAAAATGGTGGATCTATACTTTGAAATCCTTGGCACCCCTTGGAATGAACACTGAGCTAAATCTACAGCCATTTTTAAATAAATGAAGAGGCCCTGAATGAAATCAACTAGTCTTGGGTGCCATACATAATTGATATATTTGCCTAATCAATCTTCCCTTTCCTAACTCTCCTTCCCCCCTCCCCCCACTAATGACGTTCCTTTCACCTCCCCCCCCCCTCCCTCCCTATTTCCCGCTTCCCCCATTTTTTTCCCATTTGTCCCATCTTTTTCCTCCCCCCCCTTCCCTTCTTTCACATCACCCCCCCCCCCCCCCCTTTTTTTTTTTTTTTTTTTTACTAATTTTGATTTAGCAAATACTTGCGGACCAATATGACGAACCTATCTAGATCGTCACTAAAATCCATCCAAAAATAAATAAATAAATAAATGATAATGACCACCAGTAAGAGAGTATTATCTCCCCCAAAGCTTATTCCCCCCTTTTAGTGTCATTGTTGGTGTCCTGTTATGTCCGTGTATTTGTTCCACTAGTGATAATGGAGAAATTGCACAATATTCTCTACCAAAATCCCAACATCTAGATTGTAGGTTTGAAATCCTAACGAAAAATATTTATTTATCTGGTTTTGGGAAAAAATGCCTAACAATCTCTAATCTAGAGAAATATATCAAGCAATTAAAAAGAACCTCTAACTATAAGAAAATTAGAAAAATACAACAATACCTGCAAGATAAAAAGCAAACATAAAAATGCTGCAGATAAATGAAAGACAACTATCCAAACTGTCATCTAAGTTTGTTCTTAACCGTCTTTGAAAGAAAATAAGAGAAAGAGGAGTGACCACACCTGGATTCACTATAAAAGAGAGGTGGTGGTTAACCCTCAGAACGTCCAGTAGAAGCTACGTGACTTACCTGTTGCGAAACGCGTCGACGTTAACCACATGCAGGGCAGCAGTGTGAAGCTATCCCCGATCTAGTATCGGGCTGTGGGGGAGCGGCGTGACTGAGCTCTCATCGTACATGAAATACTAATGAGAGAGGAACTAAGCTGACAGCAATTACACTCTGAGCTGAAACTGAATGAGGACACTGTGAAATCTGGGAACGATAAACGGAAAACAGACCATCTGATCGGTGTGTATATGGTCAACAGCACAACGCTGTTGGATGAATCATGATTGGACTACAGTGACCCAACGTCTAATAGTAGCCGCTTTGCCACCGAAGAGCTTTCAGCCGAACAAGCATCAATTCATGTGATAGGGAAGCGGCTATTAGCCTGAAGGTCATCTGAGCTACCAGCAGACTATCAGTCATACAGAACAGCGGGAAAAGTGAAGTTCTGATCTCTGCGATTCAACACTTATCAGCAGCTGCTTTCACAACCTAATGTGAATTGCAGGGAAAGACAAGTTCATTTCACTAGAACCCAATGAGAAAGGAACTGGTAAAGTAACCAAAAATATCGTTTTGTTTCATTTAATCCACAACGTTTTGTGTCCTGCAAATCTAACTGACATATACATAACGTCAATCTGTTTAAGCTGAGGGCTGTGCTAAAATCTCAATATCATTAGAGATACAAGGGTCTAATGATTAAATGCTTTTATTGCTACTGAATATTCACATAAAGGGCAATGCCTAATACGGCTTTCTATTTAATCAGCCAATTGAAGTGATGTGAATTTAATGAAACTTTTTGATACTTATATTCCTCCACTCATGGATTAGGTATAAAAGGATTTCTTAGCAAGCCGTCTAAAAACTAGTTTAGAACAAGACAATTCAACCTTACCCTCATCCTGTTATCGCTTTAATTACTGCCCCTTGCTTTCACGAAGATACACGCCTATTATGGCTATCTATTTAGCTCCATAAATGACTTGAATGTAGAGCAACTCCTCATACATTTGCATCTTTCTGCTCCTGGATCAGCTTAAAGAGGACTCCCCAAATAAACTTCGAGGATTTAGCATTAATCAAGACAATTTAACATCACCTCTAGCTCCTTTGCAATTTTACCGCCCCAATTACCGCCCCCCCCCCCCGCTCCCATTACTAAATCCTGGCCATTCCAGCAAACTTAAAATATAGTATATCCCCGGGGATTCACTTCTGCTCGGCACTCCCGTTGTTGTTTATATATTTGGATTCAACCCATAAATTATCTTATTTTTATAGACAATAAAGAGGCAATTTTCCCATTGGGACTGCTGAACAGAAGTGAACTGCTTCAGGTGCCTGCAATATTTGTTATTTGTTAATTGTTTTATGTAAGTATTGTCCGTCTAAATGTCAGTTATCTGCAACATTGTTAATGTATCAGTGTAAGTTCTACCTAAGGTATTATTTCCTTAGAATAATATACTGCAGTTAGAGGATATGTATTTATCTACTCTAATGAAAAGTAACATTATTGTGTTTTAATAATACAGGTGAATATCACCATAATAAAATTTGATACCAACTTTTTTATACAATTGTGTAGAGAGCCCTTTCTGACCAAAAGTAGCTGTCTATTTTACCCCTGGAGTGCCTACTATATAGACCACCCCAGGGATAAATCTTTTTTATATATGCATGTGCAATTGGCTATGGCCAGAACCTCTCACTTTGAGGAGAGGCAGTGAACACTTTGTATTTTTGACTAAACAGAGAGTGAATGATTTTATGGTCACTCCAGCAGCTTTGCAGTCTTTAGCTACTGTGCACTATACCTCCACTGCCATGGTCCACACAAAAGGTGGGAAAGATGTGCTGAAGCCGCAAGTCGTGATAGACTATAACAACACAATGGGAGGTGTCGACAGAGCTGATCAGGCAATGACATTGTATCCGGCTATGCGCAAACAGCAAAAAAAATATTATAAGAAGATTTTCAGGCATCTTCAGGAACGCATATATCCTGTACAGAGCAAAGAGTGACAAGCCTCTTGTTCATTCTGATTTTATCTGGAAGGTGGCTGAGCAGATGTTTGTCAACCACCAGACGCCATCAGTAGTTGTGTGAACAGACCAGGACGACGTGCTGTTGATGTTGCCAACCCAGAACGCCTGACTGGTCGTCACTTTATGGACTACATACTGCCAACCGCAAAAAAGGCAGCACCTACCAGGATGTGCGTGGTTTGCTGTTCAAAAAGAGATGGCAATGGAAAGCCTGAAAAGAAAGCAGGTTCCATTGTCCTGATTGTGACGTCGGACTTTGTGCTGTACCTTGTTTCAAAATTTATCACACTCAGGATGTTTATTGAATTTTCTTTGTTTGACAAATTTCATTATTTTGTATTACATTATTGAATAAAATTATATTATTTATTATCTTATAATTCATGATTTTGTGTTTCAAACTTTATCACATCTGGGATGTCTACTAGAGTCTTGTTTGGTCAGGTTTAAGTAAGTAATTACTAAGAATTGCAGGCCTACAATACGGAACACCAAATTTCCATGCAAAAAATTGTACCGCTTTTGGTACAAAATTCCTGACATAATCATACCGCCAGGGAGGTTAAGTCTAATTGACAGAACGGGTGTCTCAACTAAGGCCCCTTTTACACGGGTGCCTACGTGAAACGGAATCCTCTTGCTCAGCGGGGGATCTCTCCGTGTCAGGTCCACTATGCAGAGCTGACACGGATGCAGCCCGCTCTCATCTATGGGGCAATTGAAGGAAAATGGACTGCCTGTCCGTTTCCATCTGTTGCGCTCTGCCAGATGGTTGGGGAATAGGTTCCCCATTCATCTGTTTTTGGCAGACAAGATTAGATGGCGGTGGGTGTCCGCTGACACCCGCCACTCCATAGAGGAGACTGGAGGGTTCGTTCAGGTCCGCCTGAAAAACTAACAGGGGGATCTGATTGGATCGCCCATGTGAAGGGCCCAGTGCCGATCCTGATCTCCCTGGGGCCCTAAGCAAAATTCTGCTAAGGGGTCCTCTACCTGACCCGTGATGCCGTGAGTTATGTAAACCATTTGCCATTGCCACACAGTCACACCTGACACTTCATTGCTCCCAATATAATCCTCCCTCCCTAGAGAGCCTCCCCTTACATCAGGGTCCCCAGAGAGCCTCCACTTACACCAGGGTCCCCAGAGAGCCCCCCCTTACATCAGGGTCCCCAGAGAGCCCCCCTTACATCAGTGTCCTCAGAGAGCCCCTCCTTACATCAGGGTCCCCAGAGAGCCTCCCTACTTACATGGGGGTCCCCAGAGAGTCTCCCCCTACATCAGGGTCCCCGGAGAGCCTCCCCTTACATCAGAGTCCCCAGAGAACCTCCCCTTACATTAGGGTCCCCAGAGAGCCTCCCCTTTCATCAGGGTCCCCAGAAAGCCCCTCCTTACATCAGGGTCCCCAGAGAGCCCCCCTTACATCAGTGTCCTCAGAGAGCCCCTCCTTACATTAGGGTCCCCAAAGAGATTCCCTACTTACATCAGGGTCCCCAGAGTCTCCCCCTACATCAGGGTCCCCAGAGAGCCTCCCCCTACATCAGGGTCCCCAGAGAGCCTCCCCCTACATCAGGGTCCCCAGAGAGCCTCCCCTTACATCAGGGTCCCCAGAGAGCCCCCCCTTACACCAGGGTCCCCAGAGAGCCCCCCTTACACCAGGGTCCCCAGAGAGCCCCCCCTTACACCAGGGTCCCCAGAGAGCCTCCCCCTTACACCAGGGTCCCCAGAGAGCCTCCCCTTACACTAGGATCCCCAGAGAGCCCCCCCCTTACATTAGTGTCCCCAGAGAGCCTTCCCTCCTACATTAGTGTCCCCAGAGAGCCCCTCCTTACACAGGGTCCCCAGAGAGCCCCCCTCTTACATTAGTGTCCCCAGAGGCCCCCCTCTTACATCAGTGTCCCCAGAGGGCCCCTTCCTTACATTAGTGTCCCCAGAAAGGCCCCCTCTTACATCAGGGTCCCCAAACAGCTGACCCCCCCCCCTCCCCTGCAGAGGTTCCACTGTACCTGGCTGGTGAAGGTGGGAGGCAGCGATCGGCAGCTCTATGGTGTCCACAGGCAGGAGGATCTCCCTGGGGTTAGTAGTTCTATCTCCGAATGTATACAGCGGAGAGGGGAGGGGCCTCTGACCCGGGCATCAGCAACAGTGTTCAAGCAGAGTGAAAGTGAAACTGATACCTGCCGGGTCAGATAGAGTTGCCACCTCATCCCTTTAAACCCGAACACATATTATTTACACAGGTTCTGTGGCTGATTAAGGTGGTAATTAAACTCACTTGTTGCCTTATCTGCATTAAATAAGCCTCAGAACCCGTGTAATTCATATGTGTTCGGGTTTAAAGGGATGAGGTGGCAACCCTAGGGTCAGAGGCCCCTCCCTTCTCCTCTCCACGCAGCTTGCAGGGTCTTACGCAGCTTGCATAGTGAGTGTATAGGGCGGATCGGCTCTGGAAGGGCCCATTTACATCAGAATGCAGTGTGGGAAAGGCGCGTGTTTCCTACACCACACGGGAACGCGCTGCCTTTGTTAGACATGCCCGAGTACCATTAATTGCTAATGGCACCCCAAATGCATCTAGCAAACTCAGTGGTACCATGCGGCTTGTAGGGTTGCCAAATCATGCCTTTAATCCAGGACACACATTAATTACACAGGTTCTGTGGCTGATTAAGGTGGTAATTAAATTCACTTGGTGTCTTATCTGCATTAAATCAGCCTCAGAACCTGTGTAATTAAAATGTGTCCTGGATTAAAGGGATGATGTGGCAACCCTAGTGGCTTGGTGTGGTGCGATTTGTAAAAGTAGCGCCTGCCCTACTTTTCGAGCGTTCCTGTGCATTTTACAGTCCACTGAAATAAATTAGCTGTCAACACTGGAATGCCAAGAAAGGTGGTACAACCTAGTGTGAACTGGCCCTTAACAAAATGATGATGAAGATTAGGGCACCCAGAAAGTACTGTCAGCTACAAGTGAACACACTATGCAGGGAGCTTATCCATCTCTTCTCATTTGATGCCCTCTAGTGGACAAATAAATGAATACACTGACAGCGTATGTAACCAAATGAGCATGTCTCTGGACGTTCTGTGAAGATCCTTACAGACTGAAAACGGATCACAGTACATAAACAGTTGCCTCTGATGACAATACATGTACACCCCGACATAAGGTGTCATTTGTGGACGGATACAAAGGAAGTGCAATCACTTGTAGTGACTGGCAGCAGAGCCATGGCGAAGTAGCTGATCACATGACCGGTGCGGGTCACATGACCGCTGTGCAGAGGGAGGAGCCGAGGAGGAGGTCGCAGTGTGCTCGTGGGATCAGGTCAGAGAACTTTCACTATCCATTGATCATAGGTCTGTAGAAGTGTGAAGTCTGCACACATAAAGGTGGATTTACAAAAGGCAAACAGACTGTGCACTCTGCACTCATTTCCCCCAGAGCTCAGTGTAAATATGGGAAAGCTCTGCGAATCTCCATCAGCCAATCACGTGCAAGCAGAAATGCATTTTTTTTCTGTGGGTTTATTTTCCTTGCACCTGACTGGGTATTCTTTACAAAGTGAAGCTTCATCACATTCACTAAGCTCTGGGGGAAAAGAGTGCAGCAACCTGACTAGAGTTACCACCTCATCCCTTTAAACCCGAACATATTAATTACACAGGTTCTGTGGCTGATTAAGGTGGTAATTAAACTCACTCATTGTCTTATCTGCATTTAATTAGCCATAGAACCTGTGTAATTCAAAGGTGTTCGGGTTTAACTGCTTCATATCCGCGCTATTGCCAAATGACGGCAACAGCGCGGATCTACATTGCCGGGACGACGTCTATTGACGTCGTCCCGTGCACGAGAGGCCTGCGCGCCCCCTGCAGGGCACGTGCGGCGCGCTCGGTGATCAGCGAGTCTATGAGACTCGCCTGATCACAGATCAGAGTAAGGGGTCGGTCCCGACCCGTTCCCACATGATCAGCTGTCAGCCAATGACAGCTGATCATGTGATGTAAACAGAGCCTGTAATCGGCTATTTTTTCTCCTTGCGCTGACAGCATGAGGAGGAAAAAAAAAGCCGATCACCGGCGGCCGTGAGAGGGACATCAGGCCCGATGACGGCGATCATCTGCCCCCTGCCAGTGACACCTAAGAAAAGGGAGCAGTGCCGCCTACCAGTGCCCACCAGCGTCACCCATCAGTGCCCACAGTGCCACCCATCAGTGCCCACAGTGCCACCCATCAGCGCCAACATCAGTGCCACAACAGTGCTGCACATCAGTGCCACCTACCAGTGCCCATAAGTGTCCATCAGTGCCCCCGTCAGTGGTACCTATCAGTGCCCATCAGTGCCACCTATCCGTGCCACTCATCTGTGCCGCCCATCAGTGGCCATCAGTGCCGCCTTAACTGTGCCTATCCGTGCCCATCAGTGCAGCCTATCAGTGCCCACCAGTGGCGCCTCATCAGCGCATATCAATGAAGGAGAAAAATTACCTGTTTGCAAAGTTTTATAACAAACTATGAAACATGATTTTTTTTTTTTCAAAATTTTCCATCTTTTTTTGTTTGTTTAGCAAAAAATAAAAATCCCAGCTGTGATCAAATACCACCAAAAGAAAGCTCTATTTGTGGGAAAAAAATGATAAAAATTTCATTTGGGTACAGTGTTGTATGACCGCGCAATTGTCATTCAAAGTGCATCAGCGCTGAAAATTGGTCTGGGCAGGAGGGGGGTGCCAGTAAGTGCCCAGTAAGCAAGCGGTTAAAGTGATGAGGTGGCAACTTTAAACCTGACCTGCAGATCGCACAGCCTATTTGCCTTTAGTAAATCAACCCCATAGACAGGAACGGTGTTCTGCCAAGACAGTTCCCCTCGGCGGATAAGGACCCCCCTCTGCTGTGCAGGCGCAGCGCTTGCGCAGTAGGAGCCGGTGGAAATAGCCAAAAAGGAATAGAAATCATCTGTACACGGCGCCTGTAAGAGGGCCCCTCGCGGGCTCGCTTCGCTTGCCACGCTTTGGGCAAGGCCTCGCTTCGCTCAGCACTTTTTTATTCTACCTCTAGGTCCACTTGGATGGTGGGGCTTCAACCTGGACTTAGGGCGCAGGCGCCGTGTACAGCTGATTGAAGTTTTTCATCTTCGGCTATTTTCAGCGGCTCCTAGTCGTTCGTACTGCGCAAGCGCAGCGCCTGCGCAGTACAGGGGGGTCCTTTTCCGCCGGGGTAACTTTCTCGGCAAGACACCGGATCAAAAGTGGAGCAGGTGTGCTTGGCAACCAATCAGCGCTAGCTTTCATTTCAAAAGCTGAAGACTAAGGATGAGCTCAGGGGTGTTCCCAACTCCACGTGCAGAGCCCACCAGGAAGCTGACACTCTGCAGCGCTAATCACAGGCAGTGAGACATTTCCCAATGTGTGCAGCCGCGGATTGGGAAATGTCTCACTACCTGTGATTAGTGCTGCAGAGTATCAGCTTCCTGGCGGGCACGTGAACTTGCGAACACGGCTGAGCTCATCCTTACTGAAGACAGAAGCTGGTTCTGCACACAGCTACTCCAGGTTTAGTAAATGCCCCCCCCCATAGAGATCTGACAAGGAGGAGGGGATGACATCACACATGGATGGAGGAGGGGGGATGACATCACACATGGATTGAGGAGGGGGGAGTAACATCACACATGAATGGAGGAGGGGGGTGACATCACACATGGATGGAAGAGGGGGGGTGACATCACACACGGATGGAGGAGGGGGTGAGATCACACATGGATGGAGGAGAGGGGATGACATCACACACGGATGGAGGAGGGGGAGTGACATCACACACGGATGGAGGAGGGGGTGAGATCACACATGGATGGAGGAGAGGGGATGACATCACACATGGATGGAGGAGAGGGGATGACATCACACATGGATGGAGGAGAGGGGATGACATCACACATGGATGGAGGAAGGGAGGTGACATCACACATGGATGGAGGAGGGGGGTGACATCACACATGGATGGAGGAGAGGGGATGACATCACACGTGGATGGAGGAGAGGGGATGACATCACACGTGGATGGAGGAGAGGGGATGACATCACACGTGGATGGAGGAGAGGGGATGACATCACACGTGGATGGAGGAGAGGGGATGACATCACACGTGGATGGAGGAGAGGGGATGACATCACACGTGGATGGAGGAGAGGGGATGACATCACACGTGGATGGAGGAGAGGGGATGACATCACACGTGGATGGAGGAGAGGGGATGACATCACACGTGGATGGAGGAGAGGGGATGACATCACACGTGGATGGAGGAGGGGGGATGACATCACACGTGGATGGAGGAGGGGGGATGACATCACACGTGGATGGAGGAGGGGGGATGACATCACACATGGATGGAGGAGGGGGGATGACATCACACATGGATGGAGGAGGGGGTGTGACATCACACAGTGGTGATAAGAGACGCTCAGCCTATACTCATTATGATCAGCGATGAGCTTGGGTGTGTTCAGACTAAGCTCTGAGCCCACCAGGAAATTATCATCTGTATCTGGGGCATTTCCCACAGTCACACATACATCTGTCTGCAGGATGGGGTATGTCCCAACTGCAGATGATTGGCCCAGTACGGGTGACAGCCTCCTGGCATGCACACATGGGGTTGAATCCTAATCCAAGCATACCCGAGCCTCATCCCAATATTCTGATTGTCTGCTATGTTAGGGCTTTAGGCGCACTCTGATTGCTTTGGAATTGTGTTGAGATGCTTTTGCATTCACCTTAACTTTAAGGCCTCATTGACACGGGGCATGCCTATCTGTACACCCCTGTAAAGGCTGTCTTTGCCCACATGGGTTGCACAGGTGTTCCGTGCATCTGCATGCAGGCAGTCCCATTCATGTTTATTGGGACACAGCTGCTGGTCCCAATCTGACAGCCATGTGGGTGCGTGTGTCCCCAAATGCAGACAGTGTGCATTCGGGGACAAGCACCCACAACCGCACAGCTTTCAAATTTGGGACCAGCAGCTGTGTCCCAATAGACATAAATGGGACTGCCTGCATGTGGATGCATGGAACACCTGTGCAACCCATGTGGGCAAGGACAGCCCTTCACAGGCGTGTACAGATTGGTACATCTGTATGAATGAGGCATGATGTTAAGTTCACGCTAGTTTGTTCTCTGAAAAGGGGTTTATTAGACCCCATATCTCCTCATAAAGAGGACCTGTCATGGTCCATGCTATCACAAGGAATGTTGTTCATCCCTTGTGATAGCAATAAAACATTTATAGAGAAAGTGTAAAATGAAAAAAAAATAAAAAAGCGCCCCGATCTCCTTGTGCTCATGCTCTAAGGTGAATAAAGACATCGGTCTCGCACAGTGATATCACCGTGAATGTCATAGTGGGAGCAATAATTCTAGCACCAGACCTCCTTTGTAACTCTAAACTGGTAACCTGTAAAGACTTTTAAAGCGTTGCCTATGGAGATTTTGAAATACTATAGTTTGTCACCATATCATGGCGTATGCAATTTTAAAGAGTGACATGTTGGGTATCTATTTATCTATTTTACACCAAAAATTGGGTAATATATTGTGTTTTTTTGTGCACTAAAGCTCGATAAAGTGTACATCTTCAGTGTACATGCAAATGTCATGTGACTTAAAAAAATTGCAACTACCAACATTTTTTTCTCTCAGGACTTTGCTTTCAGAAAATATACAGTGTTTGGGGGTCCTAAGTAATTATCTAGTTTTAAAAAAATGCGGATTTTTACATGTATGACAGAAGTATCATAATTGGCCTGGGCAGCTAGTGGTTAAAGTGACTGTAAAGCTTCAATTCTTTTTTTTTTTTTTTTAGGTCCCACCCCCGATGGCGCTCCTGGCTCCCCCCCTCAGGGAGTGTTCCCATAGAAAGCCACTTTCTATGGGGGCACATGTGCAGGCTTGCTCCTGAGCCACTATGTCTGTATTGATTATCACAGACAGCTGGACTCGGCTTTGACTTATTTAAGTGGTTGTAAACTCTGTTACACCACTTGTGCCTACAGGTTAGCCTATAATAAGGCTTACCTGTAGGTACCGTGAGTGAGTGACATCATCACGGCTCTGGCCATTCACAGCGCTGGAGCCAGCAAACCCGGAAGATAGACTGGGGGAAGATATCAGCCATTGCGGTGCTGGAAGGGCTTCGTTCTAAGGTAAGTATTTCATAGTGTGCTAGTATGCATCATTGTCTTACAATTTTTTTTTTTAACAACCACCTTAAGAATCACACCTGGCTCCCCACTGCACATGCTAATGACTAGGAGGTGCATTTAGACTGGTCCTAAAGCCTCCTGTGATGTGTGACATTATCCCAGGAAGCTGTGGGCATAGAGTGGGTGGGAGTCTGGTTGAGGTGGTGTCACACCCCCCCCACTCTAAAAAAAAAAAAATTTAATTTAAAAAAAGCTGCAATTAAGAGAGAGGCTGGGGGGGGGGGAGAGGATGAGAGCAACTTTCATTTTGTCTTGAAAGTCTGCTTTAGAGTGTATTCAAAGTGACCACATGCTTTAGGCTGCATTCATAACTGAGCAGAGTGAATTTCAGGTGTTTTTATTTGAGCACTTTTATGGGTGGCTCAAATTTGACATAGGGTTGTAATAAATGGCTATGTGAGCCCGGATTTTAATGGTTGGTGCAGTTTTCATTTTTTTATACTTTCCCCCTGGCTTCCACCTGAGGTAGGATGACATTACAATCCTTCCGGCAAGATCCTGGGGAATGCTGAGTACACTGTGCTGGAGTGCCTTCTATCGAGATGTGGGATATTCTGAATTCCCTGAAATCATGTTGGAAATCTGGAAGTGACATTACCTCCTGTCAGAGCCCTTGGAGCCACTAAGTACTTGTATGTATAGGAAAGTGTGTGACCTTCTCCTCTTCGTCCTAGGATGCAGTGTTCTCAGGGCTGAGATCCATGTACCAAGCTCAAACACTGTCCTGTGGGGAAAGGTGAAGGACATTACCATTTTGTTTTTCTATTTTGTCTGGAAGCAAGCAAAGCACTAAATGGATTTGTAAAGCACTTAGCTGTGGCCGCAGTAAGACCACAGCACTGCTTTATAATGGGGCCACGAAGTGATGGAATAAATCATGGTTTAAGCTGCCAGTGGCATTCCAGGAAGTAAATGTTACACAAATCATCTGGCCTTACTCAAGATGGTCGTGGCTAGAAATGCTAGGGGGTGTTTTCAATGTGCTTTCTTAAAGCGGAGTTCCACCCTGAAATTTTTTTTTGCATATTCACAGACCTATAATAGTATTAATAAACATATGGGGGGGAATTTTTTTTTAAACTTACCAAAAACGCCCTGTTGCTATGTAGTGGCTCCTAATCTGCCACTTCCTGGTCCGCGGCGCTCCTCGTCACTTCCTCCCTCGCCTGTGCTCCTGGGAAATGAGGAGTCAGTGGGCAATAATGTGAGCAAAAATTATTTCCTGGCAAGAAATGACGCGATATAAGGCGGTTGCCATAACAACAGGGCGGGACTTTCCTCCGTCAGCGCCCGTTGTTATGGCAATTTTCTAAACAACCAGCACTACGGCCGCCGGAGCATTGTGCATGCACGATATCAAGAGGTGCATGCTGGTTACCCAGCATGCACCTCTCCATCGGTAATCCCGGAAGAGGTTGCGATTGGGCTTCACATGCCCACAATCATCATGGCAACGACCAGAAGAGGATTTACTAAATAGTAAGTATAAAATAAAGATAAAATTCACATCCACATAGCAAACATAAACGTTTGTGTTATTAATGCATTAGGATCGGATGCCTTAAAAAAAACCCAAAAAACTGTAGCCAGAACTCAGCTTTAACAAAATAAAGCATGGGACATAGATGTATGGGTGAGTTTGCTTTGAATATTGAAAATTAATCAAATAGCGTTAGTTTGTGGTGCTCAGATACAGTTAGAGTGGACCTTCAGTCGTTTTTTCATCTTTCCATCTATTAAATCTTCTGCCCTTGTTGTTTTAACTTTGGATAGTAAAACTTTTTTTTTCTCCCAGTAAATGCCTTATACAGCCTACTTCCTGTATCTTGTCTGGTCATTAGCCTAGGATTATGTCATCATGCACAGTTCTCTCTCTCCCTCTCATGAGAGTTTGCCAGGAAGGGAGGAGGGGTGAGCCATAAGAGGGCCAATGAGAGCTGCAGGGCTGCATAGTTGGAGGTGTGCCTCTGTGTAAATCCAGGAAGTGAACAGGCAGCAGCTTCAGCTGCCCACAGTTAAAATGGATGTAGCCAGACTTAGTGGAGGGAGATATGCAAAGTGGTTGGTGGGAAGCTTCAGAATGTTTTTATCACAAATGATATGAACAGACTGCAGTTCCTCTTCAAGTTCAGTGTGACAGACCTAGCCGGGAGAGAGAATTTTGGGTTGGACTGAATGCTAGCCTCTTGCAGATCGATCGTGGGCCCTGGCATTTGGGGGAATGGTGCTCTTTGTGAGCTGTATGTCTGGGGACCCTTGAGGTGGTACTACTGTGGATTTGGGTCCTGATCCCCCAGGACACACAGACTCTGGGGACCCTGGATTTGCCATATTAGAAATAGTGGTTGATTCATAATGCTGGGACAGATACTGTTAGGAGATGCTGATGTAAATTCCATCCACCTGTCTGTCTGTTGCCTGCTAGAATGTGTATTGTAAATAGGTCTCTAGTATGGGATCTAAGAGTCATTAGATCCCCATTGTTGTTTGTGTTAATTAACTCTGCTATTGTGATAATTTTGATTGTATTTTCTGAGCTACAAGACGGCCAGTCTGGCCTAAAGGTCATGTCTGAGTCATCTAGGCTGTCTAAAGGGATTAGTTAATTAGCCCATGTTAATTAGGTTACAGGTGTATTGTTAGAGTAATATGAGCCGGAGGTATGCACCTCCACTTTTAGTGTATAAAAGAGCCTGTATTTTTTCAATAAAAGAGATTCCTGGTTGAACTTACATACAGCCTGCCTGGTGTTTGTTCTGAGCTACACAACTGGATTAGAACGGCACATAGCTGTAGTTCTAGTCCCGGAGCATCGGATGACCGAACCATCAGATGTTGCGATCTGCAATCTGATTCTATAGCTGCAGAGGAGTGTCGGGAGAGTGGAACTGAGCGAGCAGGGGCTCGTTAAATTCAGCTTTTGAAATCTGTTCACGATTGCTTTGATAGAGCATTGCTCATATGTTATACTTTGAAGAATTATGCACATAAGGACATTGAATGTGACACTTTTATTTTAGAAATACTCACATATTGCACGTTATTGTTTTTTTCCTGTACAGGTATATACTGTATGTTACCAAGTTTTATTACTATTAATGTGGAGATTATCACTATAGAATTTTCTTTTATGCTATTTTAGCATGGTTGTGGTTGCGCTGCACTTTGTTTGAGGTTTTTGCTTAGAGGTAATTGAACACACTTGTGTGCTTTGCTGCACCACTTGCGAGTTTTCATTTTATTTATTTATTTATTTGCTCTGGGTAAGCGCGGAGTATTTGTTGTTACTAACTTCAGCTTTAAAGTGCATCTTAAACCTTCATGAGCAAAAATAGTTTTGCTAATTTCATTAAAATATACAAGATCTTTTCCATGTTTGTTTGCTTCATAGTTGTTAAAACATTTATAAAAAACCAGACCCAATTGCTTTTTGTCCAAAGTTGACAATATGGTCTTTGTGCAGCAGCAGTATTGTCACCCTAAATGTATGCTGCTGCGTTGAACTTCAAGACGATGTGGTGAAGCACAGAGCGTCGCCAGGTCCTGACATGATAGTCTGGTGGAGTACCTACCTTCGGATAACCCACCATGGGTCTGACTGAAAATGGATCCTGAAGGTAGGCTTGTAAGATGCCAATATCCACAGAAGACCTGGCTGCTGTAACTGGTAGTAACAAAGCATTGTGGGACTTGTAGTCCCTAAAGGAGGCTGGGCTTGCTAAAACTGCTGGGTACACTGTACCTTCAAAAGTTGTGTTGAGGAGAGGCTTTGTGCAAAGTGAAAACTGAAAAAAAGTCAGTAAGGGTCTGTGAGCTTCTGTACACTTAAAGTGGATGTAAACCCAATGTCATCCTTTTTAACCACTTGACAACTGGGCAGTTAAACCCCCCTCGTGACCAGACCAATTTTCAGCTTTCAGCGCTCTCACACTTTGAATGACAATTACTCAGTCATACAATACTGTACCCAAATGAATTTTTTGTCCTTTTTTTCATACAAATAGAGCTTTATTTTGGTGGTATTTGATCACCTCTGGGTTTTTTATTTTTTGCGCTATAAATGAAAAAAGACCGAAAATTTTGAAAAAAAAATGCATTTTTCTTTGTTTCTGTGATAAAATTTTGCAAATTAGTAATTTTTCTTCATAAATTTTGGCCACAATTTATAATACTACATATCTTTGGTAAAATAACCCAAATTACTGGATATTATTTGGTCTTTGTGAAAGTTGGAGAGTCTACAAGTTATGGTGCAAATCATAAAAAATTGATCACACCTGATGTACTGGCGGCCTATCTAATTTCTTGCGACCCGAACAAGTCAGGAAAGTACAAATACCCCCCAAATGACCCCTTTTTTGAAAGTAGACATTCCAAGGTATTTAGTAAGGGGCATGTTGAGGTTTTTGATGTTGTCATTTTTTCCCACAATTTTTTGCAAAATGAAGATTTTTTTTTTCCCCCACAAAATTGTCATTGTAATAGGTTATTTCTCTCACATGGCATGTATATACCACAAATAACACCCCAAAACACATTCTGCTACCCCTCCTGAGTATTACGATACCACTTGTGTGGGACTTTTTCACAGCCTGGCCACATACAGAGACCCGACATGCAGGGAGCACCATCAGGTGTTCTAGGGGCATAAATTACACATCTAATTTGTTGACTACCTATTACACTTTTGAAGGCCCTGGAGAACCAGGACAATGACATGTGACACTGACGTGGCACTGATGACAAATGGCACTGATACGTGGCACTGATGTGGCACTGATGACAGATGGCACTGATATGTGGCACTGACACTGATGTGGCACTGATGACAGATGGCACTAATACATGGCACTGATGACAGATGGCACTAATACGTGGCACTGATGACAGATGGCACTAATACATGGCACTGACAGATGGCACTAATACGTGACACTGATGACAGATGGCACTAATATGTGGCGCTGATGACAAATGGCACTGATGACAGATGACACTAATATGTGGCACTGATGACACATGGCACTAATGACAGATGGCACTATTACGTGGCACTGATGACAGATGGCACTAATACGTGGCACTGATGACACTGATGACAGATGGCACTGATACGTGGCACTGATGACAGATGGCACATGACACTGACAGGTGGCACTGATGACAGATGGCACTATGTGGCACTGATGACAGATGGCAGTGGGGACAGATTGCAGTGGGGACAGATGGCAGTGGGGACAGATGGCAGGGGCAGATGGCAGGGGCAGATGGCAGGGACAGATAACAGTGCTGACACTTTTTTTTTTTTGTTTTTTTTTTCACTGACCGCTGCAGCGGTTCGCTCCCCCTCCTCACACGCTGTCTCTGTGTGAGGAGGAGAGCCGGCGATGAGAGAGGATCTCATATGTTTACATATGAGATCCTCTCTCATTGGCACCGCTGATCGCACTGTAAACGGCCGCTGTCATTGGCCGTTTACGGCGATCTGTGACTGGCTGTGTCCAAGGGACACGACCAGCACAAAACTTCCCCGATGCGCGCCCGCGGGAGCGCGCAACACGGAAGTAAACAGGAGGACGTCCAGGGACGCCCTCCTGGCAATTGGAGTCCGCGCTGTAGCCGTCTTTCGGCTATAGCGCGGACGCCTAGTGGTTAAACTACTGCCATAGGGGTTATCTATAAGGATATACATGCCTCCTGCATGTATCTTAACCTGTCAAATGTCTCCCCTCTGTCTGTTATTAGACCCGAAAAACTGCATATTCTGTGGGTGGGTCTGTTGTCTGGAGCTCGGTGGGTGGAGTCGTGATATCAGTAGACTCCCCGCCCACCTCTACACTCCCCTTGTCAATATGCATTTTCTCCTGTGTATTTCTAACACTGAACTTCTGCTATGATCTCTAACATCCAGTGAAAAGACAGGAAAGTAACCATACTGTAGAGTATAAGATTTCCTATCATTTGAGCCCAGTCTTGCCACACAGAGTTAATCCATCTCTGAGCAATCCTCTTTTATTGTTCAGTGAGAAAAATCTTGACAAACAGAGAAAAACTTTGTCAAATCCTCCCCCTTGCTGTGAGTGACAGGTGATTTACATCTCGTGCACTAGCCTAAGAGACATGTATTATTTTTTAATTCCCTCCCCCACTCCTTTCTTCGGCAGCTCTGCAAGGATTGGCTGTTCCACACCTCAGCATGATTTGGCATGCTGAAGTCATGTGGTTACTTTCCTGTCTTTTTACTGGATGTTAGAGATCATAGCAGAAGTTCAGTGTTAGAAATAAACAGGAGAAAATGCATATTGACAAGGGGAGTGCAGAGGTGGGCGGGGAGTTTACTGACATCACGACTCCACCCACCGAGCTCCAGACAACAGACCCACCCACAGAATCTGCAGTTTTTCGGGTCTCATAACAGACAGAGGAGAGACATTTTGACAGGTAAAGATACATGCAGGAGGCATGTATATCCTTATAGATAACCCCTATGGCAGTAGTTTAGAAAGGATGACATTGGGTTTACATCCACTTTAATGTACTTAAATTGCTGTTGTGTATCTTACACTTAGCGATTATTGCTAATCACCCGTCTAGCCTGGATCATCCTCCATCCAATGAAAACCTGAAGAAAAAAAAAAAAAGATTAAAAAAACCTAACTACAAGACTCCAATCTCTTCACAATAGCTGCACCAGAAGAACAGGCAAACACATGACAGATGTGCTTTGAACGCTGTTTAACTAAATATGCCATCTTCGTGTCATTGAAATGCATATTTTGCATTATAAAAGTAGCATTTTCATAAATAATAAATGGGAACTCTGGACAAAGAAAAAAATCAGCGGTAATTTTTTTTGCAGACGCTGCGCTGACTGTCAGTCACAGAAGGATAAACAGCTGCTGCCTATAACCTCACTCCAGTATCACGTCAAACTTTTTTTATTGTATGAAAACGGGTACATACAAGTGGAAAGATCTCTAACAGGTTTCATGGTGCTTTGCAGTTAGAGTCTCCATTTTAAAAGCAACTTGAGGACCCTGATTTAAAGGGGAGACTCTGATGGGGACTGTTATGTAAGGGGGGACTCCAATGTAAGTGGGACTTTGATGAGGACTCTGATGTATGATATGGCCCCAGTACTGAAAGGTTTGGTGACCCATGTCTAGGGGATAAAATAAGCAATTTTACTTACCTGATCCTCTGCTGACGCACTCTCCAATACTTGGGATGTCCCCCACTATACTCGCGTTCATTTCAGGGCTGTAGACCATGCATCGGTCTTAATGGGGTCAAGCCCTTAGACCACTGAAGTATAGGGGAGAAGATGCTGCAGGGACCGGTATAGCAGTGCAGAGGAGTGTCAGAATTCAGTGTCTCTGACTAATGTCAGAATCGAGCTGCATTTGCAATTCAACACAAGCCCAATGGCTTCTTTGCTGCTGTTGGACTACTAATGCCACGTACACACGACTGGACTTTCCGGCAGAATAAACTCTGACGGTTTTTTCGACGGAGTTCGCTGAAACGGACTTGCCTACACACGATCACACCGAAGTCTGATCGTTTAGAACGCGATGACGTACGATGGGACTAGAAAAAGGAAGTTCAATAGCCAGTAGCCAATAGCTGCCCTTGTGTCGTTTTTGGTCCGTCGGAACAGCATACAGACGAGCGGTTTTCCCGATAGGAACTGATTCCGTCGGAAAGATTTGAAACATGTTCTATTTTTAGGTCCGTCAGAATTTTCCAAAGAAAAAGTCAGATGAAGCCCACACATGATCGGAATGTCCGATGGAATGATTCCGTCTGACCTTTTCTGCTGGAAAGTCCGGTCGTGTGTACACGGCATAAGCCGTCTTCTACCACTTGATGGTGTCAGTATAGAGGTACACACGGTCGGACTTTGTTCGGACATTCCGACAACAAAATCCTAGGATTTTTTCTGACGGATGTTGGCTCAAACTTGTCTTGCATACACACGGTCACACAAAGTTGTCGGAAAATCCGATCGTTCTAAACGCGGTGACGTAAAACACGTACGTTGGGACTATAAACGGGGCAGTGGCCAATAGCTTTCATCTCTTTATTTATTCTGAGCATACGTGGCACTTTGTCCGTCGGATTTGTGTACACACGATCGGAATTTCCGACAACGGATTTTGTTGTCGGAAAATTTTATATCCTGCTCTCAAACTTTGTGTGTCGGAAAATCCGATGGAATATGTGTGATGGAGCCTACACACGGTCGGAATTTCCGACAACAAGGTCCTATCACACATTTTCAGTCGGAAAATCCGACCGTGTGTACGGGGCATAAGAAAATGGTTATTCATGATAAAACAGACATTTATCTTTTATTAACACGTATCTTCAAACAGTAATTTCATTCTCTTGATTTTTCTGTTTTTCTTTATTTATTTTTTTAATTAATTTTTTTTTTCATTTTTTGTTTTACTATTATTATTTTTAGGAATGTAGAGCCAAGATCTGTTGAGCCCGTTGTCTAGAGAATGGAAGTATTCTTGCCATTAGTTGCTCAGGAACTGCTGCGTGAGATAAAACGATCTTACCAAGAGACTTCACAAAGTAGGTAAAAGTTGTTTTCTGAGTGATGGAAAATTTTGGTGCCGAAACCGAAAATGCAGGATGCACTTTGCTGAAACCGAAAATTACAGTTTTTTAAAAAAAATTATATTTTTATATATAATTGTATTATATTCCACTTTTAATTCATATCATCAATTTAAATTAATGTGCATTTATTGTTGGCCATTATTGGCACCTTTAGTGCAAGAAAAGCTCAAGAAAAATGCAGTCTGCAGTCTCTGACCATCTCTTGTATCATGTGCTCAGTCTCTAACCATCTCTTGTATCATGTCTACAATCTCTTACTTAAACTTAAACACACTGCTAATAGTATTAGCAAAATTTCCATTTGATGCATCTCTAGCAGACACGGTACAGGAGATGGTCAGAGACTGCAGACATACTACAGGAAATGGTCAGAGACTGCAGACATGATACAAGAGATCAATGCAGCCTCATCAGTGCGCATCAAATGCAGCCTGCCAGTGCCCATGAGATGCAACCTGCCAGTGCCCATGACTTGCCCACCAGTGCCCATGAGATGCAGCCCGCCAGTGCCCATGAGATGCAGCCCGCCAGTGCCCATGAGATGCAGCCCGCCAGTGCCCATGAGATGCAGCCTGCCAGTGCCCATCAGGTATAGCCTGCCAGTGCCCATGAGATACAGCCTGCCAGTGCCCATCAGGTACGTCCTGGTAGCGCCATCTCTCGCTGTGTCACAGAGCTGGATCTGAATCGCCATGCAGCCACTGTAACGATGTCCCGCCTCCTATGACACACGGCACAATGATTCCCAGCATTGGATCAGTGTGCCATCTATCACAAGAGGCGGTCTAGGAGGTGGGACATCGTTACAGCGGCTGCACGGCAATTCAGATCCAGCTCTGTGACACAGCATGAGATCGCGCTACCAGGCACTGGTGAGGCTGCATCTCATGACGCTCGTGAGGAGAGGAGGAGGGAGTGGGGGACTCTTACAGGGGCACGCCAGGATGAGAATGTGCAGCACCCGGCGGGGCGGCCCCGCCCTTTTTCGGCTCCATTACCTACACTTTTTTTTCTTCCGGCCGCCTGCTGATAACACCATTTTTGGCCGATATGTTTCGGCGCACCCCTAATATATATATATATATATATATATATATATATATATATATATATATATATATAATATATAAAAACAAATACCACTAAACAATTGATGCATAGTATTAGTTCACGTAAGTGCAAATAACAAAGCGCAAAAGTTGAAATCAGCGTCATAAAAATTCTGTCCTCGTAGTTGGACGTATATATCTGTGAAAACAGGGGAAGGGAGGGGGAGAAGAGAAGAAGGGGGGAGATAGAGTATGGGGGAAGGTAAGGGTGACGGGCTGCTGACAGAAAATATACCTAATATACATTATATACCTCAAATTTTCCTTTCCAGAAGGGGCGGACTCGAGCACACTCCCACCAGATATGGAGATAGGTTCCTCTTCCTCTGTTACAGTGCCAGCAGGTATCGGGGGTGTTGGGGAACATTCCGTGGACCGAGACTGGATCTCTATACCATTTAGAGAGTAGTTTATAGTTCTGAGCAAAGCTGGAGATCGAAGACTTATTGTAAATGTGAAGGAGGTTTGCCATTCTCCCAGAGAGATTTCCATATCTAGGTCATTGGACCACTTTTTTCTTTTATATAGTAAAAAATAGAAAAACTGTGGTTATTAAATACCACCAAAAAGGCATGGCCAAGATGGCACACTGAGCGGACGTCTGTGAGAGAGCTCCGCCACGATCCTCGGCTTTATTCTCTCCTCTGAGCACCTACAGCCAAGATACTGCGGCTGCGGACACCCACATGCGCCGCTGCTCATCCCAGGCTTCAAAAGGATGGGGTAAGAAGCTTAATTTCCCCCCCTTGCTGGAGAAACCCGTCCCGGCCTGCAGGGACCGCGTGGGGACTCGCGTGCGCCCCACCATTAACATGACGTCCCAGACGGAGCAACAGGAGCAGCCCTCCCTGCTTCAAACGGGTCTTGCAGAGGTCCTGGCAGCTATAGCTAACTGCCATGCATCTATTACATCCCTGACCACAAAGGTCTATGCTGTGCAGCTTGATGTGGGACTTAAGCTGGACATGGATAAAATACGATCCCGGCTATCCTCTGCTGAGCGCCTGGGCCATGTGGAGGACACAATGGAGAGCCAAAGTACAGACCTCTGCACTCTGCACACTAAAATCAGGGAACTGGAATACAGGGCCAAGTACGCTGAGAACCGCAATAGGAGGAATAATCTCTGCATTGTGGGCTTGGCGGAGGGGATAGAGGGTCCACACCCGAATGAATTTGTAGAAAAGTTGCTGCGCACCCTCCTGCCGACAGCCCAGTTCTCACCCTTCTATGCGGTGGAAAGAGCTTACCGTATTCCACCTAAGCCCGGCCCGCAGGGGACACCACCCCGTACCTTTATACTCAAATTTCAGAATTTTAGGGACAGAGGTGAGGTGCTCAGAGCCGCCAGGATGCAGGGAGAACTGGCGTACCAGAACAGCAAGATCCTAATTTTCCCAGATTACTCAGTGGAAACGCAGAAATTGAGACGCTTATTTGATCAAGTTAAAGCAGCTATGTGGGTCAAGGGTATCACATACAGTGTTCTCTTCCCTGCACGTCTGCGGGTCCAAGATGGCGAAACCACAAGGTTCTTTACCTCCCCCAGAGATGCATCTGCATGGCTGGAATCTGTGCCCCTGCACCGCTGAAGGATGAGGTCCTGGGCCTGTCCTAGGCTCTCTCCCTACTGTGAGTTATACTGCTCCCCCCCCCCCCCCCCCGGGCTGACTGACACCCCGGGTATCTGACATAGTGTTGTCAGGGTCACTGGAGGGGTTCCACCTTCCCAGCAGGAGAAGTTTTTCTCCTCATTGCACCTGTTGTGCCTGTTATAAACTGCCTGTTTGCAACGTTCTTAAGCTATGTGCCCCTGTTATGCCCAGGTGAACTCATGCCGCTAGATTTAATGACTGAACTTCAGGGATCACTACACCCCTGCTGTTGGTGCCAGCACTAACTTCACAAGCCTTGCTGGGAGGTTACCCATTATATTATAATCTACCATATACAGGATTGCCCTGCTCTCTAAAATAGTGCGGAACCACTCTGGAAATGACTCCCTTGGCTCTATTACTAAGCCGCTGGCGGACTCTAGTGGCCTACCTCAGGAATTGCAGGGCTTGGTACTCAGACTCAGAACTGAGGCCTGCTGCAGAGCATTCCTCCCACACTCCTTCCTTACTCTATGAGTATGGGATGTTTTTCATTTTGCTACGCTATACACCTGTTAATCACTTCCCCTTGTAAGAGTGCCTCCTGCATCCTCCCTCAGTTCATCCCAGCTGGACTACTTTTTTTGCACTACAGATGAAGCCCTTCACAGATAATGTTTTTTTATCCCTATGCAGTGGAGCCTCTACTGTACTATCCGGACGGTCCAACTCCATTGCAGGACTACACCCAGTGGTTCACTTCCCCTAGCATTGGGTGTATGATGTTTGGGGATTTAAGCATGCCTTGGTTGGGGTGGGGGATGCGGGGTGGGGGTAGGGTTTATGTTGGGGTTGTTAAGTTTTTTGTTGTTACATGTGCTTTATGTTGCATGTGCTCAGGTAATTCTAGTATAGAGTTGTATCTGTTGTTGTTCCTAATAAATCCAGGGCTGGGATGCTGGCCCTGCAAGCGTTCTCCCCCTGTTCAAATTCCTTTTCTATGCCCCAGATGTCTCAATTCACAGTAATATCATGGAATGTAAGGGGCCTTAACTCGGCGGTTAAACACTCCCTGGTATTCCACTTTCTCCAAAAGCATAACCCCCACATCTGCATCCTGCAGGAGACGCATCTCCAGGGTCACAAAACAGTCTGCCTTAAAAAAATCATGGGTGGTCCTGAACTATCACACTACCTACTCTACCTATGCTCGTGGGGTCAGCATCCTAGTCCTTAAATCCCTGCCATTCCGGCCTATAGAAGTTAAGACCGACAGGGAGGGTAGATACATCATCATACATGCTAATATTTATGATAGAAATATTGTGTTAGTCGGGCTATATCTTCCACCACCGGCCTCGACCCAGGTCCTGCATGAAATTATACAAACGGTGGTTCAACTATATACCAACCTAGTTTTTCTGCTAGGAGATTTCAACATGGTCCCCTGTGCGGACCTGGATAGGATGAGCGCCTCGGCTCGTGATTCTCCTGACCTCCGCCACTAGGCTGACACTTTTGCCCTCACGGATAGCTGGAGACACAAGCACCTGATGTTAAGGGAATATAACTGCCACTTCTTCACCTATAGGACCTTGTCCAGAATTGATTTGGCTTTTGCCTCGGGCCCGGCATTGCACTGTGTTCAGGGCGTATCTGTGCTTCCCAGGGGAATATCTGACCATGCACCCCTAAGCCTCACTCTAGCGCTAACTATCCCCGCTGAGTCCCGTCTCTAGAGATTGTCCAGATTCTGGGCGTCTGATGAACAACTGCAGGAACCTCTCACTTCCTCTATATGCAACTTCTGGACTGACAATACAAACTCAGCTCCCCCTACGGTACTCTGGGACTCTTTTAAATCCTGGGCTAGGGGAGAATATATCTAAAAAATATTGCGCATTAAGAGGGAGAAGGCTCGATCTTTGGAGGAGCTGGAGGAGAGAGCAACCAAACTGGAGGCGGAATTTGTCTCTAACCCGAACGATGGCCACTATCAAGCTTGGGAACAGGCGCTGCGGAATCTTTCCGCTGTTAGGGTTGCACAGGCAGACAGGGCCCTCCTATACTCGGCCCAGCGGGTATTTGATTTTGGGGGGAAAAATGGGAAACTCTTGGCATGGATAGGGGGCAATATCCCTTCCACTCCTATTGGCTCTATTAGTGATGGACACAACCGGCTACTCACAACACCCTCCAACATCAATGACCACTTTTGAGAATTTTTTGGGGAGTTGTACACCTCCAGGGTGGACTATTCGGACTCTGATCTCTCCTCTTTTCTAGATTCCCTGTCTTTTCCTGTTTTAGCCATAGAGGACAGAGAGAGGCTGGAGGCTGACGTCACACTGGAGGAGGTGCAGCTGGCTATGGGAGGTCTACAGGCTGAGAAGGCCCCCTGGAAGATGGCCTACCGTATGAATTTTACATCACCTTTATGGAACTTCTAGCCCCTAAACTGACGACATTACTCTGACTTCGAATCCCTAGAGACCCTACCTGACTCCATGAATGAGGCTATAATTGGGTTGGTCCCCAAGCCTGGCAAGGATCCCCAGGACTGTTCGTCCTACAGGCCTATCTCCCTACTAAATGTAGACGCCAAGATCTTTGAAAAGATCCTTGCCAACCGGCTGTCCCAGGTGATCGAGGAATTGATCGATATAGATCAGACAGGATTTATGCTGGGTAAGGGGACCGACATTAATATTAGGAGACTTTTTTTCTTGTGAAAAAAAAATATTAGGAGACTTTTTCTCAACACTTCTGTCACACACGATAACCCAGGTACCAGGGTAATTGCCTCATTAGACGCCGAAAAGGCATTCGATTCTGTCGAATGGTCCTATTTGTGGGAGGTTTTGCGTCGCTTTGGGTTCGGCCCCAAGTGTATCCACGGCATCCAGCTTCTATATCGAGCACCCAGAGCGTGGGTCCATACCAACAATTGGCTGTCGGAGCCGTTTGCCCTTTTCCCTGGTATGCGACAGAGATGCCCACCCTCCCTCAGTCTGTTCGCCTTGGCTCTGGAGCCCCTGGCAATTTTGATCAGGTGTGTCCTGAATGTCCAGGGCCTGCGGCTAGGTAAGCAGGAGGAGCAGCTGTCCCTATACGTGGACGATGCATTATTGTACCTTAATGATGCAGGTCTCTCGCTCCTTGCCACCTTGCAAATTTTTGATGAATTTGGTGGGTACTCGGGTATCAGGATTAACTGGGCGAAGTCGGTACTTTTTCCCTTAGATGACGGGGTAGTCCAGAGTGCGGCCTTCTCTCCCCTGCGGTGGGTTGATGAATTCCGCTACCTTGGGGTCCTGGTAACCAAACGTCCCTCAGATTGTATAGGGAAAAATCTATTGCCTGCCCTGTCTACCCTACGCTCAAAATGTACAGCATGGGCAAACCTCCCTCTTAACCTATCGTATCAATCTCCTAAAGACGGTTATGCTACCTAAATTCAATTACCTGTTTAGGAATTGTCCAGTGTGGGTCCCTGTTGCATTCTTTAAGGAGTTTATAAATGTGTGGGCTCCTTTATCTGGAATAGAGTGGTCCTCAGCTTGGCTCGCTCCACACTGTGGCTGCCTGCTCATCTGGGGGGATTAGACCTCCCCAACTTTCAAGTCTACTATTGGACCGCAGTACCAGTAACAGTTCAGTAGTGGTTCCAGGGTTCCAAATCCAACACAGCGGTCTGTCTGGAGGCGAGCTGCTTTGCCTACAGAGGACCCGGGGCATACGGGGTGACTCCTGGGCCTACGAGGGCAACATGGAGAGTATGGACTGCTGCTCGGCGGTGTTTTACGCGGCCGGACCAGTTGTCGCCAGCGCACCCTCTGTGGGAAAATCCTAACCTACCAAACTTCCGCACCATTCCAGATCCCCAAGTGTGGGCCAGATATGGCATTATAACTTTGGGCCAAGTTGTGCCCCAGGGTGTTCTGCTACAGTTCACAGACCTGCAGGCCAAATACGACTTGCCCCAGTGGATGCGGTTCAGATATTTGCAACGAAAACATGCAGCCAGGGCCCAGTTTCCACGCCTGCCTCTCCTCCAGGCTGACCCCATTGAGGAACTTCTGGCCCCGGGAGACCTCGCTAAACCTCTCTCCACCCTATACGGTGCACTCCTGGGCACCGACTCCCTCAAATTAGAGAGGCTGTGGGAAACATGGCATAAGGATATACCCTCATTAGACAGGGAGGGTTGGGAGGATTGTCTCCAATACGGCCCCAAACTGGTTATTTCCTCCAAAGACAAGCTCATCCAGGTGAAATTTTTACACAGAAACTACTACACACCCCAAAAACTTAATTGAATCTTTCCAGATAGAAACCCTGTATGCCCTAGATGTAAAGCACATATAGGCACATTCTTCCACATGTTTTGGGACTGTCCCATCATCTCGGCCTATTGGACAAAGGTATTCAGGGTCATTAATTCTAGATTACAATTGACCCTTCCAATGCTGCCCGAATTGGCCCTATTGGGGGTTCACGAGGATGCACAACGTTCTTATCACTCCAAATTACTGATTTCCTACCTCTTATTTTACGCAAAGAAAGAAATTATCCTTAAGTGGATCACGTCTACCCCACCATCTCTCTCCTCCTGGAAAGCACTGATCGGAGCTGCCCTACCTATGTATAGAATTACGTACATTAATCGGGGTTGTCAGTGGAAGTATGAAAAGGTGTGGGCTCCCTGGACCTCCACCTAGTGTTTTAATGGCAGTTACCCCATTGGGATGGATTAATGTAGTATGGGAGTCTGAACTACGATTGTTGGTACCCAGATCCTCTGTGTTCTGTATCCACAGATGTTGTCTAGTTATTGCATGTGGTGGTGTTCTCACATTTCTTGTCCTGTATATGCACATATGTATTTACCATGCAATGCTCTGTACTGTATCAATGGATATGCTGTTTATTACCCTACATGACACCAATAAAGCACCTTTTGTTTGTTTAAAAAAAATACAACAAAAAACGCTCTATCTGTCTCCCCCCCCCCCCCCAAACAAAAATCTAAAATTTGTTTGGTTATAGTGTTGAATGTGTTGAGTAATTGTCAAACTATCACATGACTAAAAATTCAAAAATGCCCTGGTAATAAAGGGGTATGTGTAAACTAGTACTCAACAGGTTAAACCCTACAGGAACCTTATCATGTTCCTTCACCTAATGGAAGAATTATCACCTGTAACATCTTGACATCCAGTTTCATGTACATCATCATTGACCTGAATTCAATTTACTCCTGTAAATGGAAGAAGAGTCACCAAACTGTAAACTGGCTAAATCACATCAGACATACTTTACATTTGTACTTTCCATCATTGGAAATATTGACCTATGTCATCTCCTGGGAATGGGTTGATGCTTCGCCACGTATATGGAAATACTCCTCAAGTGTACAGCAAAGACACTTTATATTTCTGAAGAAAATGTACTTCTTATAGTCTATCTTTGTGATCTCACCGGTCCTTCTTTACTCATCATCACCATAACTGCAGAATTATGGCATCTTGGCACTGGCAATGACGTTATTATAGATTGAGAACCTCTAAACATTTTTGACTTAGGGGTTGCTTCTGATGACAACAGTTCACAGCTTCATCACCAAAATTCTTTACAATAAAGGCCAAATGTTTGGGGGCTGTCAGGTCCTTCTCAGTGGCAGATAATAGGGGTTACATCATTATTGGCTCCCACCTATCAGCAGGCCTGGACTTTTTCCATGGACTGTGAGCCGCTATATTAAAATATTGTTTTGTTAAAAAAAAAATTGGATCAATGAGCTGTGACACAATATCATTATTAATCAACACATATAGTTTTCATGCGTTTGAAGGCCTTTAGCTTTCACATTTAGGCCTCACTCACACCATACATGCAGAAAAACTGATGGAAACTAACGTGCAGATATCGCTTGTACACACGAGTTTACATCAGTTTTCATGTACATTTCAGGGAGTTTTATACAAGTTACAGATTCCTGTGCAGAAAAAAATCTGCACGTGATACCAGTGTTGTGGTGTGTGAACAGGGCACATAGAGAACAATTGTTTTTTTGTGCCCTGGCAGAACGTGGCAAAAAAATCATGTCTATGCACAATGGTGTGAAGGAGGCCTTTAAGCTGACTTCCATTCAGCAAACTGCTTGCTATGGTAGCACACCTGCAGGGTCACTCTCGAGCTGCATTGTGTGCGTCCATACGTACAGCGCATTGCAACTCTGCTCCCTCCTCACAGGATTTGATTGACAGCAGCAGGAGCCAATGGCTCTCAGTGCTGCCTCTGTGTCCTGTGAGGATACCAGCACTACTGCACAGTGCCGGCTTGGCCCAAATGTGATATGTACCTCACTAATGTGAGGCCGCTGGATGTGTGGGATAAACTGTATGTAGCTGCGGCTACATACAGCATACCGCACTGTTTCGGGTTCTAGCCGGGACCTTCATGTCTCATACCAGAAACATAGTAGAGTCTATCACAGCGATTCTCATGCATTTAGAATAACGGATGTATCCTACTAATGAGTGCAAATCTTCCTCTGATTGAGCCCACGTTCACATCGGGCCATTTTGAAATGCCTGAAAAGTAGTTCCTGCGCTACTTTTGGCGACTTCGGGGGCGATTTCAGTAGACATCTGTGCAGGAACCCACACATATGTCTCTGAAATCGCTCCCAAAGTCCGACTGACATGCGGGTTTGAAATCGTGCGAGTTCAGCTGAACTCGCACGATTTCAAACCCGCATCAGTGTGAACCCAGGCTGAGTCCTCAGAGAGGCGGGCTGATGATGTCACAACCTCTGTAAAGTATGTCAACAGATGAAGTTGAGCTTTAAGGTAAAAAATTACTTGGCTTTAAAATCACTTAAAGTAATATTAAAGAAATGAAATAAATAATAATATAAAGGCCAGAAAGGAGAGGCAGGTAGTGGAAATTGTGTTAAAGTGTTCCATTACTAAGTGATCAGTAAAGTCCCCCCTTAGCCAGCATTCACACTGGTGATTTGGCCTGGTGCGAATTGCAGCGGCAGGAATCTTCTGATTTCTGCTGCTGCTGTGAGAGGCTAGCTGCACCTGCTGAACCTGCTCACAATAATAACTGGTAGCCAGCAGCTGCATCTATTGGCGGCTGTTTGCACAGCCAGCGATTACTTGTGGTGATCACCGTTGGATGCACACAAAGTGCGAATGCTGCCTGGTGGTCAGTGAGATGCTCCTTTAAATTTATGGTTAGTGCAGAATAGCCCCCTTAGATGTGTGGGGAGCAAGAGAAGAGCCACTTTACATTGGTGGTAAGTGGAAGAAGGGCTCTATTACACGGGTGGTCAGTGGAGGAAGGGCTCCATTACATTGGTGGTAAGTGGGGAAAAATTCTACTTACATTGGGTGTCAGTGGTTACCTATATGGAAGGTAAAAATTGCTAATTTCTCAAGGAACCCCAAGCAACCTCTTAAGGAACCCTGCATGATGGATAAAAAAAACCTCTGTATGACATTGAGCCCTGGTTCACATTGCAGCGATTTGGCACGCGATTTGACATGTCAAATCGGAAGCTATTGCCAGCACCATACTTTAGTTTCTGTACTACTTTTGGCGACTTCGGCATGTGATTTCAATAGACAATGCAGAAACCCACACAGATGTCTCTGAAATCTCCCCCAGTCAGGACTGACATGCGGGAATGAACTTCATTCCCGCTGTCAGTGTGATCCTAGGCTTAATGAGATGACAGGACATGCAACAGTCTTTGCTTTTTTGCTTTTCATTGGCTGTTGATAGAGGGAGGTATACAGTATCTCACAAAAGTGAGTACACCCCTCACATTTTTGTAAATATTTTATTATATCTTTTCATGTGACAACACTGAAGAAATGACACTTTGCTACAATGTAAAGTAGTGAGTGTACAGCTTGTATAACAGTGTAAATTTGCTGTCCCCTCAAAATAACTCAACACACAGCCATTAACCTCTTGCTTACTGGGCACTTAAACCCCCCTCCTGCCCAGACCAATTTTCAGCTTTCAGCACTGTCACTCTTTGAATCATAATTGCACGGTCATACAACACTGTACCCAAATGAAATTTTTATCATTTTTTTCACACAAATAGAGCTTTCTTTTGGTGGTATTTAATCACCGCTGGGGTTTTTATTTTTTGCTAAACAAACAGAAAAGTCAAATAAAAAAAATAAAAAAATCATGTTTCATAGTTTACATAGTTACATAGTTAGGTTGAAAAAAGACACAAGTCCATCCAGTTCAACCTTAGTTTGTTATAAAATTTTGCAAACAGGTAATTTTTCTCCTTCATTGATATGCGCCGATGAGGCGGCACTGGTGGGCACTGATAGGCTGCACTGGTGGGAACAGATAAGGCGGTACTGATGGGCACAGATAAGGCGGGACTGATGGTCCCTGATGGGCACTGAAGGGCACTGATAGGTGTTACTGGCAGGTACCACTGATGGGCACTGATAGGTGGCACTGAAGGGCACTGGTAGGTGAAACTGATGGGCACTGGTAGGTGACACTGATGGGCAGCACTGTTGATGAGGCACTGATTGGTGACATTGATAGGTGGCACTGATGGGTGGCACTGTTGGGTGGCGCTGGTGTTCACTGGTAGGCAGCATTGTTGTGCATTGTTGAATGTCCCTCTGGCAGCCGCCGGTGATCGGCCTTTTTTTTTTTCCTCCTCACGCTGATAGAATAACCGATTACCGGCTCTGTTTACATCACATGATCAGCTGTCATTGGCTGACAGCTGATCATGTGGTAAGCGGTCTGGATCGATCCCTTACTCGGATCTGTGATCCAGCGAGTCTCATAGACTCGCTGATCACAGAGTGTGCCGCACACTCCCTGCAGGGGGTGCGCAGGCCACTCGAGCAGGGGAGGACGTCTATTGACGCCCTCCAGGCAAAGTAGGTCCGCGCTGTAGCCGTCATTCAGCTATAGCACGAATCTGAAGCGGTTAAAGTGGAAGTCCAGTCAAAAATGAAAATTTTTTAGATTAATTATATGTAAAATATCTTTATCTTTGACATTATTAATTTTCTGTATAGCTGATTGTGTCGCTTAGAAAGTCTAATCAAAGCCAGACAATCAGCTTCTTCCTGTTCTTCAGGGACAACCTTACTTCCTTATTTCTGAATTCTGCATGGGGGCCTCTCACTTCCTGAAAACGTTGTCCTTCTCAACTACGTGCCCCACCCCCATCCCTCCTTTCCTTTTTAGACAGACAGACATGACTAGACCTGCCCAGCACCACTCCCATCCCTCCTCTCCTTCTCAGATCTCCTCCCGTCTTCATAGCCTCGTTTTTGGATAGCAGTTACTCCTGAGAGAGAGAGAGAGAGAAAAGGTAGGCTTTGGAAGTATGTTCTGTTTGTTAGAAACTTTCAGATAGATTACAATGCAACATGCTGCAGATTTGGATCAAAGCACTCTAAATCGCACAACTTTGAAGTCACACTAGTGGAAACGTAGCATAAGGCTAAAGTGTGACTTTGAAATGTGACTTTGATGCAACTTTGAGTGCAGCTTTGATACAACTTTATACTCTATGGATCAAAGTTGCATCAAAAGTCGCATCAAAGCATTGCAGGTACCTTTTCAAAATGGCTGATTTTCAAAGTCGCATAGATGGGAACGGATGCCATTGAAATCAATGAGCTGTGACTTGTCATGAGATTTTATGTGTCCAAAGTCGCATGAAAATTCATATTAGTGGAAATGGAGCCTTAGTCTACGTTTCCACTATTGCGACCACAAAGTTACACGATTTAGAGTGCGACTTTGATGCGACTAAGTGCAGCTTTGATCTAACTTTACATTAGTGTCAAGATCTCTGGATCAAAGTCGCTGATTTTCAAAGTCACATAGATGGGAACGGGTACCATTAAAATCAATAGGCTGTGACTTGTCATGTGACTCTGGACATATAGTCGCATGACAAGTCACGTTTCCACTATTGCAACCACAAAGTTGCAGGATTTTAGAGTGCGACTGTAACGAGCCCCTGCTCGCTCGATTCCACTCTCCCGACACTCCTCTGCGGCTATAGAATCAGATTGCAGATCGCAACATCTGATGGTTCGGTCATTGGAAGCTCCGGGACTAGAACTACAGCTGTGTGCCGTTCTAATCCAGTTGTGTAGCTCAGAACAAACACCAGGCAGGCTGTATGAAAGTTCAACCAGGAATCTCTTTTATTGAGGAATACAAAATCTTTTATACAGTAAAAGAGGAGGTGCATACCTCCTGCTCATATTACTCTGAACATACACCTGTGACCAGAAACCTAATTAACATGAGCTAATTAACTAATCTCTTTAGACAGCTTAGATGACTCAGACATGACCTTTAGGCCAGACTGGCCGTCTTGTAGCTCAGAAAACACAATCAACATTATCACAAATCAACACAGAACTCTTCTTCACACAATATCAGAGTTAATTAACATAAACAACAATGGGAATCTAATGACTCTTAGATCCCATATTAGACTTATTTACAATACACATTCTAGCAGGCAACAGACAGACAGGTGTCTGGAATTGACATCAGCATCTCCTAACAGTATTTGTCCCAGCATTATGAATCAGCCACTATTTCTAATATGGCAAATCCAGGGTCCCCAGAGTCTGTGTGTCCTGGGGGACCAGGACCCGAATCCACAGTAATAACCCCTCAAGGGTCCCCAGGCATACAGCTCACAAAGAGCACCGTTCCCCCAAATGCCAGGGCCCACGATCGATCGGCAAGAGGCTAGCATTCAGTCCCCTCCAAAAGTCTCTCTCCCGGCTAGGTCTGTCACAGCGATTTTGATGCAACTTTTAGTGCAGCTTTGATCCAACTTTACGTTCTCTGGATCAAAGTCGCATCAAAGCATTGCAGGTACCTTATCAAAGTCGCTGATTTTCAAAGTTGCATAGATGGGAACAGGTGCCATTGAAATCAATGGGCTGTGACTTGTCATGTGACTTTGGACACATAGTCACATGACAAGTCACGTTTTCACTATTGAGACCCCCAAAGTTGCATGATTTAGAGTGCAGCTTTGATCCAACTTCACACGCTCTGGACCAAATCGCGTGAAGTTGGTTATTTTCAAAGTCGCATAGATGGGAACGGGTACCATTAAAATCAATGGGCTGTGACTTGTCATGTGACTCTGGACATATAGTCGCATGACAAGTCACGTTTCCACTATTGCAACCACAAAGTTGCACGATTTTAGAGTGCGACTGTAACGAGCCCCTGCTCGCTCGATTCCACTCTCCCGACACTCCTCTGCGGCTATAGAATCAGATTGCAGATCGCAACATCTGATGGTTCGGTCATTGGAAGCTCCGGGACTAGAACTACAGCTGTGTGCCGTTCTAATCCAGTTGTGTAGCTCAGAACAAACACCAGGCAGGCTGTATGTAAGTTCAACCAGGAATCTCTTTTATTGAGGAATACAAAATCTTTTATACAGTAAAAGAGGAGGTGCATACCTCCTGCTCATATTACTCTGAACATACACCTGTGACCAGAAACCTAATTAACATGGGCTAATTAACTGATCTCTTTAGACAGCTTAGATGACTCAGACATGACCTTTAGGCCAGACTGGCCGTCTTGTAGCTCAGAAAACACAATCAACATTATCACAAATCAACACAGAACTCTTCTTCACACAATATCAGAGTTAATTAACACAAACAACAATGGGGATCTAATGACTCTTAGATCCCATACTAGACTTATTTACAATACACATTCTAGCAGGCAACAGACAGACAGGTGTCTGGAATTGACATCAGCATCTCCTAACAGTATTTGTCCCAGCATTATGAATCAGCCACTATTTCTAATATGGCAAATCCAGGGTCCCCAGAGTCTGTGTGTCCTGGGGGACCAGGACCCGAATCCACAGTAATAACCCCTCAAGGGTCCCCAGGCATACAGCTCACAAAGAGCACCGTTCCCCCAAATACCAGGGCCCACGATCGATCGGCAAGAGGCTAGCATTCAGTCCCCTCCAAAAGTCTCTCTCCCGGCTAGGTCTGTCACAGCGATTTTGATGCAACTTTTAGTGCAGCTTTGATCCAACTTTACGTTCTCTGGATCAAAGTCGCATCAAAGCATTGCAGGTACCTTATCAAAGTCGCTGATTTTCAAAGTTGCATAGATGGGAACAGGTGCCATTGAAATCAATGGGCTGTGACTTGTCATGTGACTTTGGACACATAGTCACATGACAAGTCACGTTTTCACTATTGAGACCCCCAAAGTTGCATGATTTAGAGTGCAGCTTTGATCCAACTTCACACGCTCTGGACCAAATCGCGTGAAGTTGGTGATTTTCAAAGTCGCATAGATGGGAACGGGTGCCATTGAAATTTAATGGGCTGTGACTTGTTATGAGACTTTATGTGTCCAAAGTCGCATGACAAGTTGCACTAGCGGAAACGGAGCCTTAGTGTGGTTGCCCGAACTATGATCATTGTAGACTGTGAGCTGAGACCCCAGAGCACTTCCAGCTACACTGACAGTCTCCTTGAGCTGGGGAGTAGGTGTGTTAAATTTTATTGTTATGGCTCTCACTCTCTCATACTGGTTACTGGAAGTTTAACATGGTACCTCATGGCAAAGAACTCTCTGATGATCTGAAAAAAAGAATTGTTGCTCTACATAAAGATGGCCTAGGCCAGGGGTGTCAAACTCAATTTCATCGTGGGCCGCATCAGCATTATGATTGTCCTCAAAAGTGTCAGTTGTATCTGTAAGATTAAATGTCCAGCGCATCTCCTCCCCTTACATTAGAGGTCAAGAGCCACCCCACCATCAGATGTTGAGTCCCCTCATCTCCCTAACATCACAGTGCACCCCCTTTCCTTATGCTGCTGCTGGGAAGAAGCTGGATGCATTGCTTGAAAGCAGAAAGTAGGGGTCTGGAGGTGGACCAGAGGAGGGCTGGAGCTCTCCTGCAGCTGCAGGAGAGGTGTGAGGGCCACATGAAATGGCCTGGAGCACGGTGGTTAAGACCATAGAGTGGTTTAACAGGACAGGTTCCACTCAGAACAGGCTCTCCATGGTTGACCAAAGAAGTTGCGTGCACGTGCTTAGCGTTATATCCAGAGGGAAATAGACGTATGAGTGCTGCCAGCATTGCTGCAGAGATTTAAGGGGTGGGGGGGTCAGGCTGTCTGTGCTCAGACCGTACGTTGCACACTGTATCAAATTAGTCTGCATGGCTGTAATCCCAGAAGGAAGCCTTTTCTAAAGATGATGCACAAGAAAGCCCGCAAACAGTTTGCTGAAGACAAGCAGACTAAGGACATGGATTACTGGAACCATGTCCTGTGGTCTGATGAGACCAAGATAAACGTATTTGTTTCAGATGGGGTCAAGTGTGTGTGGCGGCAACCAGCTGAGGAGTACTAAGACAAGTGTGTCTTGCTTACAGTCAAGCATGATGGTGTATCATGGTCTGGGGCTACATGAGTGCTGCCGGCACTGGGGTGCTACGGTTCATTGAGGGAACCATGAATTCCAACATGTACTGCGACATACTGAAGCAGAGCATGAGCCCCTCCCTTCGGAGACTGGGCCCCCAAGGCAGTATTCCAACATAACGACCCCAAACACACCTCCAAGAAGACTACTGGCTTGCTAAAGAAGCTGAGGGTAAAGGTGATGGACTGGCCAAGCATGTCTCCAGACCTAAACCCTATTGAGCATCTGTGGGGCATCCTCCAACGGAAGGTGGAGGAGGGCAAGGTCTCTGACATCCACCAGCTCCGTGATGTTGTCCTGTGAAGTGCTGGAAAATAATGGTGGCCACAAAAAATATTGACACTTTGGGCCCAATTTGGACATTTTCATTTAGGGGTGTACTCACTTTTGTTGCAAGCGGTTTAGACATTAATGGCTGTGTGTTGAGTTATTTTGAGGGGACGGCAAATTTACACTGTTATACAAGCTGCACACTCACTACTTTACATTGTAGTAAAGTGTCATTTCTTCAGCGTTGTCACATGAAAAGATATAATAAAATATTTACAAAAATGTGAGGGGTCTACTGACTTTTGTGAGATACTGTACATAATTCAGAGGATCTCAGACCTAAGAGATGCTCATTATCACACACGATTATGACATTTTTATAGGGTAGAGGATAATGCCTTCACACTTTCATGCCAAAAGCGGGGATAAATGTTGTGTCCTGGACATACAGTATTATGAGTGAGGTCAGACAGATCTCCTACTGTTATTCTCAGTGAGACGCCTGCTTGTGTATGGCTGGCCTGACTCTGGATAAACATCTGACAATATCAGATCACATGGCTGCCCCGTCTCCATCATGTCTCCTGCTCTAATCACCTACTTTTCTTGTCTCGTACAGTATATCACATTACACTCTCATTATTAATTAGTAGACGTCAACAGTCACAGCTGGATAACCAGCCACATTGCTGCAGAATCCTCAATGGTTTTGAAAAAATTGTCAGCGAATAATAGTTTAAATAATTGAAGAGAAATTATTTAAAGCAAATCCCATCATTGCATAAAATTAAAGCTGAACTCCAGGATAAGTAAATATTGTCTAAATACAAGAGTCGTGTATATCCTTATTTTAGTGTGCTTCATGTATTTCTTTCAGACCTGTATTGTAATTCAGAGTAAAATGTTACCTTGGTGCAGGAGCATCCTGGCATAATGACTGGTCACTGCTGCTCTCTCTCCTTGTGCAAGGTGACTGGTCTTGTCTCCGCCCCTCCTGTTTTTTTTTTTTTTAGTAGGCAGCCTTTAGTGGGTGGACCTGTTGAGCTCCACCCACAACTCTGCTCTCTACACAGGCTATGCAGTACAATTATGATTTCACTGCTACCTTAACTGGGTGTGCATAAGAATTTGGTGCACACAAAGTGGATTTATATCCCTTTTGGTTATTGTGACGGACCGCTTGGCACCCAACCTGGGTGCCTCCGTCAAGATACAGCTTCCTCCACTCTGGAACCAGGTATTATAGCTGAATATTGCACCCAAGAACTAGACGATACTAGCTTAGGTGCAAACAGGAACTGTCTTTATTGTAAATTCCTACAGCATTTATACCACACAAAATCACATTATCCTAAACAATGTAAACTGTAATAGCAGTACATCTAATGAACAGCTAACATAAACATAAAAAAGTAATCTAATTAAACAGTATGCTAATTAACAATAGGGATGGGCCGAACACCCCCCCCGGTTCGGTTTGCACCAGAACATGCGAACAGGCAAAAAATTTGTTCAAACACGCTAAAACCATTATCTAGTCTATGGGACACGAACATGAAAAATCAAAAGTGCTAATTTTAAAGGCTTATATGCATGGTATTGTCTTAAAAAGTGTTTGGGGACCCGGGTCCTGCCCCAGGGGACATGGATCAATGCAAAAAAAAGTTTTTTCAGGAGCAGTGATTTTAATAATGCTTAAAGTGAAACAATAAAAGTGTAATATTCCTTTAAATTTCGTACCTGGGGGGTGTCTATAGTATGCCTGTAAAGTGGCGCATGTTTGCCGTGTTTACAACCGCCTGAGAGCAAAATTACATTTGTAAAGGAAAAAAGTCATTTAAAAGTACTCGCGGCTATAATGAAATGTCGGTCCCGACTCCCGGCAATACACATAAAAGTTCATTGATAAAAACGGCATGGGATTCCCCCACAGGGGAAGCCCGAACCAAAATTGAAAAAAAGAAAAGCGTGGGGGTCCCCCCAAATTCCATACCAGACCCGGGAACCCCGCGCCAAAATGTAAAAAAAAAATGTCGTGAGGTCCCCCCAAAAATCCATACCACACCCTTATCCGAGCACGCAACCTGGCAGGCCACAGGAAAAGAGGGGGGGGCGAGAGAGTGCTGGCGAGAGAGTGCCCCCCCTTCTGAACTGTACCAGGCCACATGCCTTCAACATTGGGAGGGTGCTTTGGGGTAGCCCCCCAAAGCATCTTGTTCCCATGTTGATGGGGAGAAGGGCCTCATCCCCACAACCCTTACCCGGTGGTTGTGGGGGTCTGCAGGCGGGGGGCTTATCGGAATCTGGAAGCCCCCTTTAACAAGGGGACCCCCAGATCCCACCCCCCTGTGTGAAATGGTAACTGGGTACTAATGTACCCCTACCATTTCACAAAAAATGTGTGAAAATGGTAAAAAAACACAATACACGCCTTGGGACAAGTCCTTTATTAAAAAAATAAAACTGTCCCACGGAGTCTTATTCTTCTTCTTCTTCTTCTCGCGCTCTGATGGACCGATCTGCCTCCATGGGAGACACCCGCTGTAATGGCCGGCCGCTCTCAGGAGACAGCTTTTATAACTGATGACTTCTCCGGGTGACCCCGCCCCCCTCTGACGCACGGGGACATCCCTATGGCTTTCCCGTAGCGTCAGAGGGGGGCGGTGCCACCCGGTCCGCCCCCTTTGATGCACAGGGACATCCCTATGGCTTCCCCATAGAGCCAGAGGGGGGCGGCCACCCGGTTACGTAACCGAGTGACCCCGCCCCCTCTGACGCTACGGGGAAGCCATAGGGATGTCCCCGTGCATTGGAGGGGGCAGGGGTCACCCGGTGACGTCATTGTGTGGCCCCACCCTCAGTTATAAAAGAGCTGTCACCTGAGAGCGGCCGGTCGTTACGGCGGGTGCCGCCCATGGAGGCAGATCATAGGCAGCGTGTGGCTTTTTTTTTTCTTTTTCTGTCCGTCAGAGAGCGAGAAGAAGAAGACTCCGTGGGACAGTTTTGTTTTGTCCCAAGGCGTGTATTGTGTTTTTTTTTTTACCATTTTCACACATTTTTTGTGAAATGGTAGGGGTACATTTGTACCCCCGTTACCATTTCACACGGGGGGGAGCCGGGATCTGGGGGTCCCCTTGTTAAAGGGGGCTTCCAGATTCCGATAAGCCCCCCGCCCGCAGACCCCCACAACCACCGGGCAAGGGTTGTGGGAATGAGACCCTTCTCCCCATCAACAAGGGGACAAGGTGCTTTGGGGAGCTACCCCAAAGCACCCTCCCAATGTTGAGGGTATGTGACCTGGTACGGTTCAGGTGGGGGGGGCGCTTTCTCATCCCCCCCTCTTTTCCTGCGGCCTGCCAGGTTGTGTGCTCGGATAAGGGTCTGGTATGGATTTTTGGGGGGACCCCACGCCATTTTTAAAAAAAAAATTGGTGCGGGGTTCCCCTTAAAATCCGGGTCTGGTATGGATTTTGAGGGGGGCCCCCACGCCATTTTTGTTTAAATTTTGGTGCGGGGTTCCCCTTAATATCCATACCAGACCTGAAGGGCCTGGTATGGAATTTGGGGGGACCCCCACGCATTTTTTTTTAAATTTTGCTTCGGGGTTTCCCTGTGGGGGAATCCCATGCCGTTTTTATCAATGATCTTTTATGTGTATTGCCGGGACCGACAATTTATTATAGCCGCGAGTACTTTTAAATGACTTTTTTTTCCTTTAGAAATGTCATTTTGCTCTCGCACTGTTGTAAACACGGGAAACATGCGCCACTTTACAGGCATACTATAGAGACCCCCCAGGTACGAAATTTAAAGGAATATTACACTTTTATTGTTTCACTTTAAGCGTTATTAAAATCACTGCTTCTGAAAAAACGTCCGTTTTTAAAACTTTTTTTTGCATTGGTACATGTCCCCTGGGGCAGGACCCAGGTCCCCAAACACTTTTTATGACAATACCATGCATATAAGCCTTTAAAATTAACACTTTTTATTTCTCCCATAGACATTTAAAGGGTGTTCCGCAGCTTTCGAATTTGCCGCGAACACCCCAAATTGTTCGCTATTCGGCGAACATCGGGACCATCCCTAATTAACAACTAGTCACCTAGACAAGCCTAGGTGTCTCAGGTCAGTGCCCACCCAGACAATTCAGCACCAGTGTTCAAGAAGACCCAGGGCTGTCCAAATCTCAATTACCAGCTTTCTGTTCACATACATCTTCTCACTGAGTTTCAAGTTGGCAGAGACCATCATGGCTTCCTTTAGCCTGGGTTCACACATATGCAATGTCAGACATTGCATGTGATTTGCACCTTATTGCTGTGCAGAGCAAATGCAATATCTGTGTAAATGCGAGTTCAGCCACACAGTTGTATGGCTGAACTCGCATTGGATTCGCACGAAAATAGTGCAGGAACCTTTTTTTTTCCCACACTGGAATCGGATCACATGGGTGTTTTCACCCATGCAATCAGATTCCTGTCCGAATTCACAGTTTGCACTGTGATCTGCGAACCGATCTGGGGGTGTCATTAACTTTGTATTGACACCCGCAGCGGTTCGCAGAGGGCAGTGTAAACTGCCTGCGAGGGAGATGGGATGCGGGAACTGGCACTGGAATTGCGCTGGTTCCCGCGTCGCATATGTGTGAATCGGGGCTTACTGTTAAATGTGGTAATGTCATCTTGCATTTTATAACAGGACATCTTCCTGAATGCTTGTAGCTCCCTCAAATGCCAGGGCCCATAGTCAGTAGCTAAGAAGACTACCCTGCAGTCCCCTTAATAAGCCCCTGTTACCGTTATTGTGGAGTATATTTAAAGAAGATACACAGTATCAGCAGAAGAAAAAAGCTTGATAAATCCTCCAGTGTCCCTGTTCACAAAACACTTATCCTCATTAAAATCCGAGTATTAGTTATAATGGATGTTTGTAAATTATGAATCTCCATGTTTCTATGTGGTGATGTTACTTGCCTCAAGTTATTATGTTTGCTGCAATTATTAGAAGTTATTTTCTAAATAAAAGAATGCATAAACAAAAATCTGAGCAATGGCTAGTAAATAATATAAAATTTTCTTTTCTGTCGTTGGCTGTAGCTCTGCCCCCCTAAATGTGTGCGTTTCAATGGGGGAGGGGGTCACAGCCAGCACTGATCCCCACCACCTCCCCTCCATTCTGCAGCTCCTTTCTCCTCATCTCTCTAGTTCAGTATACACCGAGTCTGGAGATGCAGCCTGTTATTCAAACCAAACCGAGAATGAAAACTGTCAGGTTGTGTTTTATGATTGCTGCTCGAGAAGAACGCTTTCATTCACAAAAACACAAGCTGACAACAGCACAAACCAGTTACTACACTTGTCCGAGACAGCCTAGTGTAGTACCTGGCTTGTGCTGTTGTTTTTTTAATGAAAGCACTCCTCTTGAGCCACAATTATTCACAACACAAGCTGACAGTTTCCACTCTATTCATTCCCTTGAATAGTAGGCTCCAGACTCCATGTAAACTAAACAGGAGAGATGAGGAGACAGCACAGCAATGGAGTTCACTGCACCTCAAGCCCTCCTCTCCTCCTGAACTGTCACTCCGAAACCTGTCTCCATTTATCTGTGTGGAGAGATGGGTGGGCGGGGCTAGCTATCTGACAGCACTGATGGGGACAAGTGCTATGTGTACAAGATCTGCTGGGGGGTTTAACCAGCTGTCTTTTCTTCTAGTGATAGTTTTTCTTTAAAGCGTTATTAAGCCCAAAAACAAAATGTATTATATTGCAGCTTACCAATTCTTAAAGTGGAACTCTCCTATCCTTTACAGCCAGGGAAGAGGTCATCTTAGCCTCTGTTTGATCTGCAGTTGCCACGATGCCACACATGTGATCAGTTTTGACAGCAGCCATTTGATGGCTTGACAGTTTGAGTGCAGAAGCAGCTGTGACAGGTAGGGTTGCACTGATACCACTTTTTTAAGACCGAGTACAAGTACTGATACTTTTTTTCAAGTACTCACCAATACTGATAACCAATACTTTTTTAAATGTCATGTGACAGTGGCACTAATATGCAGCACTGATGGCACTGATAAGTGGGACTGATAAGGCGTGGACTGTGTCAATCGTTTATTTATTTTTTTATTTTTTACAATTCTTACAATATTTTTATTTTTTTAAATATTTTTTACAATTTTATATTTTTTGTTGTTTTTCTTTTTTTTTATTACAATGCTTCCTTTTTTTTGGGGGGGGGGGGGGGGGGGGGGTGGACGGTGTCAGTGTTTTTTTTACATTACTGGGGTCTAAACAGATCGCTGACATCTCCCCTTTGAGACAGGCAAAGGGACTGAGGACAGAGATTCCTCAGTCCCTTTCTCAGCAGCCTCAGCTGCACTGAAGATGAATGGACAGGAGACAGAGGCTCCTCTCCATTCATAAACTTAAGCATCGTAAACACAGTTTACGAAGCTCAGTTATAAATGAACAGTCAGTGATCAGTAACTGTTCATTCAGAAAAGGAAGGACCCAGTAAATTACAGTTTTACCGGCTCCTTCCGCCGCACTCCATCCTGAAAGATCGGGGGGGGGGGGGGACATGGAGGGGGACATCAGGAGCATGGAGGGGGAGCGGAGGAGGACATAGAGGAGGCAGAGGAGCACTGAGGAGGACATGGAGAGGGACATCAGGAGCATGGATGGGGGGAGGAGGGGGATATCAGGAGCATGGTGGAGGAGCACGAAGGGGGAGCGGAGGAGGACATGGAGGGGGACATCAGGAGCATGGAGGAGGACACAAGAGAGGGACTGGAGGAGGACAGTGAGGGGGACTGGAGGAGGACACAGGGGACAGTCGGGGGTGATCAGTGCAGCGGTGGGGGGAGTTACAAGCACCAATCTCCCTGTATAGATTTCAGTAAGGCAGCCGAAAGCCGTTGGAGGGAGAGTAGGAGAAGCGGCTGTCGTCTGCCTTATTGAAATCTATACAGGGAGATCGGTGCTTGTAACTGCCCGCCCCAATCGTCCCTGACTGCCCAGGTACTAAAAAAACTAATTCAGCCAGCACATTCAAAGACTGGTAAGCTGCAATATAGTGCATTTTTGGTTTTGGGTTTAATACTGCTTTAAATGAGTTTTTTTGCCCGATTGACCCATTGATGCACTTTTTTTAGTGATATGCACTTAATGGAAACTGAAGTACTTAAAGCAGAGCTCCACCCAAAAGGGGAAGCTCCGCTTGTTCGCACCCCCCCTCCACTGCCACATCTGGCACTTTTTGGGGGGGAGCGGGTACCTGGTGTGGACAGGCACTCGCTCCCACTTCCTGGTAAGATTGTCGCATGGCGATCTAAGTAATTTCCGGCCCCTCCTCCTTCCCCCTGCTGCCTTCGGGATGGGACCATTCAAAAAGCACAGCGAGACTTGCGCATGAGCAGTAAGAAACAGGTCACGAAGCCGAAAGGCTTTATTTCCTGTCTCCCTTACTACAGATGCCAGCGGCCGCACCGGAAACTGATTGACAAATCGGCTAGGAATGCTGACATTGCGGGATCCCTGGACAGGTAAGTGTCCTTATATTAAAAGTCAGCAAGCACAGTATTTGTAGCTGCTGACTTTTAGTATTTTTATTTTTCCAACTGGAACTCCTCTTTAACTTGGTGTTCTTGTTCTTAGTGAGAGGTCATGTAGTCCTTTTTGTTTCTGATGAAGCTGTTGTCATTACTTTATATCCTTCTGTGGTCTCTAGATATTCTTGCTGTACAATGACAGCAGCAGCACGTTTCTATTTACAGCAAGTCATAAATAAGTTGTTTTATCTGAAGCTGTAAAGCTGTCACTGGGGAACACATATGTACACTAGTTGTCTTGTTCCTGGATTGCAGCTGTCTTTGAACAAAACATTATGGTGGGCATAACCAACATTCTGTGTCTGCCCAGGTCCTTTAACCCTACTTTGAGCTTGCATGTTTATGTGAATATTTTTCTTGTCCTTTCAAAAGCCCTAGCGGTATGCTATAGTGGTAAAAAGTTAAGGCATATTTTGTGAGCTTTAGGTTTCATACCCATGACTGGTATGTTCCGAGGGCCCCCTGACACTCAGTGCAAAAGATTTGTATTGAGCCAGATGACTCAGTCATTTAATATTGGGGAAACATTGAGTTGTTTAAAGGAAACTGGGACTGCAGTGTCTGACTGGGAGTAATGCAGGCACTGCTCGTGCAAATTGCTTGCCCTTGTGGCCTGGGCTCACCCCTGAGGTTAGCATCAGAAGACTTAAAGTGATTGTAAAGTCTTGTTTTTTATCCTATAAAAATAATAAACATGTTATACTTACCTGCTCTGTGTAGTGGATTTGCACAGAGCAGCCTGGATTCTCCTGTTCTCGGGTCCCTCTTCTGTGATCCTGGCCCCTCCTTCCTGTTCAGTGCCCCCACAGCAAGCAGCTTGCTATGGGGGCACCCGAGCCGAGTCACAGCTCCCTGTGTCCATTCAGACACTGAGCCCTGACCTGGCCCCGCCGCCTCTCTCCCCTGTTTGGCTAGCTGATTTTGATTGTCTCAGTCAATCAGGAAGGAGAATCATCGCTGGAGTGGCCATCGCTGGACAGAGAGGGAACTCAGGTAAGGGTTAGGGTGTTCGAGGGGGGCTGCTACACACAATGCATATGCATTAAGATAAAAAAGCCTTCTGCCTTTACAACCCCTTTAAGTGGGGTACCCTTATGAGAAAATCGGAAGAAAAATTCCATACGAGAAATGATCGTTTGATTTTCATATAGTGTGTTTCATATAGTTCTTATCACACTGGTATAAAACGTGAAGCTTGAAAATTAACCGTAGCTCTGTGTCTGAATGAACACACAGAGCTGTGGCTCGGCTCAGGTGCCCCCATAACAAACTGCTTGCTGTGGGGGCACTCGACAGGAGGGAGGTGCCAGGAGCGCTGGCGTGGGACCCGAGAAGAGGAGGATCTGGGCTGCTCTGTGCAAAACCACTGCACAGAGCAGGAAAGTATGACATATTTGTTATTAATTAAAAAAAAAAAAAAAAAACGAGACTTTAATTAGAGCTGCACATTTAATTGTTAAAAAATCGTGATCTCGATTCAACCCCCCTGACAATCTCCATTGCAGAGTGATTCTTTCATATAACAAGTGGAGAGACTTATCAGCTGTTAAAAGAAAATATCCGGGCAGTCTGCCAAGTTTTTAACAGGAAACATTGTAACTAATGCTTCCTCCTTAGATCAAAGGGATAAACGTGTGTAAAGAAAAAAATCTGGGCAGTCTGCCAAGTTTGTAACAACATGAAACATTGTAACAAGTTCCTTCTTAGATCAAACTTCTATGTGTAAATGCAGGAAGTTTAACCACTTAAAGTCTAAATCTTTTTCTGACACTTGTTTCTTAAGTTAAAATCAATATTTTTTGCTAGAAAATTATTTGGAACCCCCAAACATTATATATATTTTAGCAGAGTCCCTAGGGAATAAAATGGTGATTGCTGCAATATTTTATGTCACACTGTATTTGCCCAGCGGTCTTTCAAATGCAATTTTTTGGGAAAAATACACTTCAATGAATAAAAAGACGAAACAGTAAAGTTAGCCCAATTTTTTTTAGTTTTAATGTGAAAGATTGACAAGTTACTAAAGCGCTGATGTGAATATAGTGATCCAATTATGTGAAAAATAAAAAATATTAAAAGATGCCCAAATAATATAGCTGCAATTAAATATGTGACTATCTACACAAATGTAATCAAGTTAGTATAAATGAATAATTGCTCTGATATTAACCTAATAATATTGCACCGTGTACCATCAAATGAATAGATACCATAAAAAGTGATCTGTAAATATTAAATCATACAAAAGAAAGTAGTGATAATAAGTCCTTAGGTGAAAAAGTTAATGGGTTAATTGATTTCACACAAATCCACCATCCACCAAGTGCACACCAGAAAAGATCCTCTGCAATATATTGCAAGACCAGATAATCAAGCCTGAATGTGTGACAACCGTTCCTGTTGGACTAATCCACTGCTGTTAGTTAAAGATGAAATTCCCAGCTTTCCGCGGACTTCCAAGCCATATAAAACAAAAAGGGAAACAAAACCATTGCGCAGGTAACTTGACAAAGTGATCCCTATTAGGTTAGGATGACCCTACTCACATTTCCCCGACAGTATGATCGCATATATAAATGATCAGCTGCAAACAGTCTAACGCTGGAGACTCCTCATCCACCACCAGTGTACACACACACACTGCTGGAAACGTCACAGGCTCCTCCTCCCGACGCGTTGCGTCACCAGGCAATTTATTCTTAAATATATCTATGCAGTGGCAAATATAAATAACCAACTATATGGTTAGGGAGCAAAATATCTAATCCACTCTGAGAATAACAGACAGAAGAGAAATACTGTATATACTATTAGAGGTGATATACTGTATATACTATTAAAAGAGATATACTGTATATGCTATTAGAGGATATATACTGTATATACTATTAAAGAGTGAATCTGGTAAATATCATTAGACTCAGATATCAAATTTTTTTATTTAAAAAACAAACAATGTCTAACTTAAAAAAAAAAGTAATTTTAATGGGAAAATTTGGAAATAATAGAAAACTTCTTGGTCAAAGGAATTCTCAGACAGTGTATGTGGTTTTCGTTCAGAAATTACATTCATTTTAAAACAGTATGTTAAAAACAAGTGAAAAATTCAAACACTCTTTCATTCAGCCAATGTATAAAGATTTTTCGTCTGATTATTCTCGTCTGATAATTGATCAGGGTGGCCAGCATAAGGCTCAGTACACACCTATTCAGTTTGCTTTTGATCTGTTTCTGCAGTCCTTTTTGCTGTGCGTTTTGATTTTTGAGCATGTGATTTTGCTGCGATTTGCGTTTTTGCATTTTTTTTTGGCCAATTTGTTGTTGGGCAGACTAAAGAACACAAATTGCTGCAAAATTGCATTACATGCTTTTCTGCAGCTTCTCCATTGAAGTATACTGAATGAAAAAAAGCACCGTTTTGCGTTAAAAAAAGTCCCGTACCCTTTCCAAATAAGCAGCGGCTGAAAAAGCATAGATGTGAACGTGTCCCATAGGAAACCATGTAAATGAACTGAAGTGCGTTTCTGCAAAAACACATAAACGTGAACCAGGTCTAAGACGTTTATTAACATAATGGGGTTAAAAAATACGAAAATTAGCCCTTTATAGTACAAAAAAAGCAAATCACTACTGTAAGGGGTTTATTTTTTTACTGTAGAACTGTGAAAGTAATATTTACAGTAGCAATTATTTGCTCTTTTTTTACTATAAAGGACTCATTTTAGTTTTTTTTAACCCCATTATGTTAGGCCCCTTTCACATGAGGCGGACTCCGCTTCCACGGAGTCCGCCTCAGTCCGCCGGCTCAGCGGGAGATCTCTCAGTTGATCTCCGCTGAGCCGGCGGATGACAGGTCCCTCTCTGCTCACTGAGCGGTGAGGGGCTTGTCAGGCGCCGCTGCCGCCTATGGAGGGATCGGATGAAAACGGATAGCATGTCCGTTTTTATCAGATGTCACCCGATCCGATCCGCCAGTGACGGACCTGGCCGTAGGGCCATCCGTCTGCTTTTAGCAGATCGGACTGGGTCCGGATGTCAGCGGACATGTCTCCGCTGACATCCGTCGCTCCATAGGCTAAAATGGAGCGCCCGTTCAGTTCCGCCGTCAAAACTGACATGCGGACCTGAACGGTCCGATCGTCTGAAAGGGGCCTTACTGATCGATTATGAAAATCGTAATCGATTAATTTCATAATCGATTAGTTGTCGATTAATCGATTAGTTGTTTTAGCCCTACCTCAGTCCTTTGTAAGCTCCAAGTCATGACTTCTGATTTACAAAGAGTTTACTGTCCTCACTCTCAGCAGCCAAACTGAGCAGCAGTGGAGCAAAAAGAAGATAAGTATAGCTGGTGGGTGCACCATGTGCTGCCATAAGCAGACAGTTTTTACGTTCATGTTTTTGTGTTTTGGTATATTGTACTTTAACCCCTGCCTATGTTTCTCCAACTAGTTAGTACAATCCCTAGTTTTCCATCCCTTCCTTTTCCTACCATGCTTGCTAGTTCAGTTCCTGCCTATACATAGGAGGCTGCAATAATTTATTTTCTTTCTTTCTCCTTTCTCTTTTTTTCTTTCTCTCTTTTTCTTTCTTTCTTTCTTTCTTTCTTTCTTTCTTTCTTTCTTTCTTTCTTTCTTTCTTTCTTTCTTTCTTTCTTTCTTTCTTTCTTTCTTTCTTTCTTTCTTTCTTTCTTTTCAGTTCATGGCCCAGCTTAGAAGAATTTCGCTACTTTAAAATAACTCTGCCATGAGGAAAGTAAACGTGCTACCATTACTAGGAAATTCCCGTCAGTAACAAACTTGCATAAGAAAAGCGGTTTATATAATTTATATGCATACTAATGCTTTTTGGAAAGTGCTAGCATCTAAATAACACTGGAATACGTGGACACTGCTATTGAAACCTTTAAACAGAAGCACTTTTCATTCCAGAAGTGTTTATTCAGCTTCCACATGACATAACTGAAAAAAACTCTGTCACTGTATCAAAGCTGCATTCTTTACATAGCTGTACCAATCCTTTGCAATAGCTTTTCCCAAGATAAGTCATTATTTCCTGTTTATCAATACAGATATTTGGCCTCCTAAAGTTTAAATGGGAGAGACATTTATTCAATGTATATTCTCTAACTAGGCATACAGTATGCGTAGATCAGTCATGTTTGGTATTTTTTGTAGCTTTTATTTACTGTATATACTCTACCCAAAACTTCAAAAACATTTTGGCTGGACATTACAGCAATTATTATTGCTGGTTTGTGAGCTTTATGGCTATTCTTTACCGGGAGTGATATGCAACTCTTCTAAGGACTTAATTTAGACCCCTTTCACACTGAGCCGCCCCGGGCGACAGCTGTAAAGCGGTGCTATTTTTAGTGCCGATTTACCGGCGTTTTAGCAGCGATATTCAGCAGCTAGCGGGGGGGGGGGGTTGGGTTTAAACCCCCCCGCGCTAGCAGCCAAAAAGGGGTTAAATCCGCCCGCAAAATGCCGCTGCAGCGGCGGTTTGCCTTCGCCAGTTGTATCACGGCGCTGCCCCATTGTTTTCAATGGGCAGGAGCGGTGTAGGAGCGGTGTATTCCAGCTTCATCCATCACAAAAGTGATCGGGAAATTAATGTTCCACCATCCTTTCTGTGGATAGCTGACCAAACCACTTGTAGTGCTCCCGTGCTCCCTGGGGGAAGCGGGAGGTGGGGGTCCCATTCCGGGTACTGTAAAAATGATCTGGCGGCTGTAAAGCCACTTGGGTCACTTTTTCTGGAAAGCCGATCACTGGCTTTGTGCTCAGATCTATGAACCCGTTCCTGCCCGCATGTCAAACTTTGACATGCGATTGTATCCGTGTTGGCGCTGATTGTGCATTTACTTCTATCGACTGCCCGCATGCAGTTCCGTGGTGAATGCACACACATTTGCCAGCGGCCCTGCAAGGAGAACGGCACTAATCTCTCATCTGAATGAGCCCTAAAGGTGAATTTAGCCATTAGAGGAAATTAGATTACAGGGCCATTAAGTAGTAGTTGTGTAGATGGATTATTTTTGGAGAATAAGGTTATCGTTTAGTGCTTCTTTAAACTTTAAAAAGCTGTAAACATCATTACAGTTTGTTCTGTGATTTCCTAATTAAAGTAGATGTAAATCCAATTGCTAAAATCTGATATAAAGTTTAACATCTTAACGTAAGGAGGCCACTGCTGTAAGAGCAGGGAAATAAGCAGCTGGGTGGAGGTGTTTCAGAATAGTTTAGGACAGTTATTTATGACTATCTAAAAAAAACTTACTTGAAAAATCTGCTTTCATGTTGTGAGTTCTGCCTGTCTGCTGGCCATCTTTCTACAACTTCCTTGATTCTCTGCATGTTTGCAGCTTCTCCTCTGCTGTTTACTTTCCTTCTAAGGACTACATATCCCATGGTACCTTGCCTACAGGCTGTGATTCCTGTACTGACTCCGCCTCCTAAAACTCCTTCTCTCAGCACCTCTGTAGTTCAGAAGGCAGGCTCTGTGAAATGTGTGACACGGCAGTGCCTACTCACAGGGTATAGTGACCACATGTCACAGAATTCAAGAAAGTAAATATTTGGTGATCTTCACAAAGTAAGTTTACAAATTTCAAGATCGTTCACATTAATAGGAGTAGGCTAGAAATAATTGAAAAACAATGTGGAAATGAAAATGTTATTTTTCGTTTCAACCATAGATATGCTGTAACCTTTAACATGACTAAACCTTTAAAAGAACTTTCAGGTCTCAGGGAACCCTTGCTAATAATAATTATTATATCTATAGCTCAGGGTACATTAGAGTGGGCAGTAATTTGATATTAAGGAATAAATAAAAGATAAAGCATGTGGTGTACTGTATTTCTAACACCCAGGCTGCTCAAAATAATTTTCAGCAATAATAATGAAATTAAACAAATGATCATAATGCCCAGAAAAGAAAACACACATTTGAAAATTGTTTGTTTCTTTACATTGTTAGTCAGTTGAGAAGTGTCTTATTACATTGGTGGTCAGTTGGAGACATGGCTGGGACAAGAGGTGGGCATTTGGGGCGGCACCCGTAGGAGCGGTGGTATCCTGTGAGGTGGGGCACCACATGGAGAGTTACTATATACAAGCTGTCAGGAGTAGTGATGGCAGCTTCACTACTGCTGTCAGCTTAGCGCTGGAAGTAACAAGCCAGATCTGCAGAAGAGGAGAGAGCCAGGGAGGATGTGCGGATTGTGCTCTCTCCAGCTCCTCCCTCCTGCCACTGCAGACTGTCAGATCGGGACTGTGCAGTGTGGTGGGTAAGCACAGTCCTGATCTGACAACCAGTGGCATCTCCAGTGCGAGGCCCCGGACCTGTGATCCCATAGCCTTGCAGCAGCTGACATCTGTCCCCGCCGGCTCCCTGGCAAAACTGTTAGGTTAGCTTCCTCTAGGCTCCTCCTCAACTGTGACATGAGGAGGAGCCTAGGAGGAAGGACATCTGAAACTGTGCTAAATCATAACCATAATCATGACCGTGCAGCCTGTCAGTGTCCTGTTGTGTCACATTGGGAATTCCAATAAAGGATTTTGGTACTAGCTGTGGTGTGCAGCCATTTCTTCATTCATTGTTACATACGGAGGCGAGCATCTATGTGCAGTTTCCATTAGGCTTCCTTGTCTCACCTGGGTTGTCTTCATTCATATTAACAAACACTTGAGCAAGGAGGGGGAATTGAAGGGGAGAGGATTTGTGCTGGGGGGAGGTGATTTTTGGGGAGATGTGCTAGGAGGGGGGATTTGTACTAAGAGGGATTTGGAGGGCATGATTTGTGCTGGGAGAGTGGGATTTGGGCCGATTTGTGCTGAGAAAGTGGGATTTGGAGGGGGGATTTATGCTCAGACGGCAAATTTGAGGGAATAGAGGATGCGTACAAGGAGGGGGTTTTTGGGAGGGAGAGGATTTGAGCTGGAAGGAGGCATTTGTGCTAGATGAGGGATTTCAGGTTTGGGGGGGGGGGGGGGTGCTTGCAAGGGGAATTTATGCTTAGGGGGTAAGCGTGTAGATTAGTTATCACATTTTTTAGAGGGGGAGAGAAAGAATTTTTGCTGACACATAATGCTTGTACATTTGGGGGGGGGGGGGGGGGGGGGCATTTGGCATCTTTGCCCTGGTGACCTTGTCCAAGCACTGGTTGGGAAGGATCACGTTTACACTGGTGTTCAGACGGAAAAATGCTGCTTGCATTAATGGTGAATAAGAAGGCTCCTCACACTTGTACAACCTGAAAGTCGCACGACTTTGATGCAACTTGAAGCAATACCTGTGTAATCTTGAGGTCTATGGACCTCAAGTAGTTTCAAAGTCGGACCAAAGTAGTGCAGGGACTACTTTGAAGTCGCTGCGACTTAAAGTCGCAGAGATATGAATGGTACTCCATTGAAAATCATGAGGCACGACTTGTCATGCGTCATTGCAGTCCCAAGTCGCAGGGCAAGTCGCACAAGTGTGAAAGGGGCCTTACAGATTGCCAAAAAGATCATTGTTATCAGTGGTTACTTATCTGAGAGGCAGACATTGTTAATTTTTCAAGGAACCCCTAGCAATCTCTGTAGGAACTCGAGGGTTCCATGAAGCCAAGATTGAGAAAGGCTGGTTTAGGCACCTTTCACATGAAGGTTTCAACCGGCTCTACCTGTCCGTATTTGAGGCAGACCCAATTGGACCCTCCATTCTCCTCTGTGGAGTGGCGGATGTAAACAGACTTGTATCCATTTATACCTGCTTACGTCCAATCCGATCCAGCATAAACAAACTGAAAGGGATCCATTCCCTTCCATCTGGACGGATTCGATCGGATCTGAGGGCAGTCGGGTATAAACGGACATCCGTTCCTTTTACATCCAACGTGTCTGTTCTGCATAAGCAAAGCAGACATAAACCTGTTGTCCACCTGCTCCGCTCAGCTCAGCAGGGGTTCAATGGACAGATCCCCTGCTGAGAAAACAGATCCGGCCCGTGAGAAAGGAGCCTTAGAGGGCTGGTGGCTTTTCACCACTCCCCAGACTCCCCAACCTGCTCCACATACCTATAGGTTAGAAAAAAAAGGTCTAAATGGGTGAGGGGCAGAAAAGATTTTAAATTTTTTTCCCCAGAGATGGTCTTTAGGGTTGCATTTCTCTTTTTAAAGCGGAGTTCCACCCAAAAGTGGAACTTCCGCTCATTTGCCTCCTCCCCCCCTCCGGTGCCACATTTGGCACCTTTCGGGGAGGGGGGGAGCAGATACCTGTCTTTGACAGGTATCCTGTCCCCACTTCCGGGAGACCGGGCCGCGGTGCATTACGTCAGCAGCTCAGCTTACTCCTCCTTCTCTCGCCGCCAGGCCAGTAGCCAGTAGGGACCCGGCATGAAGCCGCAATGCTTCACTACCGGGTTGTCTTACCGGCAATGGCGGTGGCAGCACCCGACAGCTGATGGACTCCAGGACAGGTAAGTGTGCTATTATAAAAAGTCAGCAACTGCAGTATGTGTAGCTGCTGGCTTTTAGTTTTCGCAGGGGTGGGCGGACCTTCTCTTTAAGTTCTGACCAGAGTGCCTTGTGCCTACCAGAGTTTAAAAATTGATTCTTCTCCTCATTTCTGCAAGTGAGTGGAGCATTGGGGGAGTGCAGGGAAAGCAAGTAAAAGGACTACATAAGCCCACATTTAAAGCGGGAGTCCGGCGACCAATCTTTTTTTTTTTTAGGTCATTGAGACACTTTGCTAATCCCAAAATAATACTCACAGTTTGGGTGTAATATTTCCACCTCTGTCTGTTTTCGTACTGAAGAATAACTTAAAAAATGTGATGCTGGCTGTTTCCATCTTGCTTGTGGGCATGTGAAGCCCACAAGCATTGATTTCCAGGATGTGGTGAATGCTGTTCATTCACAGCTTGTTCACGTGCATGATCGTTGTTTCCGCACTGAATCTTGGGAAGCCTGACACTAAGCTCCCAGTAGACAGTGCGGCGCCAGGGAAAGGCAATAAACACGCCTACTCCCATGGGAGGAGAGACAGGAAGTGCCACAATAAAGTACAATGTAAAGGTAATTACAGCGATAACATTTTTTGCGTGTGGCATTTGAACATCTATGCAATTAACTGAAGGGGGTAAGATTAAGTTAAAAATTTGAGTGGAACCCCGCTTTAATCTGTTGCTTTGCCTTTCATGGTGAAAACAACAGGGTCACTTTAAAATGCCTTTGCAAAGTAATATATCATTTTGTCATTCTAGGAAGCGTTGTAAAATTGTTGCGTTAAAATAATTTTCTGTCGACATTTCTGCTTTGAAGAGCGCTGGGAATAGCAATTCTCCTCTGTCCTCACAGAAAATTGATATCATCACTCTTGCCAACACATATATTTAACGTCTCATATTGCTAATTCAGAGTGAAATATCTCATCATCTCACAGCCACGCATTGTGATTGGGGGTCTTTCAGGCACATTATCACAAATCTGAGTAGAAAGGATTAAGAGGTTTTGTCTATCTCCTCCATGGCTGATGTCATAGTACTTTTCCCTGCTTCCTTTGTTCTCAGATATACAATATGATGATGATGATGATGAAAATTACACTACCTTATTTCTCAACATGTGGACCCTGCTAGAGCTATTTTTAAGGCTTAAGACAAATGTTCTGTTTCCACTCACCATACACCCTGGTGGTCTCCTCCTGGCCTTCTGCCTTTCACTGTTCACAGTGAATGTAGTATTATGTCTAGCACAATGTGACACAGCATGCATTAATAATGGCAGGAAAGTTACCTGAGAGTCTCATTGTCCACCAGAGCATCCCTGGAGCTCGAGAGGAAACCTCATCTGAACATGGTAATCCTTCACAGGCCTCATCTTCAAAGGAATTGTGTTCTTGGGGCAAGGAAATCCATTTTCAGCATTTGTGTACTAGACATTTTCTATGGAAATACAGCATACAGATTAATTCAATGGGATCTGAACGTAAACATTTACTGAGGAGTAGGCAATCCATACTGTTATTTTGCTTCAGAACTGTTTATGTGGAACTTGTATTAAAGCAACCAAAAAGTGTTGTCCAAAGCCTGCCAGCTGCCTGTTGTGCTTGGGCTATATAATCACTGTCGGACAGTCACTTAGGCTGTCAAATAGGCAAATAGGCTGTCAGCCAAAGGAGGTTTTTTTTGGGAAGGTCTTTGTGCTTACATTTACCAGGAAGCATTGTCTTGGTTCTCCCAAATTGTAATAAGTGCTACGTTGAAGTTGCTTTCTTGGTGCTCTCTTGCAATAGGTTAAGACAGCTGGCCACTGGTTTGTGCACTTGTTCACCCAAGGCGATGCACTTCAAAGCCCTGTAGCTCTGGATTTCACTTAGAGACTTGTCATACCATAGTTACTTTCACCCTAAAGTCTTTGCTCCCGTTTAAGAAATTCTTGTCATATCTTTTCTAGGAAGCATTTACTGAAGTCTCCCTCTGTATAATCCAGAGACATGGGTAGCTGAATTTATATGCAACTCTTTTCTTTTAAAAGTTGAGCTTGATACTACCCCCTTCCCTCTCCTGAGCTTTTCTAGGGTCACGTTAAAGTGGTTGTACACCTCAAACAGGACTTGTGAACAAAGTATATCCCTGTATAGTGTATACTATGTGTAATTTCTGTCTGCTGATTCGTTCCTCTGCTGTTAGCATAAATCACTTCTGACAAGTTTTCCTGACCAAGAGAATAAAGGTTACAGGGGAGGGACCTCCAGCTGATTGACAACCTCAGCTCTGTTCTTGTGTGCTGTGTGGAGAGAGGTGTGTTCCTTCCCTCCAATCAGCTCTCAGAGCTCTCCCAACTGAGCTCTGCAGAGTGTAACTTCATTTCTCCTCCCCTTTTTCCTGAACTCTCAGACAAGCTTTCAAATTCAGCACTTTAAAGAGATGTAGAGAAGAGAAAACAGGTTATGTAGGCGGATTTGTTTCATCTCTGTGTATCACCTGAGGCTAGTCACTTCACTGAGTATATGTTAGGGTTTACAACCACTTCTATGCACACAGATAAAATATAAAATATGCCTAACATAAAGAAACTAAGGTAGGGCATACAGCCTGTCATAAAAGTGTATGATTGTATGACTCTTTACTCATGTAAAAGCAGATGTCTCATTGCATCAGCATTTTAGGCTGCATTCACACCTGAGCGTTTTCAGCTCGTAAAACACACATTAAACACCCTAAAAAAATGCCTAACAAGCAAAATCCCATTCATTTCAATGGCACCTGTTCACATCTGAGCGTTTTGTCACCTGAAGCTAAATGCCTGAAAAATGCCTGAAGCCCATGAGCTTCTTTTTGGGCAAATTACAGGCGTTGTTCTGCTTTTTACATTGGTGACCTTTTGACCTGTACAAAATTGCGGTAAAAATCGCAGTAAAAATGTACGACTCTGCCTGAAAACTAAACGCTCAGGTGTGAATGCAGCCTTACCCATGTATGGGCATACCAAATATTTTTTTTACCAAGTGTTTTTTTTTTTTTAACTGTAGTCATATTTTATGATTATAATACGTCCATGTGCATATACCCCAAATGAAGGCTCAACAGGTGGGACAACCCTGGCCTCTCAGACACTGTGGAGTAATTCTTCTTCCAAATTCACAGTAGAAGTGGTTCTAGGTCAAGAGCGATCCTCTCCATTTAGGGTTCATTCACACCAGAATGTGTGGGAAACCCGCATTCCGTGGGCATTTCCCGAACCACGTTTAAAACGCACTGGTTGTATGATCTGCTGCAGATATCGATATATTGCAGTGTGTTTGCCTGCACCAAATCATATGGCACTGCATTGTCCTTCGATTTGGTACAGTGTATTTTTGAAAAGTAGTGCATGAGCTACATTTTCGAGTGGTGTAGGAATAACACCGGAATTGACTCTTACATTGGAGATTAGATGGCTGACGAGCTACCAAGTCATTGCTGGGAGGATGGGGGTTAGCTTAGCTGCTGAAACTAAATGGAAATGACTAGGGTTGTCCCGATACCGATACTAGTATCGGTATCGGCACCGATACCGAGCATTTGCCCAAGTACTTGTACTCGGGCAAATGCTCCCGATGCTTCCCCGATACCTTGACTGTCAGCGGTGATCGGCGCGTGGGGGAGTTACAAGCTTCCCCCCCGCGGCTTTCAGCTGCTTTAGTGACATACAGCGGTGATCGGTGCTTGTAACTCCCCCACACGCGATCACCGCTGACTGTCACCTCATCCCCCTTAGTCCCCCTCCGTTCCTCTGTCCCGCTCCGTTCCTCTGTCCCGCTCCGTTCCTCTGTCCCGCTCCGTTGCTCTGTCCCGCTCCGTTGCTCTGTCCCGCTCCGTTGCTCTGTCCCGCTCCGTTGCTCTGTCCCGCTCCGTTGCTCTGTCCCGCTCCGTTGCTCTGTCCCGCTCCGTTCCTCTGTCCCGCTCCGTTGCTCTGTCCCCCTCCGTTGCTCTGTCCCCCTCCGTTGCTCTGTCCCCCTCCGTTGCTCTGTCCCCCTCCGTTGCTCTGTCCCCCTCCGCTGTCCTCCTTCTTTGCTCTGTCCCCCTCCGCTGTCCTGCTCCGTTGCTTTGTCCCCCTCCGTTCCTCTGACCCCCTCCGCTGTCCTCCTTCTTTGCTCTGTCCCCCTCCGCTGTCCCCATCCGTTCCGGCTTTCCGCTGTCCCCCCCTCTCTTCCTCTGTCCCCTCCGTTCTGCTGTCTCTCCGCTGTGTGAATGGACAGAGTCAGCTGACTCTGTCTATTCACATAACTGAAACATTGTAATCACCTGTGATTACGATGTGTCAGTTTATGAATGGAGAGGAGCCGCTGTCTTCTCTCCATTCATTCTCAGTGCAGCTGAGGCTGCAGAGAAAGGGACTGGGGAATCTCTATCCTCTGTCTCTTTCTCTGTCTCAAGGGGGAGATTTCAGAGGTCTGTTAAGACCCCTGATATCTCACCAAAGCCCCCCAACAGGGCTGATTAAAAAAAAAAAAACACACATAGTTCAATAAAGAATAAAAAAAATTAAATTGTAAAAAATAATAAATGTAAATGGAAAAAAAAAAAAAAAACCACACACACACACACACCGTTCACTCCCCCCCCCCCCCCCCCTAAAAAAAAAAAAAAAAAAAAAAACTGCCACGTGACATTAAAAAAAAGTATCGGTAATCGGTATCGGCGAGTACTTGAAAAAAAGTATCGGTACTTGTACTCGGCCCTAAAAAAGTGGTATCGGGACAACCCTAGAAATGACTTTCTCCTGTGAGAGTTTGTGGATAAACTACTTTGCTGGGAGAAAGGGGAAGAAGTTTTTTGAGAGAAGAATCTATTCTTTTAAAACATTCTATCTCCTAGCAATGTTTTTTTTCATTGAATTTCACTTCATATGTAAATTTTTGTCTATAGATTGGTCACAGTTCTACATCAAACTGCCCACATTTCAGAATCTTCTTGTCATTTTGACGTGTGCTTTTTTCCGTAGATGAGCTTTTCTTATGCGGTTTTTCATCATATGCTCTTTTTGATCTGTCCAGTATTCTGCCAAGATCATTTATGTGACTTCAGACGCAAATTGACAGATAGAAGTAGGAGGAGCATGGAGAACCTCCACATGTTTTTGAAACCAACACAAAATATTAGTTTTCTCCACCTTTTGTGAAGGTGGGGAGGACCATGAGCACAAAGGGAAACTTATCTTGTAGCCGATGTTCATCCTTCAGCCACATGAGCAGTATAGCAGTATGTCTTTATCATGCCTCATTAGGCATTGGAGCTATTCCTTTCAGATCCTGGCATAGCTCATGTGTACATAGCCTGGGTCACAAAATACATGAATATTACCTGCAGTAAGACATTTCCAGTCTAATTGAGTACAGGCTCTCCTCACTTAACGACCAGGTTCCGTTCCAGCGACCAGATTGTTAAACAAATTGGTCGTTCAACGAGAAGCCACAAATAATCAATATTTTAAGCATTCTTAACTACTGTACTGTACTGTATTCTGAAAAAAAGGTCTAAACACAAAACTCCAACTCAATAATTGTTTTAATTTGCATAAGTGCAGAACACAAAAATATAAACATGCCCATGGGGGCACTCGTGCGTGCTCACACCCGAACCCTGCTGGTGCGTCCATTGACACATACAGTGAGACTTATCTCCGCTCCCTCGTCACTGGCTTTGATTGACAGCACTGGGAGCCAATGGCTGCCGGTGCCCCAGCAAAGGCAATGAGACCCGGAAGTGAGGGGAGAGAAGAGCTTGAATAAGGGCTCAGGTAAGGAAAGGGGGGGGGGGGGTTGAGGGGTGGTGCTGACACCTAAACATTTTTTACCTTAAAGAGGGAGTCCACCCAAACCGCAAAAAAAAAATGTATATTAAAAGCCAGCAGCTACAAATACTGCAGCTGCTGACTTTTAATAAATGGCCACTTACCTGTCCCAGGGTCCAGCGATGTCGGCAGGCGACGCCGAGAACCCGCTCGGTTCTCGGCAGCTGCCGCTGCCATCCTAGGTGAGGGAATCAGGAAGTGAAGCGTTGCGGCTTCACTTCCCGGTTCCCTACTGTGCATGCGTGAGTCGCGCTGCGCATCGTAAGTGGTCCCCGCTATCTCCTGGGAGCTGTGTGTTTCCCAGGAGACAGCGCGAAGGGACAGGAAGAGGCATAGACTCCCATGGGAGTCTATGCCGGAAGTGGGTGCAAATACCTGTCTTAGACAGGTATCTGCACCCCCCTCCCCCCTGAAAGGTGCCAAATGTGACACTGGAGGGGGGAGGGTTCCGAAAAGTGGAATTTCCATTTTTGTGTGGAACTCTGCTTTAATGCAAGGAATGCAATCAGGTAAAAAAAAGTTTAGGCTTTACAACCAATTTAATTTTGAGGCATTTGGTCAACAAGAGTGAAATAGTCATTCCTTGCAAGAAAGAAATTAGTCGTCATATGACGTCGTCCCAGAACGAGAGCTGCACACCCCCCCCCCCCCATCATTTGATGGTGGGCGGGCAGCAAGCAGTTAATGATTGTAGTTGTTCCTCATAATGGAGATTATCCATTCCCCTTATTAGCTGTGCTGTCTTCTTTGATTCTCTCCAGTTCCAGCACATCCTTCCTGAAGACTGGTGACCAGAACTGGATGGCATACTCCAGATGTGACCGAACCAGAGTTTTGTAAAGCGGTAGAATTATAGTTTTATCTCTTGATTAAATACCATTTATAATACATGTTAACTGTCTGATAGCTTTGCTTGCTGCAGCTTGGTATTGCATGTTATTGCTGAGTCTGTGATCTACTCAGACCCCCAGACCCTTTTCCAGAAATGATTCTCCCAGAGTTTCTCCCCCTAGTGGGTAACTCTCATTCATATTTTTAGCCCCCGAGTGCACTAGCAATCCATAAATGTAGGCCTAGATTTCATTTCTTTTCTTTAAGATTTTATATTCTTTTTTTCACCTGATGATCCGGTTAGGAACACACTTCCTGTTTTAGGGGGTCTCTGCTCTACTAGAAGAGCAATGGCAACAGTTTTGGACAGCAGCAATGTCAGTCTGGGAAGAAGGGATTATTGTTGCGCTAGCAGATTTAGGTGGACTAGACTAACAAATTATTACAGAACTCTAATGCCCCGTACACACGGTCGGATTTTCCGATGGAAAATGTCCGATCGGAGCGTGTTGTCGGACATTCCGACCATGTGTGGGCTCCATCCGACATTTTCCATCGGATTTTCCAACACACGGAGTTTGAGAGCAGGCTATAAAATTTTCCGACAACAAAATCCGATCGCGTCAATTCCGACCGTGTGTGGCCAGTTCCGACGCACAAAGTGCCATGCATGCTCAGAAGAAATTCCGAGACGGAACAGCTCGGTCTGGTAAAATTAGCGTTTGGAATGGATACAGCACTTTCGTCACGCTGCAATGTAAAAAATGGTTTAATACAGCGCACTCTCTTCTTCTTTATAATGTGAAAAGAATGAAGTAGTTTTGCTGCTCATATTCACACAGACTTCTCACAAACTTCTTTCTTTATTATTTATCGGGATTCCCTCAATATATTTTGATTTGTCACATCTGACCAATTTTTTGTTTGTTTGTTTTTAATTGTAAAAAAATGTTTTTCAAGGCTGTTTTTGTTTTAAAATTTTGTATGCTTTTTAATAAAGAATATTTTTGTGTGTGTTTTGTGTGTCAAGTTACCACAACACCATTGATATCTTGTATTATTTAATCTCAAGGAGATTGTTTGGTGTTGGTGTCCCTTGTTAATTTTACATTGTATATTTGAAATGTACCTGCCTCCTCACAAACAAACTGTCCTTTTTGAAGGAAAACATACATAGGCGAGTATAATTGAAACAAAAATACCTTTATTAAGGGCTCAGAACCAAACAAAGAGGGAGGCAACGCTGGAGAAACAGCAGAAATTGGTGAAGCCTTTGGCCCCCAGGGCAAACATCAACTATTTTACTGCAAAATTGGTGACCTGAGGAGTCCATATGTAAGGGAGTGCAGTCTGGTCCAGAAGTCCCAGAGATCCTGAAAGCAGCAGATGACATCTGTGTCCCCAGGCTGTGGTCATACAAGAGACTGCATCTTTGGCCAGACCAGACTGAACCCAGGTCATCACTCTCTGGTCTTCCTTCCACACTTCCTTCCACGCTGTGGCTCTGGTGGTGGAGTTGTGGCAGCAGGAGGATGGTCCAACTCAATCACGTTGGTCTTGGGTGTGATTTCGCCACTCACCCCCTTAGTTAGGACTTTATAAATAAGTTTCTCACACATGAGGCGTTGACCCTCCTGCATGCACTTCAGTTTGGTGGCAGCCATGCAGGCAAAGGCCTCTTCAGGAATGGGTAAGGCTCTGAGGGACGCAGAAGCCTCCTGAATGAGCCTGAGCGCTGAATCCTGCATGTGAGTCGCCTTCCTCGCTCTTTTGTATGGAAGGCGGAGGGGAGGAACCTGCGATTCTGTCAGGCTGCGACTGGTCCCTGGCTTCTCCTGGCTGCAACTTAGCCCCGCCTCCTCCTGGCTGCCACATTCCACAGCCTCCTCCTGGCTGAGGTCTTCCTGTGTATGAAAAAGGGACATAGTTTTAGCTTTTTATTCATCAATCACACACAATTTTCACCTCATGACTGTTGCAAATTGAATGTTAAGAAATATAACTGATGATCATTCTGAGCTCAGCATTTTTCATTCTTGTCCCAAATATTTTTGGAAAACAACTATCTATTGATATGTAAAACACTTTATTAAATCAGCAATTAGTGATCAATAATGACATCTAGTAAAGATCATTTATTTCTTGACTAGAAATCTGTAGAAGAATGCTATACCTGGCTCCATCTGGGCTCCTCCACTTCTTCCTGGCTGGAAGTCCCAGGTTGGACATCGGAAGCCTCAGCTGGGGTGGAAGGAAGAGTGGAAGGAAGGGTTGAGAGGGATTCCCTGACTTCAGTGTGGTCTGACAGAAATCGCAGTCTCTCATAGTACCACAGCCTGGGGACATAAACGTCATCTGCTGCAGCTCCGGATCTCTGGGAATCTGTGACCTTCTTGTGCTCCCTAAGATATGTGCCCCTCAGGCCACCAATTTTGGCTTTTAAATAGGGGATGGTTGCCGTGAGGACCACCGGCGTCACCAACTCCAGCAGTTTCTCCAGCGCTGCCTGCCTCTTTTGTTTAGGATTATAATGCGGGTGTTTCACCTGCCACAGACAGGGCAGCTCCCTGTACTTGTCTATGAACAGGGGGAGGAAGTTGTGGTCATTGAAGCCATCCATTTTATCTGCAAGACACAACACAAGACAAACCCTAATGTCAGGCAAAACTCTCCTAATCTTGTTACAATATAGGCCTCAGTCTAGAAGCAGTATAGGCCCAAATTTAGATCTTACCTTCGTTATCACGATCGGTGCCTCCTATACTCCTTCCTCCGTTCACAGATCGTACGTACTACACACGCGTGTTACGCTTTATACACACTGTGCATGCGTGTAACTCCACCCGCCACACGTTCTTTCTAGTCTATTCTCCGCCCCTTTTTGTTCGGTGCAGTGGGGGAAGAGCACATGGCGGAGACACAGCAGGTGCGTGCTAATTATAGCAACGAGGAGGAGGGGGAGGAAAGCCCGGAGCCTGAAACGTCTGGATCCAGAAGGAGAAGATTTAAGGCATCAAATATGTCCTTTGGGGAGATGTTGGAGATGGTGGACATCCTGAAGAAGGCCGACTATGATGGAAAGTATGGACCTTACCCCAACCCCAATGTCCGAAAGGCCAAGATAATGGCGAAAGTGGTCAGGAGTCTGCACCGGAATTTCGGGGTACGACGATCGAAGGATCAGCTCAGGAAGCGGTGGTCGGACCTAAAATTAAGAGAACACGAGCAGTACAGAAAGATCCGGAGAGTGCTGCAAAAAAGTAAGTAGTTGTGCTGTGTTCCTATTCTTTTTGTGTTTATTACGTTCGTGCTGCTCCATGTGCTTTTCTGAACTGTTGTACAGTTTAAAATGGCAACTTTCATGTTCATGGGCACATTATTCGTTCGTATCAAACATTTTTATTTCGGCCTATAAAACACCATTGTTTTGGCCATATGCATTTGACCACATTTTTTAGGGCTTGTATGAAAATAATTTGGTTGTGTAGATGGGTTTGTTACTAGAATGAAATGCAAACTAGATTCTGTGTAAGGAGAGGACACTCAGCAGCTGTTTACACATCTGGACACTGGAGCACTAGTGTGGGCAACAAGAACACCCTTTTTATTAGGGGGCCCACACAGGTGCTCCAGTGTATACTATAGGGGTGTCTCCATCTGTGAAGCTTGTACAAAACAGGTAAAGTATTGAAGCTTGACAAAGGACCCCAAAAATTCTAGATCTTGGAACTCTGCCAAAACAGACAATTGTACCCCACTTCCAAGCAATGTTTCATATTTATAGTTCTGCCATCAAATATCTGTGTGCTAAGTATACCATTTTTTTTTTCACATAGGGGAGAAAAGACTCGGAGGACACCCCTCATCCGAGGAGAACAGAGACCCCCCACCTCTGGAAGAAGGGGAAATCCCACAAAGCCAAGCAGAGCAGGAGGAGGAAGACGTGGTGGAAATTGGCACCACAACAAATGAGTGTCTGCGACCACAGGCTCAGGTAAGAGATGGATGCCGGCATATTTATAATACATGTTTTTTTTTGGTTTCTATCTTTTTAGGTGATCGTGATGTTGTGGATCCAGGGCATTTCACCTCGGAAAGTGCACAGATCCTGATTTGGGGAGATCATGGGGTGTAATGTTGCATTGGAAAACATCAAGAAAAACATCAATGATGTTATTCAAAAAAATAATAACATCATTGATGTTTTGGAGAGAGTTTAAAACCCCTCCAAAGCCCTTTCTTTTATGGTGTGCTACAATTTAAAATTTTTTTGTCGAATTGTAGAAAAGCCAAATTTTGAAGAGGCACACAGTGTGTCAACATGTGCTATCTGCCATCACGGGAGATCAATGGATGCGTTTTGGTGGTGCAATCCCTTCCTTAATAATAAAGTAGCTGAGAGGAAGTGGTTACTCCCCCAAAGCACGTCCCTTGATCCCCCGTGATAGCAGCTAGCACATGTTGACATTCGTAAATTGGTGTGCATCTTCAAAATTTGGCTTTTCCTGGGGTGACTTCACCCCATCTGAACGCAATATCAAACACAGTTCCTAAATACTGATGTCTGATATTGCCTTCAAGTTCTACCAAATGTGAACTTTGTAAATTCAAGATTTGTGTCTTTCTTGTTGGTTTGAAACATGCCTGTTTTACCTTAAATGGACATTTCAACTTTTTCTAATGCCACCCCAAAAATTGTTATACAACAAACATGTTGGTTTGTTTTAAAAACCTTGTCAAAATGCACATGTGATTGTGCAGGTATTAAAAAGATTGTTTATCAAGATTGTGTGGATTATTGTCTCAACGCTCCAAAACTTATGTTGTGCTCTAATTGCTGCTTTCTGTGACAATGGGGGTTATTTCCTAAAAGAGCAAATACACTTTGCACTACAAGTGCAGTTTCAAGTGCACTTGTAGTGCAAAGTGTCTTTGCCTTTAGTAAATAACACCCAACAATGCTTTGTATAAGGTTACACAATCACGCCATTTTCAGGCCTCACCACATTTCTGTCAGGGTCAGCTAAAACAAACATAAGCAGTAAATGTCACCAAAGATTTGCTTAATTATTTTTTTTATTTGATAAAGGTTTCACACATTGGCATATTGATAGCCCCCCTACCCACAAAGAATTCAAGGTATCTTAGCCGGACATCACGGGCACTCAGGGAGGGCAAGCCAGGACGGCCACTTTCAAGCGCCGTCAGGGTTGGTTCATTTTGAATTCCGGCTTCAGGTCCAACTGAGCCAGTATAGTTGGCAGAATGTTGCCGTAAAAAGTTGTGTAGAACACAGCACGCCAAGATAATATGATTCAGTTTGTACTCCGCCATATGTATGGGTGTAAGAAATAAGCGGAATAGGCTGGCCATGATTCCAAACGTGTTCTACACCACTCTTCTGGCTCTGGCCAGCCGGTAATTAAAAACCCTCTGGTCCGGGGTGAGGGTCCTCATCGGGAATGGCCGCATAAGATGGTCCCCCAGCGCAAATGCTTAATCCGCAATGAAGACGAATGGGAGTCCTTCCACATTGTCTTCTGGAGGTGGCAAGTCCAAGCTGCCATTCTGGAGACGCCTGTAGAACTCCGTCTGGGCGATGACTCCACCATCGGACATCCGGCCATTCTTCCCCACGTCCACATACAGGAACTCATAAGTAGCCGACACCACCGCCAACATCACAATACTATTGAACCCCTTATAATTATAATAGTACGACCCCGAGTTGGGTGGTGGGATGATGTGGACGTGTTTCCCATCAATTGCCCCTCCGCAGTTAGGAAAGTCCCACCGCTGGGCAAAGTGGGAGGCCACAGTCTGCCATTCCTGTGGCGTGGAAGGAAACTGTTGAGGAAAACAAAAAAAATTAGTCTTTTTGCACATTAAAACATGGAAAGCAGATTAGACACAAACATTCTTGGCCAACATCACGATAACATTTATTAATGGGAATTTTTAAACACCAAAGTATAAGGTACACCTATCATATTCCCCCTCCCCCCTCTCCTGGGCCATTTCTAACATTATAGGGGGGGAGCTCTTGGACAGGTAACCCTTTCCACTTCATTGAGAGATGAATGCCTAAATAATGTGTATTACTTTGAACAGCCCCTCCTTAGTTACACTATTGGCAGCCCACTGGACAGGTAAGAAGTGTCATAATACAAAGATATAAATACACACTGTAGACATTTGAGCACATTTGGACATTCTGCTATTACCTATCAAGATAATAATAGGATACAAAAACTTTAAACCGTACCATTTGAAAGTATACAGGCAGGCCCTTGCACTACATGCTTTGGGGAATTCATCCATACATCTGAGCACAAAAGAGATGGGTATAGTGTGTATGGGTTTGGCAAAGTCAGCAGATAGATGATTGAGGATAGATAGAGAATTGGTATCAGCTGACTTAGCAGTTGGGGGAAGGAGGGTTCCACATGATTTGGGAACCCCTAAAAAAAGCCTCTGGCACTCTGCCTGAATTTAAATTACAAATCACATTTAAAAACATTTTAGGGGTGTTTGGGGTAAAGCACTACTATGGAGCTGATAAAATACATTGTTAAGTGACTACATGAGGTGAATATAGGGCCAGGAGAGCATGCTGGGGAGGTAAGTGAAGGCAAATATGTATGAAGGACAAAAAAAATTACATAAAAATCCAGCATGCATGAGGACAAAGGGGACATTCACAGCATATTACAATCATGGTAATTAGGGAATGAGGAAAGAAATACAATATATTAACAAACATTAAATACAATAAAATGTGATGTTAAAGGATAAAAATCTTAGCTTAATATACTCCTTCTGCAGGACCTGGATGATGGCAGAACAGGTCTCTGGGATAATGATCCCCAGAGCCTGGTGGGAGATGCCTGTCGAGAACTTCAAGTCCTGCAGGCTTCTCCCCGTCGCCAAGTACCGCAGGGTGGCGACCAGCCTCTGCTCCGGAATGATGGCTTGCCTCATGCAGGTATCCTGCCTGCTGATATAGGGGGTCAGCAAAGCCAACAAACAGTGAAATACGGGGTCCGTCATCCGGAGAAAGTTCCTGAAATCATCAGGATTATTCTCACGGATCTCACGGAGCAAAGGCATATGAGAGAACTGGTCACGCTGAAGCAACCAATTCTTGGTCCATGAACTCCTCCCCACCCTGTTCATGGACTGGACTTGTGTCAAGGTCAGGACCCCAACACCAATCCCCCGCACAGCACGAACTCTACGAGGAGTACGTATACGCAACATGGCTAGAAAACGGTCGGCTGCTCAGAACGAAGTAACAGAACGCACTGAAGAACAGCAAGGCCTGTGAAGAGCGACCTAAAAAAACAGTAACGAACAAACAAGAACACAATGACTAATAAAAGTCACGCGGAGCTTGCTTGCACGCACTGAAGAGCAGATACAAACCCACAAGCACAAACTGAACAGCAGAAAACGATCTGAAAACCACGAGTCTGAAAAAGCGTGAATCGTCTCTCACCAAACTTTTACTAACAGGAGATTAGCAAAAGGAGCCCAAAGGGAGCCGCACTTGGTTCTGAACTGGCCTTTTCTAGTCTCGTCGTGCGTGGTGTACATCACCGCGTTCTTGGCGATCGGAAATTCCGACAACTTTGTGCGACCGTGTGTACGCAAAACAAGTTTGAGCCAACATCCGTCGGAAAAAATCCTAGGATTTTGTTGTCGGAATGTCCGATCAATGTCCGACCGTGTGTACGGGGCATAATACTTGTTATAGTGGAACTAGACCTAACTTTTGGAAAACGGTGAGAAGGCAGCTCTTTGTTGCAGTTGAGTCATGCTATGTGTTTTCTGTAATAATACACACTTGCCTGCTCACAGTTTTCTATTAAATGTATACTGAGCTACGCATGATATCACCTGCTCCTGGTCATCAAGAGGCCAAAAACCCAGCTCCTGGAGAGAAGATGACAGAGGACATAGCGGGCTGTAACTGCTGCATCACTGCAAGGTAAGTATGGGGGGGTTCTGCTTTAAAGTGATACTAAACACACACTGTTTAATTTACATTGCCCCTTCTATTTCTGTATATAGATAATGGCATTTTTTAAAATAAAATAATTAGTCTAAGTACCTTTTTCCTAATCAATATACAGCTGTCACAGCTTTTTCCCAGCCTTTCTGCAGGAGGAGCTTCTAGTCTGCTGTTGCTGGTTACATGTTCAAAATGAAAAAAAAAAACAGCCTTTGAAATACAGAGTAAAAATAATATGAATAAACTATTTTTAATTTTTTATACAAATATACATTTGAAATAAAATTATTATTTTTTTTAGCAATAACATGGTGTGGGTGGATTTCTTCCAGTTACAGGCTGTGTCCCACCCCTCCAGCCTGTGTCTTAGAATAGGTGGGAGGTTGAAGCCTCCATTAGACCCCTTTCACACTGGGGCTGTGCTGACGTTCGTGGTAAAGCGCCGCTAGTTTTAGCGGCACTTTACCGCTGTTATACTGGCACTTTTTGGCCGCTAGCGTGGCGCTTTTAACCCCCAATAGTGGCCGAAGAAAGTGTTAATAGTGCCCGTGTTGCATTCATTTCAATGGGCAGGGCGGTTTGGAAATGCTAAATACAGTGTTCTCGCACTACCCCAAAGATGCTGCTTGCAGGAATTTTTTTCCCATCCTGCAAGTGCACCACCCCAGTGTGAAAGCACTCGGGCTTTCACACTGGGGGGTGGCTTGAGAGGCGCTTTTCCGGCGCTTTACAGGTGCTATTTTTAGCGCTAAAACGCCTGAAAAGCATCCCAGCATAAAAGGGGTCTTAATCTACATGTAATAACCCACCCCCATTGTTTTTAGCTGGTTCATGGCCATGGAGGGAGGGAGGGAGTGGGCTGTCATTTACCACTGTGTATACGCCCACATGTGTGACTCTATAGTCACATGGTCTGCTCAGATGTGATAGGGAGGAAATGCCCAGAGTAGAAACTCACTGAAAACTGCGCATGTGCAGAGTTGCCAACACTGCTCTGCAAAATCCCTAGCTGAACTGGGGACATTAACAGAAGGTGGATATAGAGAGCAGTAGAATCAACCAGTTTTTTTTGCAGAATACAGAAAACGAATCTCATAGTGACTAAGTGAGCATAAACGGCATGTGATACACCATCATTTATTGATAGTTTTTAACCGGTTTCCCGACCGACTCACGCAGGTATACTGCGGCAGAATGGCTCTCCTGGGTGAAACCCCGTACAGGTATGACCTACCCTTTTTCGGCCACCAGAGGGCGTGTGCTGCATGGCAGGGGACCCGATGCGCGTGGCCGGTGGGCATGATTGCCGCCGGCCACTCGTGATTGCATGCATGAGCGCCAGCATGGGGATTTATGTGTGTAAACACACAAATCCCTGTGCTGTCAGAGGAGAGGATCCATATTGTTTGTTCTTACTAAGTAGGAAAAACGATATGTCTCCTCTCCTAGTCACTCCCATCCCCACACAGTTAACCCCTTGATCGCCCCCTAGTGTTAACCCCTTCCCTGCCAGTGACATTTACACAGTAATCAGTGCATTTGTATAGCACCGATCAGTGTATAATTGGTCAATGGTCCCAAAAAGTGTTAAAAGTGTCCGATCTGTCCGTCGCTATGTCGCAGTACCGCTAAAAATCGCAGATCACCGCCATTACTAGTAAAAACCAAACCAATCAATATACGCTTATTGCGATTTTTTTTTTTTTTTTTACCAAAAATATGTATCGGCCTAAACTGATGACGAAATGTGGTTTTTTTTATATAATTTTTCGGGATATTTATTATAGTAAAAAATATATATTTTTTTTTTCAAAAATGGCGCACTTTCTTTGTTTATAGTACAAAAAATAAAAACCACAGAGGTGATCAAATACCACCAAAAGAAAGCTCTATTTGTGGGGAAAAAAATGACGCAAATTTTGTTTGGGTACAGCATTGCACGACCTCGCAATTGTCAGTTAAAACAACGCAGTGCCAAATTGTAAAAAGTGCTCTGGTCAGGAAGGGGGTAAAGTGGTTAACCGCTTGCCGACCGGCTCACGGCGATATACATCGACAGAAGGGAATGCACAGGCATATTAATGTACCTGTACGTTGCCCTTTAAGACGCAGCTTGCGGGCGCGCGCCGCAAGCTCCATGAGTGTGATCGTGGGTCACGCAGACTAGATGTCCATGGGGGTACCCGCAATCGTCTCACATCAGCATTTCCCTATTCTGCCTAGTGACACAGGCATATTAACATACCTAATAACAGACCTAATGGCAGGATCACCAGGTGAAAATAAAGAAAAAGAAATAAAATGTATGTAACCACCACATCTAAGAATTGGTAAACTGCAATATAATACAGTATATTTTTGACTTTGGGTTTAATACTGCTTTAAGATATTAAAAAAAAAATTGTCACAACAGTGTTGGTCTGCCCTTTTAAGATCTCTTGTTGTGCTAGTCTCGTCCAACAAGCTAACATTGCGTGGGCGAGATTGATGAAAAACAAAGTGAAATAAAGAGTGTTAACATCCGTGCTGCTAGATGTGTGTCCGCGCATAGAGTCAGGACATATAGATAATCATTGCTTTCTAATTAGAAGGAAAGCCCAGCAATTTCATCTTTATTTTTCTGCTAGACAGGCTGTTATGCAAATAGTAGTGTGTGAACAGTCTGCTGCAATAGAGACCCACTATAGATTATTATCCGGCGGATGGCGCGTGGATTATGTGTGTGTTTGCATGTTGTAGGAAATGACATTAAGGAGCACTGTGTCAACACCCAGCGCTTTTCTGTGTTATATTTATAGCTATTTGCATATAATTTGTATTTTTATTAATGCGCCAAAGTCTCCAGCTAGACAGATGAAAGCGATACGGACTCCCTAATCTGCTTTCCTTAATATCTGAGCAATTTCATATAACAAAAGGGCAGGATTGTCAGTACTGGCAGCGCGTCCTTTCTTGGCGCTTATATGAAAATAAAGTGGCATAATGGACATTTCAGTTCTTCGTTTACAAGTCCCTGTAAAGCTCATCTGCAAAAGCGATTATGCTATAAATTGTATCTATTCCGCAACATAAAAAATCGATTTAATATTATTAAGCATAATGTGCTGGGAGAAACGTCTCAGTCCTTTCCTCTAGAGATTTAGTAATTGATCCCAAGGCATTAAAGTATGTATAACCCCTAGACATGTGCACACTGAAATATTTTGTTTCGGAATTTTGTTGTCGTCCGAAAAATACATTTATTTAGTTACTCCCGAAATTCGTTTTTATTTATTTAGTTTTTCGTTAAAAATTGCATTCGTCCGAAAATCCAAATGAATTAAGGTCGAATCTGTCATTGAAGGCTTATGGTGTCTGTCGAATGTTCAAAGAATATTTGACGGAGCAGCTAAACTATACGTGTACATTTCCGGTCGAATTTTCCGCCTACACGCTAGCTGTAGTAGAATTCTAATGTTGTATGACTAGTAATAATTATATTTATTAATTATTTTACTAGTCAACCAACATTAGAATTTTTCTATAGCCTATGGGCAGATGCACCGACCACATGTCTAATAACCCGTAGCTACGAACGTCTCTGATTTGCTCCTTTTTGGTCTGTTATACTGTATATACCATAGAATGCGCTTTGTTTATATTAGAGGTCCAAAGCAAATAGCTGTTGTTCTGGCCAGAAATCCAGTGTGCTAAAAACTTTGAGTGTACTTCGCCTCTAATGCAGTAAAATCTTAACCGCTTGCCATCCGGGCCATGTAAAAATCATCACTTTTTTTGTTAGAAAATTACTCAGAACCCCCAAACATTATATATATATATTTTTAGCAGAGACCCTAGGGAATAAAATGACGGTCATTGGAACTTTTTTAGTCACATGGTGTTTGTGCAGCACTTTTTCAAATGCGTTTTTTTTTAAAAGCATTTAATGAATTAATAAAAAACAGAACACTAAAGTTAGCCAAATTTTTTTGTATAATGTGAAAGATGATGTTACACCGAGTAAATAGATACCTAGCATGTCATGCTTTAAAATTGCACACACTCATGGAATGGCGTCAAACTTCGGTACTTAAAAATCTATAGGCAATGCTTCAAACATTTTTACAGGTTACCAGTTTAGAGTTACAGAGGAGGTCTTGGGATATAATTGTTGCTCTCACTCTTACATTCGCGGCGATACCTCACATGTGTGGATTAAATGCTGTTTACATATGTGGGCGCAACGTACTATGCGTTTGCTTCTGCGTGCGAGCTGGCTGGGATGGGGGCACTTTAATTTTTTTTTTTATTGTTTATTTTATTTTAAACAGTCCCCAGGCCTCCGAGAGTCATAGAGATGACCGGGGACCATCTGTTCCTCGGAAATCTCTATGGTCAACTTCTGGCGCCGGCGAATTCCTTCTCCGGCTCCGGCAGATTCCTTCTTCCGGCTTGCCAATCGCACGGTCGAGCCGGTAGAAGCACCGGAGGGTGGGCCGTCCCCTCCCTCCGCCTGTAAGAACAATCAGGCGACTGAACTGCCGCTATGATTGTTCTTCCGTTGTAGGGAATCTGAGGCTGAAAGGAGCAATACTGGGTTGATGCCTGTAGGTGCAGGCATCAACCCGGTATAACCACTGAAACGGGAGGACGTCCATGTACACCCTGCCGACGGGAAGTGGTTAAAGTGGTATTAAACCCAAAAGCAAACATTTTATTATATTTCAACTTACCAATTTTTAGATGTGATGGCTGCACTAATTTTCTTTTTTAGGCTTTCTTTCTTTTATTTAGATCCAGCCAGCAAGTCTGTTGTTTTTCAAAAGAACTAGCTCTTCTGCAAATGTAGCTGTTACATAGATAAAGAAAATCATTTAACACTGGCAGGGGTGCTTACAATGATCTGCTTTTTTTTATATATGTAAAACCTTTTTCCCAAAAGGAAAAAAAAAAAACTGTTCGAATCTCAGCCGATTCAGCAGGGACCGGAGGAGATTCGAACCATGTATGGGCAGGCTGAGCATACCGAAGTTGATTGATCGATCAACTTGGGTGCAACCATCCTGTTGGGTTTTTCATGCAATTATTGGCAGCAGCTAAAAACCACTAGCAATAACCACTGTGTGTTCTGTGTGACTCCCCACGGCCCCCAAACGTCGGGAGAACACAATAGCTCCGCAAAAGGGTTTCACAGTCATTGTTGATGGGGGAATCGAGCGATTTTCTTTCCTGCAACTCGTGGTTACAGGAAAGAAAATCGCACCATCTATGGCCGACTTAACACTCCCCTCCCCCCAAACTGACAATGCTGCTGTCCAAAGGGGCCCCTGTGCTCCTTCATCCAGAGTGGAAGCACTTTAATGTAGGAGGTGTTACTGGTCAGATCACCAAGTGAAAACCGCGGCAAAGAAGCCTAAAAAAAGAAAACGAATACAGCCACTACACCTAATGATTGGTAAGCTGCAATATATTACATTTTGGTTTTGGGTTTAATACACAGTATAGCTATACCCATAACTTCTTTTTTAGTTTTGTATAGAATGGTGAAGGATTAGAACTCATGTAAGGTTTATTGTTGTTGCAAAGATTCCTTCACTTCCTGTCTGGTAAAAAAAGTGTCCTCAGGGCAGGAATTGAAGGGAAATATCTCTAATGCCACGTACACACGATCACGATCAAATTTGGCCAGCAAAAGACCGATGAGAGCTTTTGGTCGGAAAATGCGACCGTGTGTGCTCCATCGGACTTTTGCTGGCGGAATTCCCACCAGCAAAAGATTCAGAGCAGGTTCTCAATTTTTCGGTCGGAAAAAGTTCCTATCCGAAAATGCGTTAGTCTGTATGCGATTTGGACGCGAAAAAATCACGCATGCTCGGAAAGAATTTGACGCATGCTCGGAAGCATTGAACTTCATTTTCTCGGCTTGTCGTAGTGTTGTATGTCACCGCATTCTTGGCGGTCGAAAGTTCAGAGAACTTTTGTGTGACCGTGTGTATGCAAGGCAAGCTTGAACGGAATTCCGTTGGAAAAACCATCCAAGTTTTTTCGGACGGAAATTCTGATCGTGTGTACGCGGCATAACAGCAACACAGACAGAAGCAAAGATGCTTTATTTAGGTTAAAGCGCAACTCTAGGCAAAAATCCAATTTATATTGTACATTAATGACCTTACTCCTTAGTCTTGATTCCAAACATCTCTTCCTTAGCCATCTTGCAGTGTGATGGATCAAAGTCACAGTTTCCTCTATGAGAAAAGCTAATACCCTGCCCTGAGGATAGGGCATTTTCTCCAATGTTTAACTTCTTTGGCACTGGTCCCCTCCCCGCCCCAATTACCGTATTTATCGGCGTATAACACGCACAGGTGTATAACACGCACATTCATTTTAAGAGGGAAGGTTCAGGAAAAAAACTTCAATTATAAATAAGAAACTTTGAAGCAAAATAAGGGTCAGTGCCCATCTGCAGCCTCACCATTGCCATCAATGCAGCCTGATCAATGCCCATCTGCGGCCTCACAAGTGCCATCAATGCAGCCTCATCAGTCCACATCAATACAGCAGCCTCACCGTTGCCATCAATGCAGCAGCCTCACCGTTGCCATCAATGCAGCAGCCTCACCATTGCCTTCAATGCAGCAGCCTAACCATTGCCATCAATGCATCAGCCTCACCATTGCCATCAGTGCAGTCTGATCGATGCCCATCTGCAGCCTAGAGGGGACAGGGAGGGGGGTGGGATGAGCGCCGACAGATTACATATAGCGAGAATCTCCTATGATAGACAGAACAGTGGTCCAATGGTGGCCTAGGAGACGGGACTTCCTATTACAGAGGCTGCCAAGTAAACAGGAGATTCTCGCTGTATGTAATCTGACGGGGCTCGTCCCGCCCCCCTCCCTGCCCCCTCTGAGGCAGCTAAAATTGAAGTATTGGCGTATAACACGCACACGCTATTTGCACCCGATTTTCACGGGGAAAAAGTGATTGTTATACGCCAATAAATACAGTACTTCTCCTACCTCTGGAGCCTATGAGAGAAGACCTGGCCACTGATAGTGTTGCCTCCACCAATAGGGGGTGACCACATCAAGCAGGCATTGTTGTGGTTCCCAACAAAGGACCCCAGAAAGTAAACAGAAGGAGAGAAAAGGATTATCACATGACCGTATCTTCCGTTAAAGGTGACTAATAAAGAACTGTGAGCAGGCAGCTCTTACCTGCCTGCTTGCAGTCTTCTATTGCATGCACATGTGCAGCTCGCTGTGCATTCCCGGCATATTCTGGCTGGGCCAGAAGAACAGGTACCCATGTCCATACATTGGATGAGATGGTGAGTATTTCTTTTAGTTTAGTTCTGCTATAGGTAAAATTGGCATTTGAATAGGTTAGTATTATCCTGAAGTTGGCCTTTAGGTAGTGAAAGGCTAGAACTCCTGTCAACATTTTATTAACTGTTTCCCTGTTGCAGATTTCCCCTCACTTCCTGTCTGCTAAATAGAAGTAAGGGGAAATCTCTCTAACAAAGCCCTGGATAAGAGTAGAATCTGAGTAGACCACCTCCTCATATGTTTTGGAAATGAGGAGAGTAAAAGAAGTTCGGTAGTCCAGATAAGGATTGAGCAGCCTAGGGTGAGGATGTAGCTCCTCTTGTCTCTCTTAATTTACAGGATCTTAGTTGTAGGCTTTTGTGTTACATGCAGCTAGGTGATTGGACACTAGCAAACAATGTACAGCCCCTCTCACTATCAACAATCCTCATTTTTTTGCTAGTGTCTTTAGGGGTATAGATGTCTTCTTTCTCTACTCCAGGGGGAAGCAAACCTTTTGTGTTTTATATGTTATTTTCTTTGCTAACCTGCTGCCTTTTTAGACAAGTGAATTCTCTCTTTGTCATTCTTGAGAGTCCCTGTAGGGGACATTCTGCCTTTCGGTTCACCATTACCAGGTGATTAGGCAGGTCATCATCCGAGCCTACTGTCTGAAGGACCAGATCTATCAGTGCTTTGTGGGCTTTTCAGCATCAGGCCTCTGTTTTTCAGATTTGAAGGACATAAGGTACTTCATGCCTAGTACACAGGATGAGAATATTGGATGAATGATCGTCCTTTTTTTTTTTTTGCATTCTAGTCTCATATCGAAAACGAATAGGTTACTAGAGTTACGAAAATTCTCATAAGACAGAATACAACTTCCCACTAGGATGCAATGTATTGTAATGTATTCTTTCGTTTCCGAGCATGCATGGTCTTGGTCACTCCATTTTTTGACAGACAAATACTGATTAAACGAAAATCGTTTGTTCTGTTATCGTTCAAGAAAAATTTTCATGCTAGTCCCGTTGGATAATTTTGCAAAGTTGTGTACTATCGATCAGATCATTGGAGGATTGCTCCGAAAGCAGTATTTTTTGTCCGATTTTCTCATTGGGTGTACTAGGCATTAGGCTGTTCTCTCAGTTTCGAGCCCTCTAATTTTCCATCTGCTACATGGGCCTGTTAACATTTGCTGCTTTGTTACACATGCCTCCGTTGCATTGCCTTTGGACGTCCCAGTCGTCTAAGACTAAGGTCCTCTTCCCTGTACTATTCAATTAAGAAAATAGGATTTTTGCCTTACTTGTACAATCATGTTCTTTTAGTACAGGACGTAGGACCGTCCTCTCTTTTCTTATGTTCTTTATGATGCACTTTTTTATTGCTTGCTACTAAACTGAGGCTTGCTGGGGGGGGGGGTTAGTGTTATGCTGGGGTTGTCCTTTCAAGTTTTTTTGGCAGTATCCAATCACCCTATGGTAGGTGCATAAACCAATCATCTAAGACTAAGATACTGTTTTCTGTAATGTACACAGAGGAAAGGATTTATAGGGAAGGCAAAAAAAACTATTTTTAAATCTTTGATCATTTGTAGATAATGCATTTGAATGGGTCTGTATTAACTGGTGATGAGTGGGGTAGGTAATGGAGCAAAGCTATAGATATCTGACATACTTCTGAGTACCTTGCTTACCTAAAGTTGTAGTAAAGGCCAATGACAAGTATTCTTAAAAATGCTTACTGTCCCTCCTCTTACCTATGCTGCATAGCCTGTATAAAATGATGTGTGTAAATATCTTTTTTATAATCTGCTCTTCTTCGGTCATGTGATTTCAGAAGATCTGGCCCCAACGCTCAGCAACAGTTCTGACTTCTCAAAGTCATAATCACCTGCTGGCTCCCATTACCCCTTGTTGTTGGTGCTCCCTCCTCTCCCCTGCAGCCACCACTCTTTGACACAGGGGAGAAGGAGCTGCTGCATCACATGACCAGGCTGGAGAAAATTACAAAAAGGTACCTACACTGATCTGTGTTATACAGGCTATGCAACATATTTAGGAGGAGGAGGCAGCATTTTTAAATATATTTGTCCTTAGCCTTATCTTCCATTTTAGATTTGCAGATGCCTTAAGAAACCATAAAATACCTGTCTTGCAAAAGAGATTGCTTTAAACTTATGCAGAAAGATCAAAGTTAAAAACTCTAAAATAAATAAAGTTGAATTGTATCTTGTAGAGTGAGGGTTAGAGTTAGGTTACACTTGGGATGTCCCTGAAAAGTGAACTGCGGTAGATCGCTTTTCAGGAACGAGGCTAAGTAGCTGCTTCTAGGCTCCCTTGAGGTGATCCTGCTGCTACCTGAATGCATGGATTTGTTTTTCTTTTGCTTTTTTTCTTTGATGAATGGCTATTGTTAAAGTGATACTAAGCGCACACTGTTTAATTTACATTGTCCTTTCTATTTCTGTATATAGACGATAGCACTGTAAATATTTTAATAAAAGAAGAAAAAATTGATATAGAGCTGTCACAGCTCTTTCCTAGCCTGTCTGCAGGGAAACATAAGCAGGAGGAGCCTCTAGTCCTCTGCTGCTGATCACATGTTCAAAATAAAAAACAGCCTTTGAAATACAGAGTTAAAATAAATAATATCAATAAACTGTTTTAAATCATCATATAATTATGAATTTGAAATGAAATCTTTATTATCTTTTGTCAATAACATGGTGTGGTCAGATTTCTGCCAGTCACAGGCTTTGTTACACCCCTCCAGCCTGTGTCTTAGAATAAGAGGGAGGTAATTCTGGGGGGGACATTAACATACCTCTAGCCCCTACGGTTGAAATCTCCTCTCAGACCTCCTCTCTGCGCACAGGCACACATAAACGTATAAACCAGGACTTACACGACTGGTGATGAGTGGGGTAGGTAATGGAGCAAAGCTATAGAGATCTGGCATACTTCTGAGTACCTTGCTTACCTAAAGTTGTAGTAAAGGCCAATGACAAGTATTCTTAAAAATGCTTACTGTCCCTCCTCTTACCTATGCTGCATAGCCTGTATAAAATGATGTGTGCAAATATAAATATGAATTTGAAATGAAATCTTTATTATCTTTTGTCAATAACATGGTGTGGTCAGATTTCTGCCAGTCACAGGCTTTGTTACACCCCTCCAGCCTGTGTCTTAGAATAAGAGGGAGGTAATTCTGGGGGGGACATTAACATACCTCTAGCCCCTACGGTTGACATCTCCTCTCAGACCTCCTCTCTGCGCACAGGCACACATAAACGTATAAACCGGGACTTACACGACGCCCAACTAATAGACGTATCTTAGACGATAGAGACTACACTTTCTTTTCAGCCCCACAAATAGACTACTTCTTTATCCCCCATGGTCAGCTAGAAGCAGTTCACAAAGTTGAAATAGGCAATATAACATGGTCGGACCATGCTCCCATCACCATGTGCTATTGTCTATCATCATCCATGACCACCAAATCTAAATACTGGAGACTAGATGAGAGCCTACTACAGATACCAGTGGTCCTGACGGACATCAAGATTGAGCTTCAACATTACTTTTAAACTAGCGATACTGCAGACTGTGACCCTGGTATTTTGTGGGAAGCTCACAAAAGAGGAGTGTTCATCAAACACGCATCAAAAAAGAAAGAGAATGCCTACTGACTGAACTCCTTCACAAGATACACGACATAGAATCAAAGCACAAAATAACACCAGTCTCCCCTCTAAAAGAACTGACATCCCTTAGAAAACAAACAGTATATCTATTGCACTATAGAGCCAAGGCAGCATTGCAAATCTGCTGAAAATTATCCTATGAGTCGGGAAATAAGTGTGGGAAACTTCTTGCCAAAGCAGTTAGGGATCACCGACTTAACACATATATCCCAGACTCAACAGGACAAAAGAAGACCACCTCAACTCAGATAGCAACAGCATTCAGGGATTATTACGCGTCTCTCTATAATCTCTCACTCAGATCCCCAAACGAAACAACGATAAATGACTACCTTTCAGCATCACGGATTCCCCAACTATTGATGGAAATAAGGGCAGGATTGGAAGACCCCATTACTATGGAGGAGTTGCAACGAGCTGTGGGTGGGATGAAACCAGGTAAAGCCCCGGGCCCAGATGGGTTCACCCTGCAATACTACCAAACTCTCCTGCCGCTCCTGGACCCTCATATGGTAAGGATGTTTAACAGACTAGGCGACGGGGCTCCCCTTCCTTGAGACACGTTGAGAGCACACATATCCCTCATACCAAAAGAGGGCAAAGACCCGGCAGAGTGTGGTAATTATAGACCTATATCCCTCCTAAATCTGGACCCTAAATTATTCACAAAAGTACTGGCCAATAGACTAACCCAGTTTATGCCTGACCTAATTCACTTAGATCAAGTGGGATTTATCCCTGCCAGAGAAGCTAGGGATAACACCACCAAAGTACTCAATCTCATACACATAGCTACCAAAACTAAAATCCTGTGCGTCTTTCTCAGCACAGATGCTGAGAAGGCGTTCGACCGTGTCAACTGGGCTTTTATGACATCAGTCCTCAAACATATTGGCCTAGGACATAAAATGCTACAGTGGATTCATAGTATCTACTCCACACCCACAGCTCAGGTCAAGGCCAATGGAGTCCTGTTGGACTTATTTACAATAACGAATGGCACTAGGCAGGGATTCCCGCTCTCACCCCTCCTTTTTACCTTAGCCCTAGAACCCTTTTTATGCACTGTGCGATCAAACCCCGACATATTGGGAGTGTCAGTAGAAGGAACTCAATACAAAATCTCTGCCTACGCAGATGACCTCATGATTTCTCTCTCAAACCCCGCAATATCATTACCAAACCTCCTCAAGGAATTTGATAGATACGGAAATCTTGCCAATCTAAAGATTAACTTTGATAAATCGGCAGCAATGGGGATTAATATACCTCCAAGTAGATTGACCTCTCTCAAATTGCAGTTCAGATTTAAATGGTCGGATACCTCCCTTAAACACCTGGGAACCCTGATCCCCATTGACTTAAAATGTACCTTTGACCTTAATTTCCGACCCCTGCTGCTTAAGACCCGACTACTACTAGAAGACTGGAACAAAGGACTTTTACTCCTGGTTTGGAAGGTGTAATCTGCTTAAAATATCGATACTTCCGAAATTCTTATATTTATTTCAAGCCCTTCCGATCAGAATCCCAACCCAATATTTTAAAGACATACACTCCCTCTTTATCCAATTTATTTTGGCTAATTCGAAACCCAGGCTACTGAGGCGCTATCTAACCCTACCCAAACACTACGAAGGTCTTGCCCTACCAGATTTGAAGAATTACTATTTGGCCGTTCACTTAGCCAGAATAATAGATTGGAATCGACATAGCAAGAACAAATTGTGGACACAGCTAGAACAGGCACAGTCTGAGGCCACACTGAAAGGAGCGGTTTGGTGCTTTGACAACTTGCCTCCAACATTGAGGTCACACCCAGTGATTGGCACAACCCTCCGGGTAGGTGCATCCACATTATTCGCAACCTCCCTCTCCACTAGTACTTCCCCTCTTTACCTGATATTGAGTAATCCGGCTTTTGCTACTGGTCTAGAACGAGTGGGATATGAGACACTCACAACCACTGGCAGAGATAGAGCATTGCACTTCCTAGTAGACAATAATTGGCCCTCTGTACAAGCCTTGACTGCCGACAATGGTTAGTTCCAACTACCATTCTGGAAAGCAATACGTTGGCAACCTCTTCCTTCACTTGATTCCCAACCCGACACAATTTAATTGCGCCCTGACACCTTTCGAAGACTATTGTAGAGACGAGGGAGACTTACCTCAAGTACTATCTAAAACATACACTCTACTCAACTCCCCCCCAGAACAACCTAATCTGAAGTTCTTACAAAAATGGGAAACTGACCTACAACGCCAGTTTACTAGTGTCCAGAAACAAGCAATCATCAGATTCTCCCTGAAAGCATCCATTTGCACAAAGATGCAGGAACTTAACTATAAGATCCTGACCAGATGGTACTATACCCCTAACGGGCTACATAAATATTTCCCAACCACCTCAGATCTATGTTGGAGGTGCCAAACAGATAAAGGGACACTCCTCCATATCTTCTGGTCTTGCCCTCTGCTTCAGCACTATTGGACAACAGTCCGGGCAGTTACTCAAAAATTCACGGATTGTACGATAAGTGATGATCCAGCTCTCATTCTGCTGCATGCTACTACAATCCCACCACAGAAGTACAAAAAGTCGATAGTACGACACCTATTGAATGCAGCCAAATCTTGCATCCCACTTCTGTGGAAGAACAGTTCAACGCCAACTATAGGATTGTGCTACGCAAGGTGGAAGAGATCAGGAGATTAGAGGACCTAGTCTTTACGGCACAAAATAAGCAAGAACAACATTCCCAGGCTTTGATGCTATGGAATACATTTATATACTCTGATGAAGGAATGACTATGCTAGCCACTTAAAGGGTAAAACAAGACAGAGAACACTACACTTAATACACTCAGGCCTGCATCTCTATGTCACCCCCCCCCCCCCCCCCCACATCTCTTCTGATCCTTTCTAACTCACCTCTCCTTTCCTCTCCTTTCTTTTCTTTCTTTTCCTTTCCGTCTCTTCTTCTACTCTCGGTAGAATCTCTAATTTCCTGACTGTTCGGTTTCGAATATTATCCTCTAATGTGGTAGAACTAAGGGACTGCACGGTTAAGTCAGAATTACGACTACAAAGATGTGAGGATAGGACATATTCACTTAAATTCACCTTAATCTACTTCCTGGTGGTGGATATTAGCCACGAACATTGAATATACAACCACAATTATTGAAGTGACTGTTATTAATATGTCATGTACTCACCTGTGAACATCAACTATAATGATGAACAATGTACCATTTATTTTCTATTGCTTATCTGTTTATTCCTTTTCTTTATGGAAAATAATAAAACTTATATTTAAAAAAAAAAAGAAAAAGAGGGAGGTGAAGCCTACATCGATCTACATGTAATATCCTACCCCTATTGTCTTTTGCTGGTTAGTGGGCATGGAGGAGGAGGGAGGGAGTGGGCTGTCATTTAGCACTGTGTATACGCCCACATGTGTGATACTATAGTCACATGGGCTGCTCAGATGTGATAGGGAGGAAATGCTCAGCATAGAAACTCACTGAAAACTGAGCATGTGCAGAGTTGCCACCACAACTGCAAAATCCCTAGTTAAATTGGGGACATGAACAGAAGGTGGAGATAGAGAGCAGCAGGATCAACCAGGTTTTTTACAGAATATAGAAAATGAATCTCATAGTGACTGAGTGAATATGAACAGCATGCACCATTTATTGAGAGTTTTTTTATGATGCGGGTTTAGTGAAACTTTAATGGAAGTAACACGCCGCAACCGCAAGCAAACACATTTGCCTTGGCTGTGATTGTTAAATGTACCGCAGCTGTAGGGCGGGTTTTAGGTTTGGAAACCATTGTTATACTTTTACTGCATTTTTTGTTTAAACTTTTTTTCTTACTTATTGAAACCGCCTTAGTGACAAACGCTCATTTACAGATCTGATGAGTTGAATTGCATGTCTGATGCTTAGACTATGACATTACATTGATTTTCATGCAGTGTTTTTGTTTGTTTGCAGTTTCCGATGAGCATCTACTGGGGTGAGTACTTTGAATTCATTTGTTATACAAACTGTTGTCTCAGAGACCTCAGGCAGTTCCGGAGCTTACAAGTCTTCTCATCAGACAATTTAAATATCTTTGTTTTCTTTTGGTTTAAATGCTCACTCATGAACAGCGTGTGTTGTCTGTACTTGCTGTTTGTTCCTCACTTTTTCTATATTAGGATTTATAGGCTGGTTTTACAAGCTGGACTGAGATTAAAGTGACACTAATGCCGCGTACACACGAGCAGACTTTACGGCAGACTTTGCCCGGCGGACTTTGACGGACTTTCTGAATGAACGGACTTGCCTACACACAATCAACCAAAGTCCGTCGAATTCGTACGTGATGACGTACGACTGGACTAAAATAAGGAAGTTCATAGCCAGTAGCCAATAGCTGCCCTAGCGTGGCTTTTTGTCCGTCGAACTAGCATACAGACGAGCGGACTTTTCGACCGGACTCGAATCCGTCGGATAGATTTGAAACATGTTTCAAATCTAAGTCCGTCCAACTTTTGAGAAAACAAAGTCCACTGGAGCCCACACACGATCGAATTGTCCAACGAAATCCCGTCCGCCGGGCAATGTCTGCCGTAAAGTCCGCTCGTGTGTACGCGGCCTTAGGCCCCATTCACACCTGAGCGATTATCTGCTTGAAGCTCAAAAATGCTGGAGGAGAAAAAAAAAAAATCAATGATTCACTATGGAGATGTTCACATCGCCACTCCATGTCGCCTAAAGCCAAACACCTGAAGCTCAAACAAGTTCTGGAGCTTTTTTTGTTGCTTTAATTGGCCAGATTTGGGCATTTTTGGCACATTTGTATTCCCATAGAAATGAATGGAAATGCGCCATTCGTGCGTTTTTGCGCGGTTTTCTGCTCAAATGAAAAAAAGTTAAAAATAAAATAGTAATATATGAATAAATAAATGTAAAATAAATACACAAATAACTAAAAATCATCATATACAAGTAAAATAAATGAATAATATGTAATAATGCATTAATAAATAATAATGAACCTCTAACCTTAAAAAATATTAAATGTAGTATTATTATTATTATTTATTATTAATATTAATAATAATATAACAATAAACACCCAGACTCGAACAAATAAATACATTATTAATAATAATACTTTATTTTGTTTTAGGGTGTTTTTAATCATTTTATTTTTTTAAGTGGTAAGGGTTAAAGTTAAGGGTTAATTATTTATTTATTGTTAATTAGTATTAATTTAGTTTTTTTTATTTATGATTTTTATTTATGTGTGTATTTATTTTACATTTATTTATTCATGTATTATTATTTGTATAATAATAAATAAAATAAGCTAAAAAATAAAATAATAATAAACCCTAACCCCAACTCCTAATCCTAACCCTAACCTATACTGAACTCGAACCCTTTACCCCAACGAAAAAACATTATAATAAAAAAAAAAACAATAAAAGAAGAAATAAAAGCTAATGGAAAAGCTAAAAAAGCTGAAATACCTAGCAACAAATGATGCAACAGATAACCGTTTTCTCTATTGGCTAATAAAAAAACGCTGCATACAAACGCGCAAAAACGAGCCAAAATTGCACATAAAACGGCGCAAAAAAAGGCCGGAAAAGCGCTCAAAGACTCTACGCTCAGTTGTGAATGCAGCCTACATGATATCTTTATTCTCCAAATTTAATCCATACACATCCACTACGTAATTGCTCTGTAATCTATTTTTCATGAAACCATTTCTTACTGTGCGTTTTTGCCTCCTTGTAATGTCCTGTGTGAGCTCTGAACCTCTCCTTTTCCCACCTCACGTTTGGAACGAGCAGCGCATGCTAGTTGCAGTCATGTGCACTGCTCTGTGCACACTACACATCCCATAGTTCATAGTCCATCTTGGGAGCGACCAAGAGAAGCAGGCTACATTCCTACGTACAGAGGGACCATTGAGAAAAAACATAGCCAGCCTCTAATAGGAAGTTGGGTCATGACAACAGCAAAATAAAAAAACTGAATTGGAGGAGGCTGAGGGCATTGGGCAATAGAAGTTTTTTTTTTTTTTTGAGTTAAAGAGGTGTAAACTCTGGAGGAAAAAAAAAATACCCCTGTAAGACAAAGTCATAATGAGCTAGTATGCATCACATACTAGCTCATTATGAAATACCTTGGAACAAAGCTGTTCCAGTGGTGCCCGCGCACTGTTGAGACAAAATTTTCCCCCCAAGTTACTTCTGGGTTTGGCGGCTCTGGCGCTGTGATTGGCCAGAGCCGCAATGACGTCACTCCCATGCATGTGTGTGGGAGCCGCCAGTCACAGCACGGGGCATCGGAAGGAACGGCACTTGTGGCCGTTCATTCAGAGTGCATGCGCCAGTGATGTCACTGGCTGCATGTAATGTAAATATCTCCTAAATGGTTCACGTTTAGGAGATATTTACACTACCTATAGGTAAGCCTTATTATAGACTTACCTAAAGGGAAATGTCAGCAGAGGAAGTTTGCTTCCTATTTAAAGAGGAAGTAAACCCTGGTGGGTTTTACTTCCTCTTTATTTCCCTGCAAAGGTAAAGCATAATGGGCTACTATGCATTGCATAGTAGCCCATTATGTGTCACTTACCTGAAACCGAAGCCTGCAATGTCACCGCTGTCACCACTAGCAGCGAGTATCCATCTTCGGCCCTCTTCCTTCCGGTCATGCAACACTGTACCCAAAAAAAAGCAATGTCAAAATGTAATTTTTTTTTTCTCACAAGTAGAACTTTCTTTTGGTGGTATATGATCACCTCTGCAGTTTATTTTTTCCTCTATAAACAGAAAAAAAATATTTTTTTTTTACTTTCTGCTACTGTATAAAACATATCCAATAAAAATTCTAATTTCTTCATAAATTTAGATCAATATGTATTCTGCTACACGTTTTTGGTAAAAAAAAATCCCAATAAGCATATATTGTTTGCGCAAAAGTTATAGCGTCTACAAACTATGGGACATATACTGGAATTTTTATTTATTTATTTTTATACTAGTAATGGTGGCAACCAGCGACTTATAGCGGGACTTTGATACTGCAGCGGACAATCGAACACTAACTGACACTTTTTGGGAACCAGTGACACTAATACCACTAATACAAGGATCAGTGCTAAAAACATGCTAAAAACGAATAACAGTCTGGGAAGGGGTTAAACATGTAGAGCGATCAAAGAGGTAAATGTGCGCCTAGCCAGTGTTTTTGTGTACTTCACAAGGTGCTCTTACTAAGGGATGTGATAGATTTTCTTTCTCTGCGTTGCAAGAAAAATAAAATCCATCACATCCCTGCTATCAGAATGGAACTCTGCCTTGTTTACATAGACAGAGCTCTGTCCAGCCTCCTGACAATCAGCGGGTGACTAATCACAGCGGAAGCAGTGCGCCCCCCAGGCTGAAGTGCAGAATCATATATATATATATATATATATATATATATATATATATATATATATATATATATATATATATATATATATATATATATATATATATATATATGTAGTCAGAGTCCTCCTAGACCGATAATCGTATCTTACCAAGACCTGCAGTGTGCCTTGGTCTGAATGGTCGGTATACCTGAAAAGAGGGCATACCCTGTATGGATGAAACTAAGAGTATGACTGAGCAACTGACTGAAAAGAGTGTGGGAACCCGGAACTTGAGCCGACGCTGAACCCGGGAGTGAAGGAGGGCTATATAGCCCCAGACTCCTCCCACAAATCCAGGCTGGCCTGCGGCCAGTTTTTCCACTTGTAGTCAGAGTCCTCCTAGACCGATAATCGTATCTTACCAAGACCTGCGGTGTGCCTTGGTCTGAATGGTCGGTATACCTGAAAAGAGGGCAAAAGACACATGAGTAGGTGTGAAACAGAAAGTTTAATAGAAATTAGATAACAAAGATCAATCCAACAAAGAGGCAAATGCCCTAATGACCTCCGTACGTGGTTCAGGGATGTACCTGCTAAAACAGGAGGACCTCCAATGCCCCATGTGCTTGATGATGAAAGAAGGCACCCCCTGTTTGGAAGCGGCAGATGCCGCTCTGATCCTGAAAGAATGGCCGATAAATAGCATTGGATTTAAGCCCAATTTAGCAATCAGGATCCTAACATGTGCGATGAATTGTTAAGAAGTTAGAGGATCTGAGGGAAATGGCAACAAAGGGCTGTCTGGTGGGGAAGTAGCCAGAAATCTAAAAAGTGAGTCCAGTACCTTGAACGGACACCATCTGCTATTGGTGCCGTAAAACTTGACCACATACCCTTGACCCACCTGTCTAGTCTTATTATTGTTAAGCTGCAGGGCGAAATGGTCCGGATACCTACTGAGACTGCCTTTGGACAGGAAAGATGCCTGAAGATTGACCCGTGAAACCTCCCCAGGTCTGAGGAACCCAAAGAAACTTAAGTACACAGCAGCCTTAAACACCAGACTTGGACCTATACCAAAAGGGGATGATGACAGTAAATCCGAAATATCCCGTACCATCTGACCAGTGATAGGCAGTCTGGAAGCCTGCGCTTGACCCTGTGATTTCAGAATACCTCTCAACAAGGCCTTGAGAGGGTGAGCAGCAAAGATGGATGGACTAGAAGGGTCTTGAAGGGTCTTGAAATGCTGTACCCCTGCCATATACAACTTGATGGTACTAGCGGACAAAGCCAACACACTGTGACAATAGGCCACAAATGCCATAACAGATTTGATGTCCCACGGACAGCTAGACGGATGAAGCCTCAAAAATTTTTGAAATTTCATCCAATCCGTGGAGTATGCTTTGAACGTGTTGCTGGATAAAGATGCGTTGGCCAAACCGATCGCCTGTGTCCAAAACCTTGTCAGGTCATGGTGAGCAATGGAACCTGTGGGAACCAATGGAAATGGTACCTGTGGGTCAAACCTAACCAAGTCTATCTGCGCAAGAAGGACATGATGACCAGGGACCCAGACCTGCCTTTGTTGATAATGTTGGCGGTAGCCAGATTGTCCGTGAAGAAAATGACTGAAGTACCTGCCCAGCTTGGGCCCCAAGTGACAGCTGCCGCCACAATCGGGTAGATCTCAAATAACGCCGAAGTCTGTCCAAATTTAGGCAAAAGGAAAACTTCCCAGGGCCAATGGCTAGCCAGCCATTCAACCCCACACATGGCCACAAACCCCCCTGATGCAGCTGCATCAGTGAAAACCCTGGGCGATGTGCTGGAAGGCTGGGGAATGAGCAAAGAAATGCCATTCCAGTCCCGCAGGAACCGGTCCCACATGACCAGATCAACGTGTGCGTCCGCTAGCAAGCTGACACCTGCATCACCATTCTGACAAAGTGGCAAAAGGGCCAACAACCTGGAGACAAAAGCCCTACCTTTGCGGAATGATCCTCATTGCATGATTTAGCATGCCCAAGAGCGACTGCAACTCCTTCTTTGAGCAGACTGGAGACCGGACGAATGCGTGGATGGTCACGCGAATTCTGTCCAACTTCTCTTTGGGCAGACTAGCAACCATGCGATCGGAATCCAAAGTAATACCTAAAAAATTGATGATGTTGGCAGGACCTTCCACCTTGTAGCTTGCCAGTGGCACACTCAATTCTGTAAACAGATCCGTGAGACACTGCAAATCCCTGGGTGGCCGGCCAGGGTCCTCAACGAACAAAACGTGATCAAGGTAGTGTACCACTCCAAGACAACCTTTGCAGTGCCCCAAGATCCAATGGAGAGCCTGTGAGAAAATATTGAACAACCAGGGACTACTCTTTGACCCAAAAGTTAATTTGGTAGCAAAGTAGTAATGGCCCCGCCATACGATGGCGTACCATTGCCAAAGCGCAGGACTAATAGGCAGAAGCTTAAATGCATCGGCAATGTCAGCTTTTGATAACCAAGCCCCCTTACCCAACTGAAGAATGAGCTGAATGACTAAATCCACGGAAGAATATTTAAACGAAAATTCCTCAGAGGGGATCAGTGAATTGAGACTCGGAACATGCGAAAAATGAGGTGCGGACAAATCATAAATAAGACGATGTTTATTAGAAAATTTTCCACACACAACCCCAATCGGGCTGACCCTCCACATGCTGAAAGGCGATGACTTGAATGGCCCAATTACAAACCCTTTATCCACCTCTATTGCCAACAGATCATCTACTAGCAAAACTTGATGGTCTGCAGACTAAAGATTGCGACATTCAAAGGTCTCAGTAGGCAACGTGATTAACCCTGTGTGAAACCCAAACGTGAACCCATCTAACAGAAATTTCCTAACACCAGAGGATGGGTGCCCCTCTAGATAAGCCCCTAAAGTGGAAACCTCCACTCGGCTTAGTCATGCCGAACTGAATGGTTTGACCAAACAGGAAGACTTGGGATGAGCCCGAAAGCAATTAGAACACACGTGCAGGAGCCTTCACTGATTATAATTGCAGCCGGAATGATTGAAATTGTTGCATACCTGCGATTTGCCTAGGAAATGAATGGTCCTACCCAACTTGTCCACTTGCCTGGAAGGTCCTGTGGAGGACACGCCGGCTTCCTGCTTGCTAACCCCTGACGGACCTGGTGCCTCAAAAACTGGACACCAAGCGGAAGTATGCACAGAAGACTGGCAAGTGCTGCATACTGGGGACTTCTGGCTGGCAAAATGCCTACAGAAAAGTTCCATATCGATGTTGCTCCAACACATGACCACCTGGAACTGAGTCCAAGTGGCCGCCGCTTTGGCCGAGAAAGACCGGTGATAATCATAAAAACTACACCCTCCGTACTTGTGCGCCAGATCCACCACTTTGTGAAGATACAAATGTAACTCCACCCTCCTATCCGGACTGACCACACAAATGATATCACAGAAGATGCTGAATGCGAGCACGAATTCCGCCACACTAAGCTTGCGGTTGAGCCTGGGATCTTTCGTCTTCAGCACAACTGACACATCACCGCAAGCATAGGACTTGTTTTCCGTGATATCTTGTGAAGCTATCAGCAGGGAAGCCAAATTTACGTCCTTCCCTTCCAATATGTCTTTCTTTAAGTTGGCAGGAATGAAATGAGCTGGTGATACAGACGGGAATGTTGCTAAAGGTGATGGAGCTGCCACCGGCAAGGAAACAGCAACATTACCTGCAGGGAGGTACTGGGGGTGGGTGCAGGTGACACCTGGGTTCTGGCCACATGTGCTTCCATCACCTCCATTCTGTCCTGCATCTGAGACATGGAAGTGGAAAGCGTATTCAGCAAGGCATGGATCTGCGTAAGTGAATTGTGCACCGACCCCTGACTCAACCTGGTAGAAGGGGGTGGCTGAACCAGACTGGGGAACAAGAACCTAAAAAGTTCCGCCTTCCTGGCTGTAGCTGGAAAAGAAATGCCCTTACGGCGAAGCTCCGCCGTGAGCCTGGGCACAGTTCAACTCCTTAACGACGGGGTGCTGCCGTGCTCTGAACCGCCAGTAAGGGATGGAGGAATCAACGCGAAATCAACGCTTTCTGATACGTGTGACATGGTTGAATCTGTGATGAAACACAACAAGAAACACTTTGAGAAAAGATACAAGCCACCCATCCAAGCCTTCCCACCCCCCTCCCCCAACTGATCAACCTAAGAAATGTGGGTGCAGTAATGTGCCAAACAGCGTGTGACTGAAACCCGATGCTCAACCACCCTACGTGAGTGTATTGAGTGAGCCCGAGCAACCTGTAGCGCCAAGACAGGCAATTAAAAACGAACACTCAAGGCTACAAATACAAATACCCACAGAGCGTGGTGGGTACAGACATGAGTGTAGGAAGTGAAAGTGCAACGTATGACGTATGGATGTGGCCGAGAACCTGTATTGACACTTGCAAATGAATTCTGGCCCGTATGGATCTAAAGTCGAGATAGATCCTGACTGCAACCCCTCGTGACCCAAAATGACAACCACACACCTGCTGCTTTAGCGTAAAAGCTGGGCCAACACGAATGAATCACCCGCGAGGTGATGCACCTAAAAGGAACATGACAGACAGGGAAAACCAAACTGAAATATTACCCAGCAACAGAAATTAATTTAATGAAAATCCCCTGACTTCTCTGACCCCCCTTCCATTTTTTTTTTTTACCATCTGAACACACCTGACGCTTCCTGAGCATATTCTTGTGTTAGAATGGCTCAGTCAAAGTCCAGATCTAAATCCAATTAACAATCTGTGACAAGACTTGAAAATTAGTGTTTGCAGTTGTTCTCCATCCAATCTGACAGAGTTTGAGCTATTTTGCAAAGAAGAATGGGCACAAATGTCACTCTCTAGATGTGCAAAGCTAGTAGAGACATCTCCAAAAAGACTTGCAGCTGTAATTGCAGTGAAAGGTGGTCCTACAAAGTATTGACTCGGGGGCTGAATACAAATGCATGCCACGCTTTTCAGATATTTATTTGTAAAAAATTTGGAAAACCATTTATCATTTTCCTTCCACTTCACAATTATGTGCCACTTTGTGTTGGTCTATCACATAAATTCCCAATAAAATACATTTATGTTTTTGGTTGCAACATGACAAAATGTGGAATATTTCAAGGGGTGTGAATACTTTTTCAGGGCACTGTACATATTGGCCTAAATTTATAAAGGCATTTGATTTTTCTCTATTTTTTTTTTGGATATGTTTTATAGCAGAAAGTAAAAGAATAGTTTTTTTTTTAAATTGTCTATATTTTTTGGTTATAGCGCAAAAAATAAACACAAAGGTGATCAAATAGCACCAAAAGAAAGCTTTATTTGTGGGAGTAAAAAGGACACACATTTTATTTGGGTACAGTGTCGCACGATTACGCAATTGTCAGTTAAAGTAATGCAGTACTGTATCACAAAAAAATAACCTGGTCATGAAGGTGATAAGTCTTCCAGAGGTCAATAATAAGAAAAGCCTTTTTCTTTTTTTTTTTCTTTCAGCAGCTTAGTAGATGCCCCCTACTTATTCTTATGTGGTGGTGCAATACGTATTTAAACTTTAAAGCGGAGTTCCAGTCGTAAATTTTTTTTACACTGTTCAGCTTCATTAAATACAAAGAACAACCTTTGGAAAACTTTTTTTTTTTTTTGTAATTCACCTTTTCAGGTCTGTTGCTAGGGGGTCCCTCGTAATCTGCCTCTTCCTCTCCAAGGCTCCTGACGTCATTTCCCTCGGCGCCCGTGCTCGCTAGTGCTCCTGGGAGATGTCTGTCATCATTTCCCAGGAGTCACTGGGCAGCGCCGAGGGCTGTAATCACTACGGCCGCCGTTGAATCGTGCATGCGCAAGAACAAGAAGTGCATGCTGGTTACCCAGCATGCACCTCTCCATGCATATTCCAGGAAGCAATCTAGATTGGGCTTCACATGCCCATATCAATGATGGAAACGTCCGAATACTGAGGAAAAAAAATTAAACAGTAAGCTATTTATATCTTTAAAAAACATATGACAATAATTGTATACTTTTATTTTCATCTAGTTAGCACTAAAACTAGTACCCCAAAAAAAACTATTTTTTCGCAGGAACTCCGCTTTAATGTGCTAATATTATAGGCAAATTTTGATTTAGTTTTAGTCATAGTCTAAAATGCCATTTTAGTTTTAGTCGTATTTTATATTTGCTAAAATCTCCAGTACCAGTGTTAATTTGGTCGACGAAAATATTTTCGTCGACAAAATTAACACTGCTAACCACTCGCCACAATCGGAGTGGCTAGATGTCCACTTACATATGCTAAAATATCAAGAAAATTAATGAGCAGTGTTCTCTGGAACTAAATAGCAATTTAGCCCAGTTTTAGATCCTGCCAATATGGGGGCAATTTTTTTTTTTTCCACTTCAGTGGACACATTAGAGAGACTTATTTCAACTTGCCGTTCAAATTTTGTCCACTCTCAATTTCACATCGTTGTGGCATCGATAAAAAGGAAGAATTTATTTAGATTTAGAATTTTTCCCCCATTCCCCATTCTACCCTACCCACCTACTATCCAACCTCTCCTCCCTCCACCTTCCTCCCCCCCTATTTCTTTCTTTCCCTACTATTTTCTGTCTTAAGACCCTATGCCTTCCAACATCTTCTGCAAGTAATTGTCCGAGATTTTGTATTTTCCCCACCCTCCCCAAATACTATTATATTTATCTAATTACCCTTTGTCCTTGCTGCTTAGGAGTTCCATTTTGTTATAATAATCTACTTGTTTAAACCAATCTCTTAAGTCTGGTCTTTCACTATTCAACCATTTTTTTGGGATCAGTCCCTTTGCAGCGTTCAAAAGTTTTAGCGTCACTGTTTTCATGTATTGCTTTTTAGGAATATTGGAGTCGTGAAACAGACATGTCAGTATGTTATTATCTGTCTTCTCGCCCGTTATTTCCTTTATGCAACTGATTATTTCCTGCCAGAATACTCTTATTTTCGGGCAATCCCACCATATGTGTACCATTGTGGCTTTTTGTCCACAGTTCCTCCAGCACCATGGCGATCCATCTTGGCTAATTTTATGGATTCTCTCCAGGGTCAAGTACCACCTTACCAGGAATTTATAGTTCATCTCGATGGTGTTCATATCCCATGCTTGATTATATCCTGCTTCTATCATCCTATCAACTTGCTGGTCTTCTAGTTTTACTTCCAGCTCTTTTTCCCACTTTTCTATAAAGGAGGATCTTCCCTGTCCTTCAAGGTCTGTCAATATTTCATAAACTTTCGAGATACCTTTTTTCAATGGCGTTGATGTTATACAAAGCTTTTCCAACCGATTTAATCCTTCTCTGTCTCCAAACAAGTGTGGTGATGTGTTAACTAAGTGATTCAATTGAAAAAATTCCCATTCACGCAACTTCCCACCAAATATAATCTCCAATTCTTGTGCAGATTTCATCTTCCCCTTTGTAATAATATCTTTGATTTGTGGATTTTTTATTCCAAGTCTACGGAATATATCTTCTCCAGGTGTAAAAAAATGTATTCCCATGAGGGAAATTAATGGTGAGTTGTATACCCATTTTTCCTTCCGGTGAAGTGCATCCCATATTTTAAATACATTTTTGGTCAATTTGTGAGAATCTAAATCTAGTGTTCTAAACGTATCTGAAATCCAAATATTTTTGAAGCGTGGCTCTGCTTAAAGTGTTTTCTAGCTTTTTTCTTTATTTTCTTTTGTTCATTCAATCATACGTGCTAAAATTACTGCTTTGTAATACCTAAAAATATCCGAAGCTGCCAATCCCCCATGCTGTCTTTTCCTGGAAATTAGTGCAAATTTTATTCTCAGTTTTTTATTTTGCCAGATGTATTTTGACAATATTTTTTGTATAATTTTGAATATAATGTATAATTTTGAAAAAGCTCTGTGGAATCCCTATTGGTAACATCTGGAATTTATACATTATTTTTGGTAATATTACCATTTTAAGCGTATTAACTCTTCCAATCCATGATATTGGTTGTGTACTCATCTTCTTTATTTCTGCCTTGATCTCGTTCAATAGTGGAATATAGTTTGCAGAATAAATTTTCTCAAATGATGATGTTAATTTAATTCCCAGATAAGATAATTCCGCTTTTACCCACGTAAATGGGAATTCTTTTTGAAGGGCAAGGACTTCTTTTTTCCCCAGTCCGATGTTCAATATTTCTGTTTTTATAGGATTTATTTTAAAGTTTGAGAGTTCTCCATATTCAGTCACTTCTTTCAGAATATTTGACAGAGTTACCCTGGGATTAGTCACATGCATTAGGATATCATCGGCATAGGCCGTAACTTTATGTTCTTTTTCCTCCACTCTCGACCCCGCTATCCCCTGGTTGTTTGGTAGGGTTGCTAGGAAAGGTTCCAGCGACAGTACATATAGAAGAGGCGAGAGCGGGCAACCTTGGCGCGTTCCATTAAACATCTCGAACACAGGTGACATTTTCCCATTTACCCTTACCCTTGCTGTGGGCCCATTGTAGTGATTTTTAATCCACCTAATTATTTTAGGCCCCAGTCCTAAATGCTGTAACGTAGCTATCATAAATCCCCAGTCTACTCTGTCTAATGCTTTTTCTGCATCAATTGACAAGAGCAGATCTGGGGAGCTGTTAATTTTCTTCTTTCTCAACATCAAAATTGTTTTTATGCTGTTATCTATTCCTTCTCTCCCAGGAATAAATCCATTCTGGTCCGGGTTTATCCATAGAGAAATTAATTTTTTTATTCTAGTGGCTAATATTTTAGCATAGAGTTTGGTATCCGTGTTTAATAAGGCAATGGTCCTATAGCTTGAACAGTTGGTTTTGTCTTTTCCATCTTTAGTTATTATTGTGATATGTGCCAAGAGTGATTCTTTTCTAATATCATCATCTTCTCCTATTTTGTTCAAATATTCACAAAACCTTGGAATCAGATGTTCTTGGAATTTTTTGTAATATTTAATCGTAAACCCGTTTGGCTCAGGACTTTTACCAGTAGGGGTTTCCTTCAGGGCCATTTTGATCTCATCCTGTGTTATCTCGTTTTCTAGGTCTTTTAATAACTTGAGTCTGATTTTTGGTAAGTTGGCCTTTTTTAAGTAGTTTTGTATCTTCCTCCTTCTTTTTTCTACTTGTTGATTTGTTTCTTGCTTTTTTATTGCGTAAAGTGAACTATAATATTGTGCGAAGGCTTGTGCGATATCCGTAGTCATATTTTTTATTTTTCCCTTTTCATTTTTTATCTTCTCTATATAATTTAAGGTCTTCATTTTTCCCTAGGATATTCGCAAGGTGTTTACTTGCTTTATTTCCCTTTGTGAATCTCTCATGTAATTTCTTAGTCGCCAGCCAATATTAATTTACCCTGTTTAAATTCAAGCCGATCTTTCAGCTTTTCCACTAGGTACTTTTTGGGGTTTATATTGGGACAGTAAATGTTTGCTAATGTGTACCTCATACCCTGTATTGTCCCTGTGAGGAAGAGGAAACGTCCTTCTGGGTCAGCTTTTCTCTTTTCAATAACAAAGCAGATGTTTTTCCCGAAACCAATTGCGACTCCTTTTGATCTTCTAATTGGTGAATCCCCGTAGTACCACGTTGGGATAATTATTTGAGAATATTTAGACTTTTGAGTCCTGCGTAATATGCGTCTCCTGCAGAAAAATAATTCCGGCCTTAATTCGTCTTTTCAGGTGAGTTTAATGCTCGCACATTATATGTCAGGATTTTAACTTTGTTTATCTCTTCCATTCTAATCTCTAGATACCCGCGCGTCCCCCTTAGGTGCGTCTCTCCCCTCCTTATCCCCAAAGGGGTCACGAGAGAGGGCCCTCATGTGGGGCGACACGCGGGAGCACTCCACAACTTAAAAAGGCAATCGGGTCACTAGGTTTTCCTAATGAAACAATACTAAACCCTCCCACACCCTCCCTCCTACCCAATTCCCTGACCCCCTTCTCTTTAACCACCCCCCTTCCACCCCCCTCCCGACCCCTGAGCCCTTGTGCATTTGACCTCTTAGTCATGAGTAGGTACCATATGATTTAGGAGATTATTTAACCCTACTCCTTTATTTGAGGTGGAAATCTACTTGGCACTTCAAACCACCCTCACCTATACAGTTATGCCCCGTACACACGGTCGGATTTTCCGACGGAAAATGTGTGATAGGACCATGTTGTTGGAAATTCCTACCGTGTGTAGGCTCCATCACACATTTTCCATCGGATTTTCCGACACACAAAGTTTGAGAGCAGGATATAAAATTTTCCGACAACAAAATCCGTTGTCGGAAATTCCGATCGTGTGTACACAAATCAGACGGACAAAGTGCCACGCATGCTCACAATAAATAAAGAGATGAAAGCTATTGGCCACTGCCCCGTTTATAGTCCCGACGTACATGTTTTACGTCACTGCGTTCAGAATGATCGGATTTTCCGACAACTTTGTGTGACCATGTGTATGCAAGACAAGTTTGAGCCAACATCCGTCGGAAAAAATCCTAGGATTTTGTTGTCGGAATGTCCGAACAAAGTCCGACCGTGTGTACGGGGCATAAGAATGGTAACTTCAGAGAACACCTTGCCTCCAGGTCCCCTCCCCGCCAACGCCTCCTCCCCCATTTCTTCTATTATTTTACCCTTTCAATCTTTAATTTGTTCGTTGGTGATAATTGGGTTAAAGACCCGCCCGATTGCGTCTTTTATATTTTCTGTTTGGGAAGATTCCGGGAGTCCTCGGATTCTTAGATTCTTCCTCCATTCCTTATTCTCCTGGACTTCAAATCTATACGCCTGCTCCTGATGTTCTTGTTTTAATATTTTAATTTCTCCTTTTAACTCTTTTATCCTTCTTGTGTGCGTATCTGTTTTTTTTCCACTTCCTCTACTCTAGCGAGCATGTATCCCATATCTTTATGGAGTTTTGTCATTTCTGATTTTAATGAGTTTTCCAAGGCCGCGAACATTCTTTCCATATCTGTCATTGTTGGTATTTGGACCGTTTTCTGATCACCCAATGTTCTAGAAAGGGTTTCTGTTTCAGAATCTTGCTCTACTCTAATGTCTGATAGTGCACTGCTATCCATCAGTATTTTATTATGACCCTTTTATTAACTTTTTTTTCCTTAATCTCTAACTGTCTCCCTTTAGAACTTTGTTGTTTTCCTGAGACCATTACTGCCCCTTCTTTATCTCCTCCTTGGGTCACGTATCTATTCATCTGTCCAGAGGTGGGGCTTACACTAGGGCGTGGAGATTTTGCCACTACCCCTCCACCCCTTCCAGTCTTACCCCTCATTTCTGTCCCTGCAAACCCCCCCCCCCAAAAAAAAGGGGGGGTATGCCTGGAATAGAAAATTTAAACAATTTCCCCTGCCTGTTTCTCTCACTCAACCAGTCCCATTAAAAAGTTGTTGCGACCACCTTGAATGTTTCAACCAGAAAAATCAACCAGAATTCCAGTACAGTTATGTCCCTTTACAGCAACTGTTATTTGTTATACTATAGGCAGTCTATAATAGATTTATCCTAACAGTGCAGAAGTCAGGTGCAGAAATCAACAATGTCTCCTTTTTCATGCAGAAGTCTTAACAACTGATCACTACTTGTTATTTATCTGGGGGGCTATAGTCCATTTCCATTCAGATGTAGGCTCCAATGCAGTAGTCAGGAACGGAAAAACGACAGTGTCACCTTTCTCCACCTCCACTTTTCACCTCACCAAATCATGTTTTCATGTAAGAAATCTTAACATATACTTACAACTTGTTACTTATCTGAGGGGGGGCTGTAGTCCGTTTCCTGTTCAGATGCAGGCTTTCCCCACTTGATTCAGCTCTCCTCGAGGGGTCCCCTAAGTGTACCAAGGGATCAGGTACATGATCTGATTTTTCTACCTTTTGGTTGTCTGACGATTTCCTAACTTTTGGTGGCCGCTTACCTCCTTACCTATCCCCTGTCTCCGCGGGATGTATCCACTCCTACTCCCGAACGGCTCAGCTCCAGATACTGTGTTCAGCGACTCAAATGAGGGATCGGATGCGGGAGAGTGAGAGCGAGATGAGAAATGAAAAACTTCTCAGTGCTTCCCCAATCTGGAAGGGTGGGCGGGCTGCCCAGCGGAAAAAAGTACCTAGAGGAGATCGATTAGCAAGGACTCGTGGGGCTGGAGACCCGGCGCTCCTACAGCACTCTCTTACTCAGCGCCATTACGAGACTCCTCCCTCATGGGGGCAATTTTTGATATCTATCATTGCATTAATGCTGCTTCACAGTTTTTTCTACTTATGATTACTTTGCAATTGTGGCTGCACATATTGTTGATTCTTTTTAAATCCTCATAAGGCTTATCATATTTTTTCACTTTGGTTGTATGATACCCAAAGCTTTCATTAGTCTTTCTCTGATACGCATTGATAATCCACTCATAATCATACTAACATCCATCAAATGTTTTGACAAATGCCTAAAATCCAGACAGACTGGGCTGTCCTGTTGGTAATGCTTGTTGGTATGCCTCTTTGGCTTTTTTTTGTTTTGTTTTTCTTTGTATCTATCCTCAAAATCCCAGTTGTGAAAATGACACCACCTTTCATTTCTATGTATGAATAGACCCTGATCAATAGTATCAGTTTTAAAGATGAACTCTTGGCAGGTACAGTAACCCAAGTATAGGACCCCCCAAGGGCTCCTGCAGTTTCTGAACCTTCCCCTGCTTATGAGTAATAGAAGAGAAAAGTACTCTCCCATATAACAGGAAAAATATTGAAAGAAAGAGCTCCGAATGTGTTGTGAGTGTCAAAATTTTAATAAAATATTGAATCAATAAAATGTATATATGTATGAATCGTATAAAGCCAGCTAAAAAACTCACAGAAACACTGTCAGTATAATCCATCTGACAGCATGTGACGTCAGTCCACTAACTCTTCTCATCGCGTTTCGTCCTATGGAACTGTGTCTTTATTTTTTTTCCTGTTACTCAATAAGTTTATATAAAACGATGATATTTCAAACCATTGGATACAAGTGTAAAGTATGTGTGTAATCTATAAACAGTATAATGTCTGGAATTATTGTTTTATTTGCAGGCTGAAGTTTATTTTTGGGCCCACAGCCCTGTACGCCCTGGATTTAGTAGATCAGCGTTCAGTCACACATGTGACTAGTCCCAGTGGACGCAGCACCTTCCAGGTAAGCTTGTACATGTCTTTGATTTCAGCCCTCTTGAAGTGTTTTACACTGACAGTTGCCTAATTTGGTGACACACAGCAATGGTGTTTTGATCAGGAAGCCTAATGACTGCTATTGTTTCTGATGCATCATTGGGTGGACATTGACCCCTTGAGTACCAGCCTGTAATACCCCTTCATTACAAGGCCTTTTTTTTTTTTGATTGGAGTGATAGTTTGACTGACGAATATTCCATCATGTAGTGTACTGAAATGAATTTTGTATAATTTTTTAGACAGATAACGCTTTCTTGTGGTGGTATTTATTAAGCAATAAGCACTAGTTTTTTTAGGGAAAAAAAGACCAAAAATTTGGGTTTGCCTATATTTATCTTTCATTTATTTACCACCCTTTTCAACACCTCATTGGCGAACGGTGGCTCTTTTAACCTTGCCACCCACTTTAATAAAAACAAGCACACAACCATTGGTGGTCAGTGGCACTATAAAACCCCTATCCTAAAATTTCATTTTTAAAATCCCATCATTGGCCCTTTCTAGATCCACCAGAAAAAAATAAAAAAATAAAAAACAAATGTGTGGACCCAACACCACTAACCTTATAAAAAAAATGTAAAAAAAAAGAGGGAAGGTGTTTTAAAAAGTGTACTGCCAAATATTAGAACCCATTTTATTTTTATTTTTTTAATAATATAATAGAATTATCAAATAACAATTGATGTATGCAAAATACATTTTAAAATAAACTTGGCCACACTTAAACCCCCCCCCCCCCAAAAAAAAAAGAATTCCTTAATCAATATTAATAATCATTGCCACTTTAAAATCCCCTCCCCAAAATAATATCACAATCATTGGTGGCTAGTAACCCTTGGGCCCCCCCATACCTTTAAAAAAAAACATCCTATCTTCATTGATAGTCAGTAGCACTAAAAAAAGCCCCAACTTCAACTTTGATTTGCTAAAATCCCCCTTGCTGCTGTGTTTATAAACATTCAGCCTTTTTACAAAATAAGAAGGGGAACTTCCTCCATAAATTAGCTGAATGTTTGTAAACACTACTAGTGTTTACACTTGTGATGGCTGTGATTGCTTCACAGTGATCACAAGTTTCAGAGTCACTCTGATTGGCTCTGCACATCATAGCTGTGATCTGAGCTGTCCAGTAACAGCTTAGATCACAGCCAAGCACACTGGCTGCCCAAGTATGTCTTCTGCAGTACTGTTTTAAAACTGCACTACACTGCCATTTGAAAATGTGCAGTGGTAGTAAAGTAGGTAAATGATTTTCCCTTGCTAACCTTTTAGTTAGTTTTTTTCACCACTGCAGTTCAGGGAAAGGTTTTGAATGTTTATAGAAAGGATGTGACAGCATCCTCCCTAATGGATTGGACAGCATTTTCCCTATCTGGATTCACACCTCCTCACCTAGGATTGGTGACGTTCATCAGAGGTTTTTGTCAGAAACCATGAACCAGACCGAGACAGATGTACAGTAAAATCACACTTACCAATCACACAGGCCAAAAGTCAGGGATTCAAGTAGAGGCACAATTCTATGTGTCCATGTGAAAGGGGCCTTAGGGTTGAGAAGAGGTGGAAAGAAAAAAGAGAAAAAAAGAGAGTGGAGGTGGTATCTCATTCCTCTGCTGCAAGGACAGCGCCATACCACCTTGAACATGGGGAAAAGAGACCAGTGAAACCATTTGTGTCAGAATTTCTCATCTTTGCCTCTCAATGTGGCGGTAATGTTTTCTATGGAATTAATTTTGTCTATTTTGGTAAACCACAGCGAGTGTGTAGAGGGGGAATCTTTATTCCAAAGTGTAGGTACACAGTCCCTGGCTGCGTTCAAATAATGGACCAAGATCAAGTTTTGGGAGATCAGCAGCAGGTAATTGGCTGGGTCTAGACCTAGGTCAAAATCAGTAAACTGCTTGATGGTCTCACTGACTTGGGTCCAGAAACCTTCCAGTTTCTTACAGGTCCAGAAAACCATGGAGGCTAATGCCCTCTTCTTTACATCTCCAACAGGTATTCACTGCCTCAGGATAGATATTTCTCTGTAGTGTGGGGACCTTATACCAGCAAGTCTTGTACCCCAAGGCCAGAGTAGAAGCTTATAAGCAGCCAAGACCACATGGAAGAAGGGCCCAGTCTCCAGGCAGAGATCCTCAAAAGGGGTATTGGGACAGTATGAAATTCCAGGGTAGAGCAAACTGGCGAGGTAGTGAGTCAGTTGTAGAAGCCTCCATGCATCCATCGGGGGATCAAACATCAATCACAGGTCCAAAGAGGGTTTCAGCCCCAGGCCGAAAGTGACATTTTGAAGTTGAAATGTACCCTGTTGTAAAAGTTGTCTATCTGATAGGCCTGGGGGGGGGAATGCTGGATTACCAGATCCTGAGCTGGAGGATTGCTGCGGTTGATATAGTACTTTAAAGGTCAAGAGGGGGTGGTTTATCCATTATTGTTTTCAGTTAGATTAAAGTTGTGCGGGGACATGTTCAGTGTTTTCCATCTGATTTTGCTTTATATTTGTACCAGTTATACCAGATGTCACTTGAATGAGACACAGTTGTGTCTAGCGCATTCCCTGATGTATTACCACTTCTCTGATTTTGTATGTATGCATACATTTGTATCAATTAGCATAATGTAATTTCTCACTATATATCTGTTTATGTAACCATGTGCGTATGTGTAGATGAAGATTTTTAGTTTTCTGCATGTGTGCAATTATAAAATATAATTAAAATAGAGATGCCTTAAGGGATTTAGCAAGGAGATTTAATGTATGAAAAAACATGAGCAAAATGACAATGATCTGATTTTTACTGCGTCCCAAGGCACTAAATCTTAATTCCATCAAGTCTTGGCATAAAACTACCCTATTAAAGCACATCTAAGCTGAAAAACAGACATGTAATATATTGCATGTTTGTTTTATAGTTAAGATATGTTTTGATAGGGCAGTTTTGTGTGTGCTTTACCAGTCCTTTAAGTGGATGTAAACCTGAATTTTTAATGAAGACTTCTACCTGGTACAGTAGAGGATGTCAAGTCTTCTGTGCCCAGTCTTGCCACAAAGAAAAGAGTTAATCCAGGTCTGAGCAATCCTCTTGTCTTTTTTTTAGTAAGATAAAGAACTACACACAGATAAGTCTGTGTTGCCACATCCCCCACTGCTGTGACTGACATCTGATTTCATTATCTCATGAACGGCATTAGAGCACAGAGAGAGTGTTACGATTCCAGCTTCACATTCCCCCACCTTTCTTCTCCAGTTCTCCCAGGATTGGCTGCTCCACAACTCAACATGATTGGGCATGCTGAAGTCATGTGGTGCCTTTCCTGGGTTTTGACTGGATGTTAATCAAAATTCAGGAATAGGGCAGTACGAGAGTGTAGAGGTGGGCGGGGAGTCTTGTGACATCATGACACCGCCCACTGAGCTCCGGCAGACAGTCTCACCCACCAATTCTATGGTTTTGCGGGGACATTTGCAAGGTAGGGATACATGCAGGAGGCTTGCATTTATATATACATTAATACTGTGCCATTAGTTTAAACTGGGTGAGTGGTGGGTTTACATCCACTTTAATATATACAGATAGTATCTGCATCTTAACACCATGGATGTGACTTTGATTGGCTATTACACTACATTTCTACTGGCTAAACAGGTTATTTTCAGTGAATATTTATTTCTGGAGACTCTTTATCCTAATCAGATCAGCAGGCTAGTATAGAGTACTATAAATACAATGTAAATTTCCAGCTACTCCTAATTACAGAGACTTTTTCAAATCCTTGCCAAAGAGTAATATCTGTGTGCTTAATCTGTTAAATTATTCCTCCTTGTCTAAACCATTAAACAAATCGTTTTTAAAAGCTTAAATAATTAAATATATAAATTAGGGCTGTTACTGAATAAAATTTTCGTGTTCGATTAATCGTTTGTTTTTAAATCGATTAATCGACTAATTTCGATTAATTATAAGGCACATACAGATCCAACTACTTTTAGCTGATTTAGCACCATTGTTATGGCAACTGCCGAAGCCGGACCTAGCGGGGCATGGCAGCCTCACTGTGCCCATAATCGCAGCTTCACTGTGCCCATAATGCTGTCTCATCGTGCCTATAATTGCAGCCTCACCGTGCTCATAATGCTGTCTCACCGTGCCCATAATGCCGTCTCACCGTGCCCATAATCGCAGCCTCGCCGTGCCTATAATGGCAGCCTTACCGTGCCCATAATGCATTTTCACCGCCCAGAATCTCAGCCTCACTGTAGTCAGTGCCTGTGCCTGGATTACACAGTGTGCGGGCATCTCCCGCTGTGTGTCTAAGAGCTGAGTGTGAAAACTCCTCCTAGATCAGCTCGTGTGATAGACAGAACACTGCGTCTATCACACGAGCTGATCTAGGAGGAGGGCAGGACTTTTCTCACAGCGCAGCCAAAGTTTTCACACACAGCTCGGAGACACACAGCGGGAGATGCCCGCAGACTGTGTATGACATATAGTGGAGGAGGAGGGAGCGGAGCGCTGCGCTGCAGCCACAGCATGGCCCCAGGGCAGGCCGGCTAACGATCAAAAAATTTTTGATCAATCAAAAAAATTAACGATTAATCGAGGAATTAATCGTTAATTTCCGCAGCCCTAATTTGAATGTAGATAAATCATGTTATAAACATATGGTAATGAGAAAATGTGGGGGAAAAAACAGGGGCTGGCCTTACCAATTTCACTCAGAAAATGCAATTTTCCTGGTTGTCACTCTGGCCCTCTTGCATGTGACATCAGCTTGACGCACTGGCTCTTTTGCAAAATAAATATTAAAAAGATTATAGTTTCTCCTTCATGACTTGATTTTTCTTTGTCTGCCTCTGACTATTTAGACTGCTAAGTAGGCACTAATGGGAATGCCAGCCGCCCAATTTTACTGGAAGTCCAATATAAACAGCTGCTAGTTATCTCGGTGGTAGAAGCTTGCTAAAATCTGCAACAGAAACTCATTTTAATGCTTGACTTGGAATTAAAATTAGATGATATATTTCTGGACCTTTGAAGGCGGCATTGTGCCTTCGTGGCTGCAGCCGCACGTTAACTTTTTCTTTACACTTATCACCAATGAAAAAAGAAAAAAAAAAAAAAAAAAAAGAAAATGCCGTTTGTTGTCTTTATTATAGAATGATGTGTGTTAAAGTGGTTGTAAACCCTGTTACACCACTTTTACCTACAGGTAAGCCTATAACAAGGCTTTCCTGTAGGTACCGTAAATATCTCCTAAACTTGCACAGTTTAGGAGATATTCACTGTATCGGTTCGTGCCATTTCTTCAGTAGCCATGCCATGACCAGCGGCTCCCGCTCACAGCGCCGGAGCCCGCAAACCTGGAAATAACTCCGGGAAACATGTCGCCGGTCACAGTGATGTGCAGTGGACCACTTCAACAGCTTCATTCTAAGGGAAGTATTTCATAATGAGCTAGTATGCAATGCATACTAGCTCATTATGCCTTTGTCTTGCAGGGTTGTTTTGTTTCTGAGTTTACAACCACTTTAATGGTAAGTAAAATTATACACTGCTTTCTGTGGCTGACTGGGGGCCAATAACTGACTGATTTTAGATAAAAGAACAGCATTGTGGCTAAAAACCCCTCTAACTTTTTGGCCATCTTCATTCCCAGCTGATCTGCACCCTCCTCATTTAGGTGCAGTCCGTCCCTTCTATAGTACTGGTTATCAACTGAGAAGTCAGCCCAGTCCTCCAGGAACACAAACCCCTCCTTACTACACCAGCTCTTCAGCCACTTGTTTACTTCCCTTATCTCCCTCTGCCTTTCTGGTGTGGCTCGATGTACCGGTAGTATTCCTGAGAATACTACCTTGGAGGTCCTTTTCCTCAATTTAGCTCCTAAGTCCCTAAAATCGTTCTTTAGGACACTCCATCTGCCTCTCATTGGTGCAAACGTGCACCATGACAGCTGGGTCTTCCCCAGCCCCTCCCAATAATCTCTCCACCAGATCCGTGATGTGCCGAACCCGAGCGCCCTGTAAACAACATACTGTTCGGCGCTTCAGGTCTTTGTTACAGATTGCCCTCTCTGTCCTTCTAAGAATTGAGTCCCCTACCACGAGAATCTCTTTCCTTTCCCTTCGCTCCCCCCCCACTCTCACTGGAGGAGTTCTTCCCCCGGCAGCTAGGAGAGTTCCTCAGCTCCAGCAGTGCTGGTCCCTGACTGGTTTCACCAATGTCACTCAATGGAGCGTACTTATTGGGATGCTCCAGCCCTGGCTCGGTCTCCCTGGCACTTCCCCCTCTACCCTTCCTGACTGTCACCCATCTACTTTTTGCTAGTGCCTGCACCTCTTTGACTCCACCTGCCTCTGTGCTGGCCCCTGACGGCACCTGCCGTGTATGTTCCTGGCTCTCCTTTAGTATGGAAGGATGTCTCAGTGCTGACAGTTACTTCCCCAGATTCAGAACCTGGGCTTCCAGGGAAACAATGCGCTTACATTTTGCACAGCAGTATTCACCCTCGATCAGATGATCAAGGAACGCATACATGTCACAAGATTTACAACGAGTCGCCTCTCCACACCCGCCAGGCATTGTACCCATTAAATTCAATGAGGATTGGGGATTATACCCTGTCCAAATTACCTAACAACTAGCTTCCCTGACACTAATACTCAACGAGACAATACACAGGTACTCAACAAGACAATACACAGGTACTCGCAGACCTAGGTGTACTCGCAGAACTACGCACATTCGCAGAACTACGTGCACTTGCAGACCTTCGTGCACTCGCAGACCACTCGCAGAACTACGTGCACTCGCCGACCTACGTGCACTCGCAGACCACTCGCAGAACTACATGCACTCGCAGACCACTCGCAGAACTACATGCACTCGCCGACCTAGGTGCACTCGCAGACCACTCGCAGAATACTACATGCACTCGCAGAACTACGTGCACTCCAGAACTACATGCACTTGCAGACCACTCGCAGAACTACGTACACTCGCAGACCACTCGCAGAACTACGTGCACTCGCAGAACTACGTGCTCTCCCAGACCACTCCCAGAACTACGTGCACTCGCAGAACTACGTTCACTCCCAGACCACTCGCAGAACTACGTTCACTCCCAGACCACTCGCAGAACTACGTGCACTCGCAGGACTACGTGCACTCGCAGACCACTCGCAGAACTACATGCACTCGCAGACCACTCGCAGAACTACATGCACTCGCAGACCACTCACAGAACTACGTGCACTCGCAGACCACTCGCAGAACTACGTGCACTTGCAGAACTACGCGCACTCGCAGACCACTCGCAGAACTACGCGCACTCGCAGACCACTCGCAGAACTACGCGCACTCACAATACACTAGTACACAGTACACAATACACAAGTACTAACGATCCACACGCACTATTCAGACAACACTCAGGTACTCACACTACACAGGTACTATGACCCCTGTTATAACCTCCTGTTTTCAACTCTGGTTTTTAACTCACCACTTAGACCAGTTCCACTTGGTCTAAGTTCCAGCAAGCTCAAAGGACCTGCTTCCTGATTGGCCGAAAGGAGAATCAGGAAGACAGTAGCGGATATTAATTCGCTATTGTCACACAACTGGGTGGGCTTGGGGCGCAGTGCTCTGCTCCCCGAGCCTACCCTTTTTTTTTAAGCCAAATAGAGCCTCAGGCTCTAATCATGTGCTTCTTAAAAAAAAAAAAAAATCCATGCGTCTGGCTCCCTGCATGTAGATTAGGGGCCGGGTGCATGGATTAGGGGGCGGCTCCGCTGCGCCAGATCAGAATATTTTTGTGGAAGGTGCGGCCAGGTGTTTGCAATCAGGAAACATGTTTGTCACTTACCTGGGGAAGAGATATAATCAGGATGCAGTATGGGAAGAAGGCGAGCTGGTGGTGGCAGTGATCTGCTACTGATGGCTTGATGCCAGATAGAGCTGGGCAATTTTGTCCAAAAAAAAAATCTGCGATTTAAAAAAAAAAAACTCGATTCGCGATTCGAATCGGGTTTTTTTTTTTAATGGACACCGCGCCGGTCCTGAGGAGCTGCGGGCAGGAGTTTTTAGGGGAGGCCGCGGCTTCGGCCTAGTCCGCGGCATCTGGCCTCGCGGACTAGGCCGAAGCTGCTGCCTCACCTAAAAACTCCTGCCCGCAGCTCCTCAGGACCGGCGCGGTGTCAGCACCGGTCCTGGGGAGTTGCAGGCAGGAGTTTTTAGTCGAGGCTGCGGCTTCGGCCTAGTCCGCGGCATCCGGCCTCGCGGACTAGGCCGAAGCTGCAGACTTGCCTAAAAACTCCTGCCCGCAGCTCCTCAGGACCGGCGCGGTGGCAACGCCGGTCCTGGTGAAAAAAAAAAAAATCTAAAAAATCGATTTGCTGAAAATTTGAATCGATTTGACCTCTCAACTCACTTCAAGATTCAAATCGATTCTTTCCCCAGCCCTAATGCCAGATACCACAGCATACCTTCGGAGGGCTAATGAAGTCCATGTCTTGACAGGTTAGGGCTGTTTTGATGGCAAAAGGGGGGCCCACTCAGTACTAGGTGTCATTTTGAAATGAGTGGTCATAATGTTATGGCTGATCATTGTATATAAAATGATAATTCAATACCCTTTATTCAAGTAACACCCTTGCACACATATAATTAAACCCTTCACACAGCTTGGATGCAAATACTGTATGTGGTGGTACTTTCACAAATGTTCAAGCCTGTAAAGTACATGTGAAAAAAAAAAATAAGTTGGTTTGGCTGTTTGGGGTGCAGAAGTGGAAGGCAGTACCTGGAGTGAAAGTTAAGAAGCATTGTTGACTTTCTTCTGTTTGTATTACTCATAATGAGCATGTATGGTAAATGACGTGTGTATCCCAGTGACAATAAGGCTGAAGCACGCTTCGTGTAGTGTACACATCATGTTTTCACTTTCAGACAACATGTGAATCCGACGACCTCTCCTCTGTACGATGGTGATAAGGAGGCTCGGTGGTGGCATGATAGGCAGTCACTAATTGCAGCACTCCACGTTGCAGCTGTTCTCCTGCATCTCATGATTGGACAGCTAGGTTGCTGATGTGACTTCCTAACAATAGTCTTTTGTAAGGAAGTCACACAGCTTTCCTAATGCTGTAATATTCTTGGAAGCAGAATAAGGGAATTTGGAGCAACTGCAGCTGTGTTCATTTCTGTGTGTCTGGTAAATGCTAACAGCTTAAACCAGCAATTTCATACTTCTCTGAAAAGATCAACCGTGCAAGTAGGCAGCTGCATATAGAGCAATGTTGATATAAGTAGTGCAGGCTTATGAATACTACAGAGTACACATATTCCCCTTTTCTTTGTCTGCAAATGTTTGTAAATCACAGTAGTAAAGCATTTACTGTTTTTCTAGTTAAATCAATGGTTTGCTCTTGTCAGAATTGAAAATGAAGTTTTGAGATGCATACAGGGGATGCACTACTTGCTTATCAAAGCTTCTGTTTTTCATGCAGGTATTGCTGCAGTGTAGCCATTCTCAAACAGGGTACTGTGGAACTTCAGGGTTTCTCCAGATATTGCTAGGGGTTCCTGTAGCTATAAGCTATAAGATAACACTGACAGTAAAGTTATTTTTAGCTTTCTGTAAGGGTGGGCATTCTTCCCACTTGCCACCAATATAAAAAAGCGCTCTTCCTACTGACTATCAATTTAAGCAGTATTCTTCCCTCTGACCACCAGTGTGAGGAGCATTCCTCCCAATGACCACCAATCTAAGGAGTACTCTTCACACTGGCCACCAATGAAAAGAACATTTTTCTCACTGCCAACCAATGTAAGGAGCATTCTTCCAACTGATCACCAATGTAAGGAGCATTCTTCCAACTGATCACCAATGTGAGGAGCATTCTTCCAACTGATCACCAATGTAAGGAGCATTCTTCCAACTGATCACCAATGTAAGGAACAATCTTCCCACTGATCACCAATGTAAGGAACAATCTTCCCACTGACTACTAATGTAAGGAGCATTCTTTCCACTGACCACCAATGTAAGGAGCATTCTTTCCACTGACCACCAATGTAAGGAGCATTCTTTCCACTGGCCACCAATGTAAGATGTGTTCTTCACACTGGCCACTCTTCTTACTGATCCCCAGGGTAAGGCGTATTCTTTGCACGGACCACCAGTGTAAGGAATATTTTTTTCACTGCTAACCAATGTAAGGAGCATTCTTCCAACTGATCACCAATGTAAGGAGCATTCTTCCAACTGATCACCAATGTAAGGAACAATCTTCCCACTGAGTACCAATGTAAGGAGCATTCTTTCCACCAATGTAAGAAGCGTTCTTCCCACTGACCACCAATGTAAGATGTGTTCTTCACACTGGCCACCACTGTAAGGCCAGGTTCACACTGGTGCAACATATGCTGTGACTACAAATTTGGTGTACAAATCAATGGTTCCCTATGAGAGCTGTCTTAACTTTGAAAAAGGTTCTTCCACTACTTTGGTCCGACTTTGGTTTGTTTTCAGCCTATTCAATATCATTAAAGTCAGATCCTCGTCCTAACCATCCAACTTGTGACATCTGACATGGTGATTACAGCAGCAGGTAAAGGAATTTATGTCACACTGGGATTGTTTTGATTGGTCAAAGGACAATTCGGACTATCTCCAAATTGGAACAAAATCATATCCTGTTCATTTAAGTCGGATGAAGTAGGGCCGATGTCGCAGTGCAAAGTCAGATCGACAGCCGTACAATAGTTGTGCTGTACCAGTGTGAACCTGGCTTAAAGAGCATTCTTTCCATTAACCACCAATGTAAGGAACATTCTTCCCCCTTGCCATAATGTAAGGAATATTCTTCCCATTGGCCACCAAAGTTGGGCGTATTCTTCCTACTGACCACCAATGTAGGAAGAATTCTTTCCACTGACCACCAATGTAGGGAGTATTCTTCCCACTGACCACCAATGTTTGGAGAATTGTTCCCTCTGACCACAATTGTAAGGAGCATTCTTCCCACTGGCCATTAATGTAAGGAATATTCTTCCCACTGACCATGAATGTAGGGATAATTTTTCCCATTGACCACCAATGTAGCGAGTATTCTTCCCACTGACCACCAATGTAGGGAGTATTCTTCCCATTGACCACCAGTGTAGGGAGTATTCTTCCCACTGACCACAATTGTAAGGAGCATTCTTCCCACTGAGCACCAATGTAAGCAGTATATTTCCCACTGACCACTAATGTAAAGAGTATTCTATGCACTGGTCACAAATGTAAGGAAGATTCTATCGTCCACTGATCATCACTGTAAGGAACATCCTTCATATTAGCCACCAATGTAAGGAACATTCTTCTCACTGATCACCAATCTTAGTAGGTCCGATCCCTCACTGACCATCAGTGTGAGGCCCCTTTTCCCAAGGACCAGCAATGCAGGGGAGGGGGGTGTCCTTCTCCTACTGACCATCAATCAACAGGGGCCCTTCTCCACTTCTACAGGGGCCCTTCTCCACTGAACACCAGGGAAACCATAACATTTTCACTGTCAGCATTTCTTTTGTTACTACTAAAAACAATTTTGTTATCTATAGTGGTTGTCAGATACGTTAAGTATGCTGAATTCATTATCCCTTTATTCTTTTATGTCAGCTTACTGTTTACGCTAATGTACCGTGAACTGTAGTAATTATTAGCAGGGTTTCCCTGAGACTTGATTTTTATATAGAGTGGTTGTCAAATATGCTAAGTACACTACATTCATAATTCCTTTATTTATGCTATTTTGTCAGCTTACTGTTTACATTGACATAAGAAGGGAATGTGGGACTTTAAATGAGGCAATTGACTTGTGGAGGTAGAGTATTTAGTAAACATTTTTTATTTGTAACAATAGTAAAAAAAAAAAGTATTTTCATATATATACACATGCATAATGGCATAAACATAATGGATACATATACATTAGCTCGGCAGCACGTAAGAGGTAGTAAATGTTGATAAATATAATACAAGGTGTTTCATATTAGCAGGCATTAGTACACCATATGCAAAAGAACTGCTATAGGATAGGTACACATACACATTGATAATTGCATAGTACTCAATGAATTTTAGATGTATAAAAAGTATATATGGGCCAGTGAATATGTAATGAGCCAGACTTGTCTGAGCAACCCATGGAAACTCGACGCGTTTCATGGCTATATGCCATTCATCAGGAGTTGGGTACAGAAGTAAACTGTAAATATAAATAAATATGTAATATTAGTAATTATGTTCTACCCCTTCAAAGGGAGAAAAGACCTCATTGGGAGAAAGATTTATACTCACATGTCGGCTAAAGCACTGTGCTTGGCTAGCATCGAGGAGGATGGGACCCCAAATGGTTGTCTGCTCCAGAGCTGAGGCAAGGGACCCCACCCCAGCCAGGAAAACCCCCACATAGTATGGTGTTCTGGAAAAAATGTCTAAATATGAGAAAAATATGTGTAAGAACAGTGAAAAAAGTAAAAAAGTGAGAAAATGTGAAAAGTGAAAAAACGTGTGTTTTGAGAGAAAAAAAAAAAAAATTGATATGCGTATGTTTTAATGAGTGTTGTCTATGTATAAAAATACACACATACACCATAGTGAGTGAGTATGTTGCGTGAGTCAAAAGAAATAAAGGGGAAAGGGCTGAAAAACAGAGAAAATGTGCATAACTTACGTGTGACTGTATCCATTGAATGGGCTGTGTGTGTTGCCTTCCTGGTGTCAAACACACAATGAAATGGTAGGCAATCAAGCTCACCTGCTTAAGTAATCCAAGTGTGGGGCGGGTCCCCGACCAACGTCATGCACACCATCGAATGAGAGTAGGAGTTGGCAGTGAAGTCCACCAGTGGCACAAGAGACAAAGTGGAGCCACGCCAACCCCATCTTCGACGTGAGACCAAGAACGTCCCTGTATTGTGGTGTCAAAAGACGCCACAAACATGGGCATGGTATCAAGCAGTATATCTAATACACTGTTTACATTGATGTACTGTGAGCTGTATATAAAATAAATATTAGCAGGGATTTCCTGAGAACTGAAAGATGGGCAGAAAGGTTGAGAAGGCTGATATAGTGTAACAGTTTTCCCCACTTCCTTTTCTAAGTGACCTGGGTACCCCTTTTGCTCATCCATTTGTGATGAAGGAGAAGTATTCCCAAACACAACCCTGAAGGCAAATTGCTGTCTCTTACGTAAAGAATGTCTGGTGTAGGAAAATAACAGCACTAAGGCATTTCTCAGAGCTACCGATCAGATTCAGGCTGCAAAATCTGACAGGTGATAAATCAGGAAAAGCTCAAACCTCACAGCTCTCTGCAGTTTAGCTGCACTGGATTACATTGAATTCATATTGAAGTCATTGCGGTTAGACTTTTTGACTTTGGAAAAGTTTTAGTGCTTGCGTTCTCTTGTCTGAAATTGCTCTTTAACCACTTCAGGACCAGAGCAATTTTTTAGTTTTTAAACACATTTGAATTTTTGTCTAGAATACAACCAATTATATACGGTATTTTCTACAAGCAGAGGCCCTGTTTGTGATCATGCGCATGTACTTGAGGGTAAGTGCATTGCAAAAAATATATTTATGTCACTTTCATTTTAAAACTTTTGTTTTTTTCTTCACACTTACGTTTTGCTTCAATTCGCTGGGCCAAATTCAAAATAAATTATTTTGCCAAGTGGATCCATTGCCCTGCAGCAAACCACTCTTCAGCTGTCTGTGCCTGTGTTCCTTTCCACCATCTTGGACCAGCTCAGCTAACTGTCTCATCTGGGTTCAGGCAGCCAGGCCCTGATGACATGTCAGCTTTCCCCTCAGCTGAATTGGCTCCCTCAGCCTTCTGGGATATGTGACCAGGGTCAGAATGGCGGTGGGGGGCAGGGCTGCCACAAAAAAAAAAAAAATACAGAAAAGCCCCTGAAAAAATAGTCCTGTTATGATTTGGGGAGAGCGGGGAGGTGCAGGTATATGCCCATACTTTTTTTTTTTAAGACTAAAATTCTGCTTTAACTTTATTTCTATTGCATAGGGGCTAATAGCCCCCTATGTGGAAGCATAATGGAAGTGACAGGTCTTCTTCATGAAGACATAAGGGGTCCATTAGACTTCTAATGGCACCTGTGGGCCCAACTGGAGCTAATAAAGCACAGATTAGATCAGTGTTTCTCAACTCCAGTCCTCAAGGCGCCCCAACAGGTCATGTTTTCAGGATTTCCCTCAGATGAAAGGGCTGTGGTAATTGCTAAGGAAGTGAAACTGATCAAATCACCTGTGCAAAATAATGGAAATGCTGAAAACATGACCTGTTGGGCGCCTTGAGGACTGGAGTTGAGAAACACTGGATTAGATACATACTTGGTAAGGTTGAACAATGCCACTGTATAATCCAGTTCAACCTGTGTGGGTTGTTAATGTCACTACCATTTTCAAAACCCCTGTACATTGTGTTCTCTAAGAAACGGATCTAAAAGTTTTTATTTTTAATTTTATCTTAATTTATCTAGTAACAATAAAGAACTCCTTACCCATTTTAAGATGAACCGCCGCTCATCAAACTTCATTGTGTGGCTCTTTGTCTTCTTTAAAGACCTAAGATTAAATTTTTTTTTACAATAATACAATCACCATTTAAAGTTTTGTGCATAGTGATTATATACCATTCCATTATATTATCTTAAGCATGTCTTCTCCATCAAGAATAAGTTTAATGTTTGTAGTCATGTGGCAGTTTGTACTACAAAGTAGTTTGTAGTTCCAGCACATAGTTTCCACACCAGAACTGAATGACATGCTCAAGATGTGGTCGAACCAGAGTTTTGTAAAGTGGTAGAATTATAGTTTTACCTCTTGGCTAAATGCTAATAGTCTGACAGCCTTACTTGCTGCAGCTTGGCATTGCATGTTATTGCTGAGCCTGTGATTTACTAGTACCCTCAGATCCTTTTCCATCCTCTATTCACCCAGAGGTTCTTCCCCTAATGAGTAACCTGCATGCATATTTTTAGCTTCCAATTTTTCAATTTTAAACATCATCTCTCATATAGCTGCCCTCCCCTTTATTTTCGTTAGGTCTTCTTGTAAAGTTGTTATATCATGTTTTGAAGTTATTGTCTTGCTTAGCTTTTGTATACGGCCTTCCTCCATCCAAATTACAGCTCACCTCCTCATAGAGTGTTAAAAGGTTGGTCTGGCAAGAACAGCCTTTCATAAATCCATGTTGGATACTACCAAAGATACTACTTTCATCAACAAATTTGTGGATATGGTCCCTTATCATTCCTTTCAATAGTTTACATACTATTGGTGTTAGGCTGACTGGTCTGTAGTTTCCAGTTCCCTTTTTGGAATGTTGGTAGCACGTTTGTTTTTTGCAGTTGATTGTGGTAGAATATGAATCAAACAATAGGACATGTATATACAGTAGTGAAAGAAACCAGTTTCTGAGGGATTTAATAATATTGTAGGAAATTATAACAGTGTTACACAATTATATGAGATGACCAAAGAGAATTTTGGTTAATTGGAGCAATGTTATTCCTTGTATACATTTCATTAGTCTCTGTAGTTATGAATGTTCTTTCTTATTGCCTATTTCACCTTCAATCTTATTATATCATTACATATAATGCATGATTGAATGCACATTCAGCTTTGGCTGTAAGTATGACTTCTTTCACTTACTTGTCTTTTCATAAAGGACTTGCTGTCCAAGATACACACATCTGGCACATTCACAGTGAAATCTGAAGACACAAAAATATTTTTTTTGGATCTTAGACAGAAGAAGTTCTATTTTTTAATACTTAACATTTTTCTCATGGTCTTTTAACCCAAAAGTGCAATGTACAGAGGATTTACATGTATCTACAGACAGCTGTGCACAGGGACTGATTATCTAAAAATAGATCAGCCATGTATACAATGCTTTACAATAATTTGGACTTCAATAATAAATTTTAATGGATTTTGCTTTTAGCATAGTATTTAGTTTGCAGACGGGGTTTCCTGGAATAATCATCCCTCTGCTCCTACAATTGGCCAACAGCCTCTACTAGAAGTTTGAGGTCAAACTAAGGACAGCCTTTTACTTAGAGTGTGGCATCCCTGGCAATGTCCATAGGTCTATTGACCTAGTAGTTTTAAATGCATACAGAGTACTTTAGGTCCGAAGGATGGACAAATATTTTATTACAGCACCTAAACTGATCATCTGATTATAGCCAAGATCCTTCCATTAGCATTCATTTTTAAAGATTTCAGCAAGTGCACTGCCATGGTTTGTTTTAAAAAGGATACAAGGTGTCCCTAAAGGAAAAGTTCTCCTTTTGAAAATAAATAAATAAATTTGCATGGACGCACTATTTTCAAATTGTGACAGCAGGTGTCGGGAGAAGATTCCTTACCTGGTGTCACAGGAATGGGGGATGTTGGAGAGGAGAGGCTGCAGATGCTGGAACATGTTGCATGTTCTACCCTAAAAATGCATGGAACATGTAACATGTTCCAAAGGTGAACTTATACTTTAATATATTTTCTTTTTTACTTGCTTGCTTTTCTTCTCTCTCCCTCTTTCTCCTCTTTTTTCCTGCTTCTTTTTTGTTTTTCATTTGGTAAATATAAATTACTAAACTTTAAAATAAAAGTTAGGCCTAGCAAACAGGCAGCTTGTCCTTTCATTGCTAAATCTTTTAAATTTTTAGCCACTCAGGAGGCACAGGTGCCTTGTCCAGCCGGCTGCCAGCAGTCTGTGACTGGTTGAAATACGCAGTGGCTGGTCGCAGCTGGACGCTAAACCAAATGATACTTGCATTTAGGACAACATTTGCATGACTTGCTGAATTCTTACAGCCCTAAACACAAGTACTTCTCAGTACAGCATCCAGCCTCAACTAGCCAACGTGTATTTGAGACTGCAGCTGGACACAAGACCTGTGTGGCCAAAGATGCTGGTTTTTGATTCTGATAGGCCAAACGGCCCATGTGCATGTAGCCTTAAAATAAAATAGCCAAATTCCATTATGGCTTCTCTTAAATATCTGTGAAGCAGAGGCAGGGAAGGATCTGCAATAGATTTGCTATAACAACAAGGAAAGGACAAGCGCCTCTAAGTGTAGTATCTTTAGTAACATTTATTAAAAGGCAAAAAATTATCCACTCACATGGTGCAGGATGGATACAAGCATATCAGATATGCAGGTGATGTCACTCGCAATCTCCACACCGTCCATTAAAGGAGGGGAGGCCAGTCACTTAAGCCGTAGGCAGCGGTAGAAGCAAGAAGCAGTACGGGGCTGTATAGCGCAGCGCCGACAAGGACGATCCTCAACAGGAACTGTGCAGTGCTTTTCAGAACATGCGTGATACACCAGGGGGTGTGTAAGCAAGCTCCTTTGTCAAGCTATTGGATGGGGAAAGGGAAAGCTACAAAGAGCCATTATGAGATCAACCCCTAAGAGGCATGGCTGCTCCATATTCTAATACTATTTTTCTTTTACAGTAGATTAGCTGTAGCTTATTTTAGGCTAAAGATTTTCTCCTCTTTATTCCCTACACTTTACTTTCTGTGTATAAAAGCACTGCCTGAACCATGTGACTGCTACCAGTGTCAGACTTACAAAGTGACATCTAACATGTAAGAATTTTTAGCCTGTGATTGCTTAATAAACGTTTTTGACTGTACAGACCTCCTCTGGATGATTAGAAGTTAGATATGTGCAGTGGAAAGTTGTCAATTGTTTAAAAATGCATTAATTCCCTTAATCTTAAAGGATATCAATGCATCACTGTCTGTGCTGCCTTGTCTCGCCAAGCAGACTTGCTTTATGGGTAATTTCTGGACTAATGTGTCATGCCTTATCTAAGGTCAGTGGATGTCGAGTAACGCCACTTGTTTCCTGTGCATATAAATTTAATGGGATGAGTTCGGGAAAGTTATTTAGCAGTTACAAAATACTGTATCTCTCTGACCAGGGTCCCTGAACGGCAAGTCACTCTACTTTCATTTGTCATAATGGATTGTGAAGAAGTGTTTATTTGTCCTGGAACTAGATCACAGGCAAGATGATGAAAAATAGGAAGGCTTAATTATTTTACGTAGATGAACATTGATCTTCATTTATTTCAAACTGTTCAACTTCTACTTAATCTATTAGGAACACAAATTACAGTCACCGGTAAAATATGCATAGCTGATATATGGCCGTCTGAACAGTGTGTTGTTTTTTCTTGTTTAATAAGTTTATTGTATTTACAATAAAAGGAAGAATATAACTTTATATTGACATGTACATAAGATTCGGAAATTAAAAAACATGTCATACAATTGATGATACCGTCTCATTTAGATAATACAAGAGAGAGCTTAAATATATGTAAAACAAGTTGAAAAAGAATCAAGAACAAACGCGATCCTAATATTAGAGAGTATAAGACTCTAAGAAGTATAAAAATAAAAATTAAGACAAAAAATGAATAAAATTCCCTCCGTTATCTGCACATCAGTTGAGTCATGCCTCCGGACCACCCGACCACCCCAAATTGGATCAAACTGTGGACGAATGGGGCCATGATCTTAAGATAATGAATTATCAATATACAGAATAGAGGGAATATTTGACGAATCTTAGAGTGATCAAGGTAAATAAACAATAACTCGTGTTTTCTTCACGTATAGAGTAAATATAGTCTATACACAAAAAAAGGTGATATTATAAGAAAAATGAACAATGTATGACTGAAGTATCAATACTGGTAAATGATCTCATGTATGAGGATAATAGGATGGAAAGAAAAAAGAAGAAAAAAAAGAAAGGAGAAACAAGGGAAAGATACTATTAATAGAACCAAAATTGAGCAACACAAGCTTTAATCTACATATGAGAAAAAAAAGTAAAGTAAGTATCATTCACCTCTAATTTAATGTCAGTAAGTCAATATGTGGAGAAAGAAAGAAAGAAAGAAAGAAAGTCAGTCTCTCGTGGTGGTGGTGGTGCGGCTCCCACCCGGGCAGTGCATATGTCTAATGACATGGAGTGGAAGGAAGAAGAGTAAACTTAGCAAGGTAATAGTAAGGATTGGTCAAAGTCAGTTGGTAAGTAATATTTGACCCAAGGTTGCCAAATCTTGCAAAATTTATTTATATTATTATTTTCTATAGCCGTCATTTTGGCAAAGATAAGGGCTCTGTTCATCCGATGTTTAGCCTCAGCCACTACCAAAGTTTGGGATTTCCATGCTTTGGCTATAGTTTGTTTAGCTGCAGTGGCAAGGTGAATGAATAATTTGAATTGAGTTTGCGTTAGGTCCCATGGTTTGAGATTCAAAAGAGCCATTGCCGGGAGGTGCCCAGAGCTTTGGAGGCCATCTCAAAAATTTTCTTCCAAAATTCTTGGGCTGGTCATAGCCACCAGATATGAAAGTGTGTACCAGACGTTGGACATCCCCTTGCTATTCTGGCTGGTACTAAATACCATCGTGCCAAAACTTTAAAGATGGTTTCTATTGCAAAGCAATTCGGGGAAGAAGTTGTAGTAGCTAACCAGATATTAGACCACTCTTCTATGTCAAAAGTGCGATCAATATCTTGCGACCATTTGACAGTATATGAGGGTAGTGTTTCATTAGAGGTAATATTAATGTGTTAATATAGAAATGAAATCAGGCCTCTAATGTGTGGGTCGCTCTTACAAATGCGCTCAAACTGCGACATCTGGTTGAGTGGAGAACCTGTCCTAATGAAGGGTGTATAAAATTTTTTAATTTGTAGGTATCGAAATAGTTCAGAAGTATATTGTCGAGTATGATTTTCAATTTCATCTACCCGCACTTCTAATTCAGCTGTTCTCTGTCCCAGCTCTCTAATTTCTTTAGTCAGCTTGTCAGTTATGTGGTCAGATGTTTGTTTAAGAGCTTTTTGCAACATATGTTCAAATTGTTTAAACATAGTCGATTGAACTACTGATTTTGACAAGTGTGTGTCGTTCGTTTGATCGCTGAAGCCCGTGGCTTTCCGGTGTGTCCGTCCCCGGAACAGAGCTCTAAGGAGACATGTCTTTTCCCTCAGACTCCGCACATGCGCCCCAGCGTGTTGTTTTTTATTAAGTCACTTATTTGAACATGTTAATATTTTTACAAACATCCTAAAATAGCTTTGGCCATACTTCTCATGTGTGTCACAGGAGTGCACTTGTGCTCTCCTGTGACCCAGAATCAGGTGACTGGAGGCTAAAGCTTGCTGTTGGCCGCTATCCCAGACCCTCTCAAGACTCTAGAGGGATCCTGACAATAATGTTGGGACCCACCCAAATAAATGCCTTACAGGTAGCTGGCTAAACCTCTCAGTGCACAAGTGGACATTTTCACTTACTACTTTACATTGTAGCAAAGTGTCATTTTTTTCAGTGTTGTCACATGAAAAGATATAATAAAATACTTTCAAAAATATGAGGGGGTGTACTGACTTTTGTGAGATACTATGTATATATGTGTGTGTGTGTGTGTGTGTGTGTGTGTGTGTGTGTGTATATATATATATATATATATATATATATATATATATATATATATATATACACACACACACACACACAGCCATCCGCCCATAACATTAACCACTTCAATACAGGACACTTATACACCCTTCCAGCCCAGACAAATTTTCAGCTATAAGCGTTCTCACATTTTCAATGCCAATTACTCAGTCATGCAACACTGTACCCAAACAACATTTTTATCATTTTTTTCACACAAATAGAGCTTTGTTTTGGTGGTATTTAATCACCCCTGTTTTTTTTTTTATTTTTTGCGACATAAGTGAAAAAAGAGCGAAAATTTTGAGAAAAAAAACACACTTTTTTTTGTTTCTATAACATTTTGCATATAAGTAATTTTTGTTCATAAATTTGGGCCAAAATTTATACTGCTACATATCTTTGGTAAAAATAACCCAAATAAGTGTATATTATTTGGTCTGTGTGAAACTTATAGAGTTTACAAGCTATGGTGCAAATCATTGAAAATTGATCACACCTGATGCACTAACGGCCTTATCTCGTGAGGCCCTGAAATGTCAGGAAAGTACAAATACCCCCCAAATGACCCCTTTTTGGAAAGCAGACAGCCCAAGGTATTTAGTAAGAGGCATAGTGAGTTTTTTGAAGTTGTAATGTTTTCCCACAATTGTTGGGAAAATGAAAAAATTTATTTATTTTTTTTTGTTTACACAAAATTGTCATAATAACAAGTTATTTCTCACACACAGCATATGCATACTTCAAATTACACCCTAAAATACATTCTGCTACTCCTCCCGAGTATGGTAATACCATGTGGGAGATTTTTTCACAGCCTAGCCGCATAGTGAGGAGTCTTTGTACTCCTCACTTGGTTGGCGGCAACCAAGTGAGGAGTACAAAGACAAGTGTGTGTTGCCTACAGTCAAGCATGGTGGTGTGAGTGTCATGGTCTGGGGCTGCATGAGTGCTGCTGGCACTGGGGAGCTACAGTTCATTGAGGGAACCATGAAAGCCAACATGTACTGTGACATACTGAAGCAGAGCATGATCCCATCCCTTCAGAGACTGGGCCGCAGGGCAGTATTCCAACAGAACGACCCCAAACACACCTCCAAGACGACCACTGCCTTGCTAAAGAAGCTGAGGGTAAAGGTGATGGACTGGCCAAGCATGTCTCCAGACCTAAACCCTATTCAGCATCTGTGGGGCATCCTCAAACGGAAGGTGGAGGAGTGCAGGGTCTCTAACATTCACCAGCTCCGTGATGTCATCATGGAGGTGTGAAAGAGGACTCCAGTGGCAACCTGTGAAGCTCTGGTGAACTCCATACCCAAGAGGGTTAAGCCAGTGCTGAAAAATAATGGTGGCCACACAAAATATTGACACTTTGGGCCCAATTTGGACATTTTCACTTAGTGGTGTACTCACTTTTGTTGCCAGCGGTTTAGACATTAATGGCTGTGTGTTGAGTTATTTTGAGGGGACAGAAAATCTACACTGTTATACAAGCTGTATACTCACTACTTTACATTGTAGCATAGTGTCATTTCTTCAGTGTTGTCACATGAAAAGATATAATAAAATATTTACAAAAATGTGAAGGGTGTACTCACTTTTGTGAGATACTGTATCTTTTGGAATTATGGCCAAAAATGTCAACTGGGTTTCATCAGACCATAACACAAATTTTCCCACATGCTTTGGGAGACTTCAGATGTGTCTTTGCAAAATTTAGCCAGGCTTGGATGTTTTTCTTTGTAAGAAAAGGCTTCCATCTTGCCACTCTACCCCATAGCCAAGACATGTGAAGAATACGGGAGATTGTTGTTACATCTCTCTACCACTCTGCCAGTACTTGCCAGATATTCCTGCAGCTCCTTTAATGTTGCTGTAAACCTCTTGGCAGCCTCCCTGATCAGTTTTCTTCTCGTCTTTTCAATAATAAAAGTCAATGCAAGTCGCCTGAAGTCTCCCCGTCGGAGCGACTTGAGCCTCTCCTATTTGGGCAGTCTGCCAAGTCTAAGAACAGCTAAAAGAAGCAAAGAGATACAATGTTTCTACTTATCAAAGGAATGAACTCCTGTGTGTAAAAGATTTCAGTTTAACCATTTAAAGACTAAATCTTTTCTGACATGTTGCTTAGAAATAAAAATCCAGTATTTTCTGCTAGAAAATCAATTAGAACCCCCAAACATTATTTATATATATATATATATATAATATATATATATATATAATATATATAAATAATGTGACAGACCTAGCCGGGGGAGAGACTTTTGGAGGGGACTGTATGCTAGCCTCTTGCCGATCGATCGGGGGCCCTTGCATTTGGGGGAACTGTGCTCTTTGTGAGCTTTATGCCTGGGGACCCTTGAGGTGGTATTACTGTGGATTCGGGTCCTGGTTCCCCGGGACACACAGACTCTGGGGACCCTGGATTTGCCATATTGGAATAGTGGCTGATTCATAATGCTGGGACAGATACTGTTAGGACATGCTGATGTAAATTCCAGCACCTGTCTGTCTGTTGTCTGCTAAAATGTGTATTGTAAATAAGTCTCTAGTATGGGATCTAAGAGTCATTAGATCCCCATTGTTGTTTGTGTTAATTAACTCTGCTATTGTGTGAAGAAGAGTCTATGTTGATTGTGATAATGTTGATTGGATTTTCTGAACTACAGGACGGCCAGTCTGGCCTAAAAGTCATGTCTGAGTCATCTAGGCTGTCTAAAGGGATTAGTTAATTAGCTTATGTTAATTAGGTTAATTAGGTTACAGCTGTATTGTTAGAGTAATATGACCAGGAGGTCTGCACCTCCTCTTTTATTGTATAAATAAGACAATCTGATTCAATAGCTGCAGAGGAGTGTCGGGAGTGTGGAATCGAGCGAGCAAGGGGCTCATTACAATATATATATATATATATATATATATATATATATATATATATATTTTAGCAGAGACCCTAGAGAATAAAATGGCGGTTGTTGCAATATTTTATGTCACACGGTATTTGCGCAGCGGTCTTTCAAACGCAATTTTTTTGAAAAAAACACACTTTAAAGAATAAAAAAAAAAAAATAAACAGTAAAGTTAGACCTTTTTTTTTTTTCTTTTGTCCAAAAGTTTTGATTACCTGTTTTTGTGTATTTAATATTTAAGATACATTGTTTTTTAATCTAAATGATACATACAAGTGCACTGATTGGAGGCTTGTTGTGTTTAATAAATGTTTAATTCAAGAAATTTTCTGTATCACTTCTGATTACTTAACTGTTGAGATCCCTCTGATGCTTTGGAAGCTCTCTGCGGACCATGGCATTTGCTGTAGGATGCGACTAAGAAAATGTCAGGAAAGAACTACTAGAACAGCTAAACACCTTGCAGTTAAATGTCCTTTTTGTATGTGTGCGCTGTAATCTTCTTTTGTTCTGTCTGTATGGTCTTATGGCTGCACCATCTTTAATGCATTTTTTACGGTGTGCCCTCCAAATCTGTTTGTCTATTGTATGGATTCTGACTAAATCCCTTTGGGCTGGAGCACCCCCTTCCCCCCCATAATTGCCTCTTATTAGTGTCCACCTGTGTTATAGGAGTAGTCCTTTAGTTCTCCCATATAGTGGAGCGTATTTCTCCCATGGTACAGAGAAGCAGGGTCTTCCTTTCTATGGATAGCGTAGGACCCACTGATAATGGGGTACTTTCACGTAGCAGTGGGCTTAGCACTATATGGCCATATGGTGTAACTAAATCCCCATATTTTCTGAATATGTTCAGGTGTTTTAAATAGCCTTGCAGGAGTTAAATGTCATTTTTGTATGTGTGCGCTGTAATCTTGTGTTCTCTCTGATGGCAGTGGCCTCTTTCAGCAGGATAATGCACCCTGCCAGATTGCAAAAATGGTTCAAGAATGGTTTGAGGAACACAACAATGAGTTTGAGGTGTTGACTTGGCTTCCAAATTTTCCAGATCTCAATCCAATTGAGCATCTGTAAAACATGTTGCAAAAACAAGTCTGATCCATGGAGGCCTCACCTTGCAACTTACAGGACTTTAAAGGGTCCGATATTAATGATACCAGATACCACAGCATACCTTCATAGGTCTAATGGTGTCCATGCCTTGACAGGTCAGAGCTGTTTTAGTGGCATAAGGGTGACCTACTTAATATTAGGTGGGTGGCCATAAAGTTATGGCTAATTGGTATATATATTTCGCAATTCTCTCTCTCATCTGGGTTATATGTTCTACCACTAAGTCAAGCGGTCCTTGTGGTTTCTGCCTGTACACCAACTCAAATGGGAAAACTCTGTGGATGCCTGGAGTACTTCTCTAATTGCAAACATCAGTACTGTGAGTAGACAGTTCCAGTTACCATCCTGTTGCACAACCCTTTTAAGCCCCATACACACTATCAGATTTTCTGCTGATTTTTGTCGTCAGATTTACCAAAACCATGTAGTGCAAGGGCCTGCCTGATTGCACACAAATTGAAACTCCTAAGATTTGACCTCATATTAAATGGTTTTGGTAAATCTGAAGGAAAAAATTAGCAGAAAATCTGAAAGTGTGTATGGGGCTTTAAGCATTGTCTTCAGGGTTTTATTAAACCGCTTTACCAGCATAGCCATCTGTAGGTGGTAGACAGATGTGCATAGCTGTTTTAACTGAAACTTACACAGATCTGGCATCATCCAGGACATGAATGGGATGTCCTAGTTCGTCAAGATCTCTTCTGGCAACCGTGTCCTAGAAAACATAGTAAACAATTTCCTGGCAATCACTTTTGAGTAGGTCTTCCTCAAGGGAAGCACTTCTGGATACCCGGTGGCATGAGGATGTTTTATTGGCCCCAAGCTGATTTCGCTAAAGGGCCCACCAAATCCATTTCAATGTGCTTGAATGGTACCAAACAGTTCCTAAAGTGTGACATTGGTGCGGTCAGTTATCCGTGCTTCAGTCTTGCTGGCCCCCAAGTGACCTCCTAATGCATCATTGTGGGCTAGGTCGACTACCGTGCATCGGAAAGTCTGGGGCACCCATAACTGGTCGACCACTTCTTCCTGGACCTTGGTAACTTAATATAGCAGCTCACCATGGCCCACAAAGTGGGGAAACCTTTTTCTCGGTCCCAGGCAGTTGTGACACCCCATCTACCATGGTAACCTGTTCAAAGTCAGTTTTTAATATGGGATCCTTCATTTGGGCGGAACGAAATGTGCCCCATGACACTTCGAGATCCGTATAGACGGGACTAGAGGAACTTTCTCCCTCGCCATCCTCGGACATAACCTGCAAAAGGGAGGTTTTCTCTGTTTTCCCCAGTCATGACCGGCCTAAGAGTGGGTCATCCCCCCCTACAGGGGTCTCCTTAGCTGGTAGCCCATGTGCCCCGGATTCAACACTTACATTGTTCTTTAAAGCTTTAGCATCTAGTCCCTTAAAGGGCACAGGACTGTCCCAGCAGTCCTCGACTGACATAGTTCCAAAATTCAACAATTAGGGGGCAGTTTCTTCCTATAATAACATCGTAGATAAGGTCAGGTACTACCCCAACCTCCTGGGTAACTGTGCCACATGCTTGGGTGATTGTTACTGGTATTAGTGGGTATTCCTCTGTGTCACTGTGCTTGAAATCCGGATAGCTACACTTCTTGATGACTTTGTTAGTAAAAACACTACATGGACAGATGCAAACAGAGGAGGACAGGAGAGGATAATGCAGTTTGCACCCACACAGCGCTTGGTTATGACTTGTGAGTGTCTCTCTCTACTCTACTTCCTTGACACAGGTGCTGATTTTCCTCTACGGCCTTTCAAACCTCTCCTGCCTAGGGCTTAACCCCTTCGGAACCAGAGTCTGGTATTCAGGGTTTGGGGGTTCTTCCCACCCAAATCTATTCGAACCTCCAAATTTCCGGGTCCCTAATAAAAAATCAAACCAGAGAGTACTGGAAAATCAGTCCTCTCTCTAGCCAAACTTCCCTGGAACACCTCACCCTACATGGTTGTGAACCCCTGAGTACAGCAATGTCTCCACGATTGTGTGCCCTAAGGGGACCACAACCCAAATATCAGGGAAATGTACTTGCCGTCCTGAACACACTCCCGGTGAACTGTACAATACAAACATATACAGCGGGTAAAATAAGTATTGAACAGGTCACCATTTTTCTAGGTAAATATATTTCTAAAGCTGCTATTGACATGAAATTTTCACCAGATTTTGGTAACAATACATACATACAAAGAATTCAAAATAAATAAGTTCAGAAATTATGTTATGTGTAATAAAATAAAATGACACAGGTAAAAAGTATCGAACACTCTAACTGAAATGTATTTAATATGTTGTACAAAATCCTTTGTTGGTAATGACAGATTCAAGATGCCTCCTGTTTAGAGAAACTAGTCACATGCATTGCTCAGGTGTGATTTTGGCCCATTCTCCCACACAGTCTTCAAATCGTAAAGGGTTCCATGGGCCTCTTCTATGAACTCTGATCTTTAGTTCTTTCCATAGATTATTCTATTGGATTCAAGTCAGGTGATTGGGCCATTCTAGCAGCGTTATTTTCTTTCTTTGAAACCAATTGAGAGTTTCCTTGGCTTTGCATTTGGGATCATTGTCTTGCGGAAATGCCCACACTCCTTTCATCATCATTATCCTGGTAGATGGCAATAGATTTTTATCAAGAATGTCTTGGTACATTCTTTCATTCATTCTTTCATTCAACCTCTTTCAGGGCTAAATGCTAACACGAGTTGGGAATTATGCAGAGCAGACACTTTTCCACCTGGTTTAGACAAATTTTATACCTGGCAAAACAACACATCCTTAAATATGCATCATCTATGACCAGCTGTACTAGGGTGGTATTGCGTTTGGATGCTACCAAGACATTTTTTGTTTCAATATTTTTATTGAAAATTTTCCAAAAATAGGATCCGCAACGCAAGTGGAGCACATCAAAACATTAAGAACAAGTATAAAAGGGGAATCAAAAATTATACCACCAATTATTCCCGACACAATTTCTCATAGAGCAAACAGCAATCCCACTCAGAAAACGCCCCACCAGAGGAAACATTAGAACCCAAACTTCGCCACCACTCACCGGCACGCCGGCATGGGCTGTGAGTATACATAATGCGCAACCACAAGTGGAAGCAACACAACTAAATGAAAAGGGAAGTGTGAATCCAAGAAAGAAAATGGGGGGGGGGGAGAAGAGGAAATAAAAAGAAGAAAAGAAAAGCAAAAAAAGAAGAGGAGGGAAATAAGAATGAGACAAAGCAAAAGGAAAAAGATGGACCGTCCAAACACCCGCCTCCACTGCCCAGTTACCTAATCCAAGGATCCCAAAATCAGTCAAACTTAGCAGTTTTATCCTGCAAGATACTGGCCAGCTTTTTGTTGAGCATAATCCATGTCAGTTTATTTTTCATAACAGCTAGATCTACCACTGGTTTCTTCCAAGCGGTCGCTATAGCGAGCCACCAAGACATTTTACTCAGCCCCTGTTGTATGCTGTAGCAGTGGAACCATTAGTGTCCATGCATAGGACACACCCAGACATCAGAGGGTTGGGGTGGATGCCCATATAGAGATTGTGGGATTATATTAATTTGACAAAACTGCACTCAGTTGTACGCAGCTTCAAATCCTCAGTGACTATCAGCATCCCCAGCGGTCCATCAGGTATGAAGTTTAAAGTGGCTCTGTGTCTGTTCATAAAAACAGGGACAGCGGGACAGTTTGTGAGTACATGTTACAGCCCAGAAATTAGGGAGACTATTGCTAAACCTGGGAATGTACATGACTGTGTCATCATCAGGCCAGTGTATTCCAGTCAAGGAAGTAGGCTGAACCTGGATGATTGCTGAACAAAGATGGGTCTGTCTTCCTGTGGAGAAAGTAAAGTAGTAAATACCTGTAAGTATTACAATTACACATTACTTATGTATACCTATTTACTTAAAGTGATAGTAAAGTCTTGTTTTTTTTTGTTGTTGCTTAAAAATATGTTATACTTACCTGCTCTGTGCAGGTAAGTATAACATTGCCAGCACTTCTGGCCCCTCCCTCCTGCTGAGTGCCCCCACAGCAAGCAGCTTGCAATGGGGGCATCCGAGCCGAGCCGCTTCTCCTGTGTCTCCATTCAGACATGGAGCTGCGGCTCTGCACCGCCTCCTCTCTCTCTCCTCATTGGCTCACTGACTTTGACAGCAGTGGGAGCCAATGGCTCTCGTAGAATGCATTAAGACAAAAAAAAACAATTGGACATTGATCGGACATTCCGACAACAAAATCCATCGGATTTTTTCCGACGGATGTTGGCTCAAACTTGTCTTGCATACACACGGTCACACAAAGTTTGTCAGAAATTCAGAACGTCAAGAACGCGGTGACGTACAACACGTATGACCAACTGAGAAAAATGAAGTTCTATAGCCAGTGCTGCTCTTCTGCTTGATTCTGAGCATGCGTGGCACTTTGTGCGTCGGAATTGTCTACACACGATCAGAATTTACGCGAACGGATTTTGTCGGAAAATTTTAGAGCCAGCTCTCAAACTTTGTGTTTTGGAAATTCCGATGGAAAAAATCCGATGGAGCCCACACACGGTCGGAATTTCCGACAACAAGCTCCGATCGCACATTTTCCATTCGGAAAGTCAGATCGTGTGTACAGGGCATTAGAGTCTGCAAAAGACTAGAGACTGGAGTGGAGGTTCACTTTCCAGCAGGACAACAACCCTTAAGCCAGAGCTACAATGGAATAGTTTAGATCAGGGGTCTCAAACTGGCGGCCCTCCAGCTGTTGCGGAACTACAAGTCCCATGAGGCATTGCAAGGCTGAAAGTTACAAGCATGAGTCCCACAGGCAGAGGCATGATGGGACTTGTAGTTCCGCAACAGCTGGAGGGCCGCCAGTTTGAGACCCCTGGTTTAGATCAAAGCATATTCATGTGTTAGAATGGCCCAGTCAAAGTCCAGACCTAAATCCAATTGAGAATCTGTGGCAAGACTTGAAAATTGTTGTTCACAGACGCTCTCCATCCAACCTGACAGAGCTTGAGCTATTTTGCAAAGAAGAATGGGCAAAAATGTCACTCTCTAGCTGTGCAAAGCTGGTAAATACCCTAAAAGACTTGCAGCTGTAAATGCAGCAAAAGGTGGTTCTACAAAGTATTGACTCAGGGGGGCTAAATACAAATGCACGCCACACTTTTCACATATTTAGTTGTAAAAAATGTTGAAAACCATTTATCATTTTCCTTCCACTTCCACAATTATGTATCACTTTGTGTTGGTCTATCACATAAAATCCCAATAAAATACATTTATGTTTTTGATTGTAAAATGACAAAATGCGGAAAATTTCAAGGGGTATGAATACTTTTTCAAGGCACTGTATACATTTGGCATTAACATTTTTATCTGAATCTAGGTCTGCTTAAAAATGAAGATACAGTGTGCAATTATATCAGCGTCTCTAAATATTACAATAATACCCTGCTGCAATATTACCAGTAGAGGTCTCCTCGGTATGACAGAAGGAAATATATATGTATGTTGTATTGTATGACCAGTTCAGGTGCTTCCTGCTTTGTGGGTTGTGGTCCCCCAGCACTAGCTGTAAATAGACTAGTTGCTTCCTTATTACATTCATTTGTTAGTGTTTGGTGTGTTTGTTATTACACGTGCATAATGTTGATATTTGCCCTATTAAAATAAGGTAATAGAGTGCTTCCTAAAGGTTACTTTGAGATCTTTATCAGAATCTATTTTGTGTCTAATTACAGGTTTTTGGAATAGCCTGTTGTGTCAGCAGTACTGTGCTTTTAATTTCCCTGCCTGCTTTTTAATAATTGTCTGGTTTTTCAGCTGCGCCAAGTAATTGGAAAGTATGTTCCTTTAAGTCCCAGGGTGCATACCTACATAAGGGTCATGGGTTGTGCAAGTAATCCCATCCCATGTGATAACCATAGCTCAGTCTGGAGGAAATCTGCATGCTAGCGAAGAAACATGTCAGTGGTTCAACCACGAGCCTCTGTTCATTGACTAGCTGGTGACTGGCAGTGACCAGAGGAGATGACACCTTTGCTGCACAATGACAACACTTGGTCCACATTTCCAGAACAAGGAAAGATTGACATTTATTATGTCTAGCCTGCACTATCAACAGGGATTTGGAAGGTGCAATGAAAGTTGACAAGAAACCTTTCAGATAAGTATGCCTTTGAAGCGAACCCATCATCCTAACTATCGACATACTTATGCCTCCTGCAAGACCCTATGTTAAGTAACACAGCTAAAGCAAGAACCATTTTACAATTGTCCATTTGTGCTATGTAAATTGGTTTTGTGGAAGAATACTTGGATACCGAATGCTGGTACCACTGTTCATCTTATTGTGATATCTCGACTTCCTCTTATGCTTTAAGCTAGTTATCTGAACCATTGAACATACTTGACTTGTGCATCTCAGAGCTTTTGTGGAAGGACATCTTGACACCTTGGGGTTGATTTTGTAAAGCTGGTGAGTGCAAAACCTGCTGCAGCTCAGCATAGAAACCATAATTGGCATATGTTAGATTACTATGTATGAGCTGAACTATTTGTAGTCATGGCTTAACTCTCACTGTCGGATTTTCCGACGGGAAATGTTGGATGTGAGCTTGTTGTCGGAAAGTCCGACCGTGTGTATGCTCCTTCGAACATTTGCTGTCAGACTTTCTGCCAACAAATGTTTGCTAGCAGGTTCTCAAATTTTCCGCCAACAAAACGTTGTTGTCGGAAAGTCCGATCGTGTGTACACAAGTCCGTCGCACAAAAGTTCATGCATGCTATCAAGCAGAAGGAGGCACACTGGCTATTGAACCTTTTTCTCGGCTTGTCGTACGTCTTGTACGTCACCGCGTTCCCACGTTTGGAATTGTTGGCCAACATTTGTGTGACCGTGTGTATGCAAGACGAGTTTGAGCCAACAACCTTCGAACAAAAATTCACGGTTTTGTTGGCGGAAAGTCCGATCGTGTGTACGTGGCATTACAGTGTATTGTGGCATGTTGAGTTGACAGTGATGCATTGGTCCCATTGTAAATTGCCATTCAAAAAAAAAAAAACAGGCATTCGGGAAACAGCTGGATCTCCTCCTCCACAGTCTAAAAAGCGATACACTGCAGATTCTTTTTCAGAGCTTGGGCTAGTGTGAAATTAGCCTTAATCTGGAATGCAAACATAGAGCAAGTGCACAGGAAGAAGAGAGATCAGAGTGCCAAGATCTGACTTAAATGACGTTACTGGACCTCTTGTGAATTTTTGTATACAATTTACAGTGTATGCAGCTACAGAGCTTAGTGGGGGCTCTTTTAAAAGCTTATTTTCTTCTTGCTAAAGTATACCACTCATTTTAAAAGTATAAACTCATTTTAAAAACCTGACAGGCAGGGTTTTTATAACAGAAGAGGCCTGTGGAATTGGTGACAGTGCAGTCCTGGAGGGCATATTATGGCAGGTAAGTCTGTCATAATGTGCTAGTATGTGGTGCCATTTAAAAAATAATTCATAGCTTAATACCACTTCAAGAATAAATAGTTCAAATAGTTTAATGTCCATAGACTGGCCACAGTTCTGCTTTAAGGCTAGTTTATGCGTTTGTGCCTAAACATACTGTATATTTTTGAAATTACATTTTATAATATGTTAAAGTGTGTTTTTGTATGGCTGAAGACTGTACCATTTGAAACCGTGGAAACAAACTCTCCAAATGCTGGCCAATAGACGTGCATTCAGAGAGCAGGCAGTATAATATACTCATTGAGCAGAGCCTGTATGTGTCATGAGCTAATATGTCTGCCCTGTGTACATTATGAAAAAATTGTTGGCCATCTTTCTTTCTTGACATATCCTCATGTTAGCACCTATGGGTCAGTTCCACCCTCTTGACCCCAAGGACCACCTTCCAATCTATAAAAAAGAGCGAGTTCCCACCCAGTGTTCCATAGCTAGGCTCAGGGGAGGGAAACCCACAGGACACAAGGTAAGGAAACCCATGCTGACAGGATACGCCAGGAAAGGAAAATTTACGGTAAGTGTGATCAACAATTTTCCATGTTCATGGCTCACCTCATGTCAGAAGTTTTGGGACATAAATAGCTTCAGCACCAGGGACGGAAGAATAAAACAAATCAACAATGAATGACAAAATAATTGATTACACTGTTATAGCAGCAGAAAAAAATAGAAGCTCTGATGTTGATGGCTCTTTTGTTAAACAGATCTAACTTGTAATGCTGGGTAAACATATTCGCAGAAGCCCAGCTGGCCATCTTGCATGTGTCATCAGCAGAAACCATGGCGCAAGCCCACAAAGCTGCCATGAGCCTCGGTTCAGGGTATGCCTTCTGAAATGAAACACATGCATCAACTTCTGGGTCCATGTAGATACTACTTTCGGCGATTTTGCTAAACCCTTCTTTGAACACACTGGAAACACAGTCTGTCCACTTTCCTGAAAAGCTGTCTTCTTTTAGGATAGGCTTAAATCAGCTTAACCAGGTCCAATGAACTAAAGTCTTCCTGTTGAGAAGTTTTACTAGGTTTAGGAAGAGATGGTAAAATGGACTCTCAATTAGCATGACCGTTTGTCGAAACCTTGGGTTGAAATTCGTAAAATCACTTTATCTTGAAACCGAATACAACAAGGCTTCTGACCAGGACATTTTATAGATAGGCAACTCCTATCCTCATATTGATTAGTGGTTCCAAATTAATAACTACTGCAGGGAACAGACACAAAAGATACGCTCACCATCTTTCCAAATAACTGTTCTGCTTTATTATGACGCAATTGAAGGTTTTTATACACATGATTACGTAGGTATCACATTAATATTACAATTGTACGTTTATGGTAACAAGGGGCCTTACATAGGCAGGCTAATTCTAATCAGGACCCGAAAGAATGCAAACATGTACTGAAAACGTTATTACTGCCATGTGCACAGTGAGGGCATTGTGCAATACATACAAAATAGAATACAATTATATACAGAACTTACAAATTTCCATTACAGTCTCTCTCTTTCCTTCCAAACTTGTAGGATCTGGAATTGGGGAGAAAACACATAAATTAGTTTGTCAAAAACCTTAAAAGATCATAAATATACAAAATATAAGCAAGTGATTAACACACTCCCAAAACAAAATCTCATAGGGAGAGGAAGGGAGGGAGTCCAACATCCCCTTAGGGGCTTGATAAAATATAAGAAAACATTCAGGAAAAATTTTCTAGTTTCTTACTCTACTTTGTCAGCTACATTGTAGACAATAGGGGGTGTAAAAATAAAACCTCAAAACTTCTAGTAAGGACTCTCCTATAAAAATGATTTCCTGTGTTACTCTAAGTAGATTCTGGAACTCTTTACTTACAAACTACTTCTGATAACACTTTTCACTGTGGCCTTTGCAGTAGCATTTGCCACTGGACATCCAGAAAACATGTCCATATAGACAAAATGCATACTCGTAAGATCTTGACTTGGGCATCTGGATATAACTTTTTGTAATCTCTGGAAGGGATGTTCAGCTTTTGGTAACACCTTTGGTAACAGGTAAAACAAGAAGTGGTATGTTATAAAAGCAACTGTGGTGAACCCTGGCTCTATCCCACGCCATTTACTAAGGCAGCCATAACTGCTTGTGACTGTCCATGTGTCAAGCTGGAGGGAAAAGAGTGTCTGGCAGACATAAATGATCACAGATTAACTTAGCTTGCTTGATTGGTTTACCTGCCGAAGTAAAAACAAACTTCTGGCCCTTTAAATGGAACCAAAAGCTCTCGATATCTCGACTATCTATATAAAGATACACTCTTTTTATAGCACACAGGCTTTGCTAAAACATGGAGCTCTGCTTCTGGAGCTGGGGGAAAGGATCCAATGACTCTGAATACAGAGTATCCTTCTGGGTGATAAACTGCATACTCGGTATAAAACCAAGAACAACTCTACAAGAAATTAAATATCTGGGTCTTCAGGGAGTGTGTCCTGCACTGGGCTCACAGCAGCGGATTCCTATGTCATCAATTTAACACGTGTTTTTTCTTTGTCTCCAGCCTCCTCCAATAGAGGCAATAAGGTGGCTGGATTCAAATGTACGCATTTTTCATTGTTTGATTTGTACATAAACACACTCATATTTTGAACCTTTCATTAGACAAACATTTAGTTAGCTGTATATTTGCTGCACAGAATGTGGGACCATTCAAAATTAAATACTTGACCAAAATAATGTCTGTAACTTTGTCTAATAGCACCTTTGCATAAAGCTACAACTCTGATCTATCGCGATGAACCCTTTATTACTGAGTCCAGCTTGCATAAATATATTACAATGGCTTGTTTTCTATCATACTGTTTGTGTAAGAACTCCAGTTTCATGTTTCAAAAAGACAACTTTTTCCTGGCAATATTGTAATAAATGATAACACTACCCTACGGTTATGCAGAAATGTTTATAAATCCAAAATATTCTTCTGCCTATACCACTGCACTTACAAGGAAAAGGGGCACATCATTTCACAATCCACACATTCTGCTTTGGATTTCAAAAATAAAAATAAATAAAAACAAAAGGACCAACAATCTGTATGATGGACCAGAAAGCACTCAGCCACATCAAAAACTATAAAACAACTGGCTGCAGGTAGCATCTATCCTAACAGGGTGTGTGGACTTGATGTGAGGGGTCTGTTATAATTAATTTGTATTTATCATTATCAGATTTCGTTTTTGTAGAAAAACTTCTTATGTATCTCATCCATCTCGGCTTTGTTAAACATTATGGCAGCTGTATTCCAAATAACCTCATCTTAATCTTTTTTTTTTTCCGCTCAATAAATGTAAAATTACAAAATTGTTAAACTCATATTAGAAATTAATACTCAAATTATAATTTCAATATCACACCCTAATATATATCCACAGATAAATTTCCTTAAAAGGGACATATTACTTAATTTTACTTAATTTCCCTTTTTTAAATGCACTGTTTCCACTATCAAAGGATATTCAATGTGTGTAATACACGGTTAAATGCAGCCTTCATTTTACCATGTTTGGAAAACAGATTCAAAAATAATTGTGATCACATTGTTTATCATTAGATTCGTTAACCCGGCACATTTTGTTATAAATGTTTTGTCTAAAAAAACTGAAATTGGCATGGTGTCCTTCCAGCTTATCACTGATCTTTCATCCCAGCCACATTCTTTCATGAGAGCGCAAAGGAGGGGGTCACATCTGCGTACATGACACACACAAGAGATAGAACTAAAGGTTCCAGCATTCACACACATACACAAATATCTCTCTAAAATTGCTTACATTTTTCCCATTTGTACACAACACATGCATATCATTCTCTCACTTTTTTTTAACTCTTTTAATATTTCCTTGCATAACTTCTCCTTTCCTTGACTTTACTAGTTGTAGTGCCTGACCCCAAATTCATCCCACAACTTAACATGAAAATGTCTCTTTCTTTCTAGTGTTATTTGTCACCCTCGATCCATCCTGCTCACATAGATAACTGTTTACTCTGCATGATTCTTAGTCCCTGTGGACTTTGGTAACCCAGTTACCCATTGTGGATCCCTGTCCACTTTAACCATTAATCTAGGGGCTCAGTATAGGCGGAACCACACCTTCGGCTCATATATAGTGCTCCTCTTGCGCTGGGCATTTTTAAAGGGTCTCTTACCCTTCATTCCCTTACTTAATTTAATGCCCAGAATGACTGGCCAGTCTTCTCTACGTGTGCCTATACCCTCTTGCCTCTAAACTACTTTATCTAGCAGATGTACTGCATATACCTGTGAACAGCACTATTTTTCTCTTTCTTATCTATAACACTCCGATGGACAGTAGACAGTGACAACATAACATATAACCACCAATCAATACAGTTCGATTTAGGGGAGTAAAATAGGTACCCTTTGTCCCAAAATTGCCTTACTGATCAAGGAAGTCTGATAACTGAAATGTAAGCAAAAGGTTTACCTCAGCCGGCTCATTATCAGAAATTCCCGGATCGTCTCAAGCTCCTCGTTTTGGATACTCGGGGTCACCTGTAAAGCCCCTCCTAGGCAAAGCTCGCCACTTGACCAGGACATTTTATAGATCGGCAACTCCTATCCTCATATTGATTAGTGGTTCCAAATTAATAATAACTACTGCAGTAGGGAACAGACACAAAAGATATGCTCAGCAGCTATATTATTAGTAAAATTTTACGTTTATGGTAACAAGGGGCGTTACATAGGCGGGCTAATTCTAATCAGGACTCGAAAGAATGCAAACATGTACTGAAAACATTATTAGTGCCGTGTGCACAGTGAAGGCGTTGTGCAATACATACAAAATAGAATACAATTATATACAGAACTTACAAATTTCCATTACACTTCTTAAATGTGAATGCACAAAGTTCTGACACCCTTCTTACAGATGTAATAGCTGAAAACTATTTTTGGAGCATGCTTCTAGAAGCTCATCTTGAGGTCACATCAGAAAACTCAGGACTAAGGGTAAATCTCATGATGGAATTAACGGTCTCTTTGGAGAATGCATTCTTAAAAACTACCCTCATGAAACTTCTAACTAACTAATGTCTCCCGATGGGACATGAGAGAGAGAAAATCTGCATTTTCAAAGAATTATAGGCCGTGCCTATATCCAAAGGTGATTGCAAAAAATCTAAAAAAAAATGCAAAAGTGATGGAGACATTGGAAAAAAGCTTTTGTTGCTTTTATTATTATTATATTATCGCATATATGCAAGTATGTAGACTTTGTTGAAGATTTTCGAGTTTCCAAGGGAATGGAAACGGCACTACCAGAGAATCCTAGCTCCCACAACCTCTTCTCTTCCTATCTTCCTGCACTAGCAAATTCTATCTGTTTGGTGAAAAACAGAGAGGTATCTTTGCCATTTGCAGAAGGAAGGGAAACCATGGCCTTCTTGGACAGTAGGGTGCAGTCACTATGGCCTGTGAATCTTCAACAGCACTTGTAAAAATGGTGGAATCAAAGGGCATACAAAAATCTGAAGGGAGTTCCAAACTACCGTGAATGCATCTTCAGTCATCGCTTGGACATTTGAAACCAGAGGTGAAACAAGGGACTTACACATTCCTTGAGGTTACCATGAGATCAACCGACTGCACTTCTTAGTCCAAGAAAACACTCTGTAGCTATTTTTTGTTTAGCGACCACTCGCTCCCATCCAGGCATACCCGAAATCCCCCAAAGTGTTCTCTGCCTGCAGAAAGTAGGCCGCTGTCAAGGCCAAGAGTTATATTTTGGGTCATTGGAAAATCTCAAGTAGCAACTCTTGGTAGAGAGATGCTTTTGGTAACCCCCTGCTTCGCAATGTTCGACAGATCTGTTATATTGTCCACAAGGATCTTTATCTGGTGTCCTTGAAACAGAGGAGCAAAAGATTTTAGGACTAGAAAGGCCATGCTCAATTCTAGTAATATGGACTGCCTTGGTATCAAACCTTGCCAGCAACCCTGAACTTGACTGTCCAAGCAATGAGCCCCCCAGCCCTGGAGAATAGCATCTATGGTAAACATTATCCAGTCTCCAGGAATAAGAGGGACGCCCAAGGGGAGGTTGGCTGGAACTGTCCACCATTAAAGATCTTGCCATATAGGAAGAGGTACTATGATCCTTTGATCCTGGGAGAAGCAATCTCACTGCTGGAGGAAATGAACTTGTAACTGCCTCATGTACCTTCTGACCAATGGAACCACCAAAATACATACAGTCATAATGGTCAGGTATTCTGTTCCTTGAAGTGATTCTAGCTGACTCTTTCTGTTGTTGTTACAATGTTACAATTCAGCCAAACTATGCCAGTTCTTGAAGCACCAATTTTCTGTCCACTAACAACTGCCATTTAAAGCTTGACAGGAGTAGGAGATTGTCCAGATAATGTTAAATTTGAATGTTCTTGAGACACAGGAGAGCCATAACCATAAACAGAACCTTGAGGACAGGAGAGGAATTGTGGCCACCCCAAATGGGAGACACCGAAACTGGAGTTGGAAAGGACCTACTGCAAAACACAGAGCATGAAAAGGCTGCTTTCATTTTCTATCCTCCAACTGTTACCCGATAGATTGCCTCTTTAATTGTTTTCCCGAGAAACGATTTGCCGTTATAAGGAATGACACCTATTGCTTGTTTAGAAGCTGAGTCTGCTGACCAATGCCCTAGTGAAAGGGCTCATTTAGGCTGTGATGGAATAGGATATCAGATGTGCCAAGAGGTGAACCAAATCTACCACAGATTCAGCAATAAAATCTGCCAACAGCTTTATCTCTTCCAGGGCTGTTATTATTGCAGAAGAATTGACTCTAGTTTTTCAAGCCACATCAACATTGATTAACACTTTAAGGCTTTAGCCACTGAAGTCAAGGCCATGCCTGGATCACAGGCTCATCCTGCTGTGGTGAAAACTTTTTTGAGATCCACATCCATTCGTATGTCCATCGGGTCTCTTAAGGTAACAAAACTGTCCAGATGGAGAGACACTTAATTTCTGTAAGTTATATACACTGCTGGAGTATTCCCAAAATGTGGCAATTGAGGATTTTAGCGGACACCTTTTCGAAAAATCTGTTCTGGAAACCAGATCGTTTGTTGGGCTTCTCATATTGGTATGCTGTTAATTCCTTTATCTCTGGCATATAAGATGAGGGATGGATTGTAGGACCTTCTTTCTTCAGTTCTGGAAAGTACTTTTGCACCTTCTTATGAGGAACAGTATCCTCTTTCTACTGCTTAATCGCTAAAATAAAAGGACCACTAGAGCAAAATCAAAAGCGTGCACCTCCAGTTCTTTCTTCGATTATTCTGAGATTTCTGAACCCTCAAAGAGAACAGTCAGCTAAAGACATTGTGGGTGTCTCTCTGGCCCCAGATGTACTTGAAATCTTCCACTGTTGCATGCTTACTGCAATTGTTTGCTGAACATAGGACTTTACCCCCTGTGACACTTGTCTCCTTTTTTTTCACCACCTCTTTCAGGCATTCGGCACATATGAGCTTGTCCGGTGGAGCTCCACAAGCCCAGCAAACTCCATGACTGAGTCTCCTACAAGGACTTTACCTTTGGGAGAGGAGTGATGGCGGGCCCCACAAGGACTATTGCAACTGTGATGAGACTGGTTACTGCCATGGTAGTAGGAATGACTAAAATGATGGTGATTAGACTCAGGACATGAGAAATGATGATGAAACCTAGATCTTTTGGCACATTTTGCTTCAAACTTTTCCCTCTGGAAAAAACAAGGGGCCATCATCAACCCCCACAACTACAGTACTACAAGCTTCTGACAGAATACAATAAAAAGAGCAAGGCAGAAAACAGAACTGCAAAAAACCAAACAGCCATGAGGGATAGTGTGCCAACCTCCCTGAGAAGACAGAACAGCAATAGCAGGCCACCAAAAGCTGGGACTGAACCTCACTCCAGCACCTTTTGGAAGAAGACACACACTGTTCTGCCCTATCACTCAGCATCTGGACATCAGAGCTGTTCCATGTGCTGCCTGAAACAACCACTAGAGAGAGTCCTGTACCAGAAGGCCAGACACATGAATGTTACACAGTCACACAACTCTATTCCACTAGTACAGGAGACAGGTAAGGAGAGAACAGTTTGCAGTCAGATGAGCTATATAAGCTACCATACTAGCCTGGGCACCAACAGGCACTGCAAATCAGTTGGATTTACCAAAAACAAAGGCGAGAGGATAGACCGTTTAGGAGGTCAGATGGAGTTCTGGAGCAGGGACCAAAAAAGTGGTCTTTCTGGTGAGGAGGGGCGAAGCTGACCCATCAGTGTTGACATGAGTTGAGCCAGGAAATGCAGTATATTTTACAAACTTCAAACAGAGGAGGGAGACAGCCACATCATAATGGCCGCTTGTCTCAGCTCTGAGCATTTTTCAGAGACCAGCAGTGGCAAGAAGAATGCAGAGGAAGAGGGACGTGTCAGCCTCCTGTCCCCCTGCATTACTCTTTTCACAACTTGTCTTGGGAAAGCACTTGGAGCCGAGTGTCCGCCATGAGGTGACCACCACCTTCCTTGTAGGTCTGCCCGCAATGGGGGGGGGGGGGGGGTCTGCCCTCAAAGCTACACTTTGGAAGCACCTAGCAACATAGGACAAGTGTACTTTGTCATGGGACATGTGTACTTTGTCCCATAGGGGATAGAATAATGAGAAAAATGTAATATTTCTTCTTTAAGAAATAAACTTTAACAAGACTGTTCTTTCTTTAAGCAATGGTTATTGTATACATTGAAGGAGAAGAAAAGCGAGCTCTTAAGACATATTAGTATGTGAGAATGTAGCCTTAATTTAATTACAAAAGCAGATGGCAAAAAAACTCTGTCGCGTTGGAAAAAAGCCAAGTATTGTGGAGTTCATTGCTCAGTGAGTGAACTGTCCTCTTTTTGTATCTGTACACAGGTCGAATGAGCAGGGAATGACGGAAATGAAAAGTTCTGTTTATTTGTATTGAAAAAACTGTGTATCTGAAAGAGCGGAAATCTTTTACGGGAGACCCCCTGTGTTTGAGATCTCATGGCATGTAACCATCACATCTGCTGACCCTAAGTTCTGTATGCTCTTATCCAGATAATTATCAGTGTTTCCTCCCACCAAAACACATAGGTTCTTACATTCTAATCACGTATCAAACAGTGTAAAGTAGGGAACAAATTACTTTTTGCTGTATATAAGTGGTGGTGATCATGGTTGCAAAGAAATATTTTCAAAAGTGGGCCCATAACTTTTAACATAGATTACCTTTTACGCCATTGAGAGAGTCAGCACTGCTATATGTTCATTGTTGAGGGTGGGTAATAATTATCAGTAAACAGTAGTATGGTTCACATCAAGTTCAGTGTTGACAAGGGTTTGCAAGCAATAACACAGATCTCAGTGAGCATTAAATTTACATGGAATTGTATACTAAAAAAACTTTTCAAAATTACCAATATGGTAGGAATTTTCCATGTGTTTGTGACGGGAGTCACTTTGGGCAGGAGGCCCATGGAACCCAGAATCCCTTGGAGAGGTTGGGAAACCCTTGTTCCAGCTCCCCATGCACCTCCTATGTCTAAGTCACCCTGTGTCTATTAGGGGAACAGGGTGACTGAGAAAATGGACAGCTATTTAATGGACACTGAGAATGTGGTTTGGATTACTTAAAATGAAACAGTAATATTTATCAACAATATCCCTCAAGAAATCTATGATACATTAATTCCACTGTCAGAATGATGGAACATTGTAAGAATTTTGTAGACTGTTGCCATGCCATCTGCAATCCCTGATTAATCAAAGCATAGCTTGGATGTGGATTCCATGGTCTACAATCTAGGAGACAGACCGTCTGCTAATTCTGAGACCTTTTGTTTTTGTGAGGTGTCCTGTGTTTATATTAATGATAATGTGTATTATGCTTTCTAAGCTAAAAGACGGCAAGGCTGACCTGAAAGGTCATACCTCTGAGTCACCTAGGCTAGGTAAATGACTAGTTAATTAGCTCATGGTAATTTATGTTTCTGGTTACAGTTGTATTGTTAGAATAATATGCTCAGGAGGGGGGAACCTCCTTCTGAATTGTATACAAGACTGTATTCTTGTTCTAATAAACCGTTCCATGTTCAGTTTGTAACTAAGCTAGTCTCATCTGGTTCTTGGTTACAATATATGGTTGTAATATTTGATATCTGAGGATTCAGATTGGAGGAAGCAGTGTACCGACGGAAGCACTCCAGCTGAGTGCGACGGGGATCCGTTACAGTGTTGGGTATCAAAAAGAAGCTATTTATGTGATGATTACAATGTAGGATTCACTTAAAGTGGACCTGAACTGGAAAGTGAAAATTTTCTATCTTACATGGAACATCTAGAATAGTTAATTTGTGCCTAAGCAGTACCCTGAAATATATCTACAATTTGTCTTGAATTCCTCCTGGTAAATAGCAGTGCATCTCCACTCTCATAGTTGTATATCTCTGCCGTAAGATGATCTAAGGCACTGACTGCTAGACTCGTGAGATTTGCAGTGTGGTTTGGCGTTGTCACTAGTGTGCTGCTCACTGTTCTCCTTTCTGGAGAGTAATGGCCTGCACACACGATCGGAATTTCCGTCAGAAAAAACTTGGATGGTTTTTCCGACGGAATTCCGCTCAAGCTTGCCTTGCATACACACGGTCACACAAAAGTTCTCTGATCTTTCGACCGTCAAGAACGCGGTGACGTACAACACTACGACGAGCCAAGAAAATGAAGTTCAATGCTTCCGAGCATGCGTCGAATTGTTTCTGAGCATGCGTGATTTTTTGCGCGTCCGAATTGCATACAGATGAACGCATTTTCAGATAGGAACTTTTCCCGACCGAAAAATAGAGAACATGCTCCCAATCTTTTGCTGGCTGGAATTCCGCCAGCAAAAGACCGATGGAGCATACACACGGTCGCATTTTCCGACAAATAGCTCTCATCAGAGTTGGCTGGCGGCATTTCCGATCGTGTGTATGCGGCATAAGAGTAAGTTCAAAAATCTTCCTGCTTTTGCTTAAAGAGGAAGTAAACCCTGATGGGTTTTATTTCCTCTTTTTTCCCCCTGCAAAGTAAAAGCATAATGGGCTAGTATGCATTACATACTAGCCCATTATGTGGTACTTACCTGCAAACAAAGCCTGCGCTGTCCCCGCTGATGGCCGCATTCATCTTCGTCTGCTCTGTGACTGGCCATAGTCATGTGACGTCACTCCTGCGCATGCGCGTGGGAGCCGTCAGTCACGCCACTTGCTAGTGCGCATGAGCCTATGACATCATCGGTGCAGTGTACAGCAAATATCTCCTAAACGGCTCACGTTTAGGAGATAATTACAGTACCTAAAAGTAAGCCTTATTAATTTAGGCTTATCTATAAGTACAAGTATCACAGAGAAGTTTACAACCACTCTGTGATACTGTAGATCTGTGCCTTCTGCACCTTTCCTGCTGCTTCCTGAATATTCCCTTACCAGCCACCAGATCATCTGTCATCAGGGTGGTAGATCTGACGAGAGCAAGATCGCAGGCCTACATAAAGACACAGTGCAAAGAAGGCATCGTAAGGTAATAATAGGGGAAAGATCAGGGAGCCTATAAGCAATACTGATGACTACTCACTTTTCCTCGACTTAGCTTCTTTTTTTTTTTTTGGCACAGCTTCCACGGTTCACAGGTTTTTTTTTTTCAGGAGAGAGTGCTTTCCATCAGCATCAGTGCATCTACTTTGCTCAATATTTAGTCTTGGGGGATGTGTGTGCTAGTTAAGAGCTATGACCCAATGAATTGCTCCTACCATGTAGTGCAGTAATGCAGTGGCTATTCCATTTTTTTTTTTTTTTTATAATCAAAATTTTTATTTCATTTATATATTACACCAGTTATACAACATATTATACCTTCATTCATCCAAAAAAAAAAATAAAAACATAAAACCAGTTTACATCATTCCACAATTTCCCCTCCCATCCCAGCATCCATAATTTACATATTGCAAACCACCACCCAAAAAAAAAAAAAAAAAAAAACCTCGAAATTTAACATTTTAAAGTAAACAAAGTCTTCTTCCTCCTCCTCTTTCTTCCACTCTCCCTCCTCCCCATTTCCCTCTCCTGCCCCTCCCCTCACTCCTCCATATAAATATAAATATAAATTATTCTGTATCCTCCCCTCTCTTGCACGTGCATAATTTAAATTATGACTGTGAAGTGAATTTCCCCCTCATCCTAGTTCCGTGTCATCAATTATTTATGAAAGTGGGGAAAAAAAAAAAAAAAAAATGTTCTTTTCCCTTCCCCCTTATTTTAACCCCTCCCCTTTAAACTTGCATCTTCAAAAATCTTTGTGCCCTGTGACTAGTGTTGTAACCAGTGGGAGGGGAAGACCACTCACCTCTTCTCCTCTTAACCCATGGTGTTTGTGAATTATCTATTATACTCCTTTATTATATTAATTAGTGAAAAAAAAAAAAAATTTTTTTATAGAAAATATACCCCCAGTGTTAGATAAGAGGGAGTGTGGGAGAGAGGAAGAGAAAAAAAAACAAACCCCCCCATCACCCCCCCCCCCCCCCCCACAAAACAGACATTCATATATTGTCTTATCCCCCACCCTCTTCACACTTAATTAGCATTAGAGAAGTCATATCAATATCTAACTCTTTCTTCCAGGGTAAGTCTTCGTATTATCTTTATTCTTCATGACTATACCATATCTTCCTCCCTTACTCATTAGTGTTTCCCCCTTCTGCTATCTCCTAAGCGTACTGGTCCCATTTTGCCCAGATCTTTTAATATTTCCCTTTCTGATTTTTAACCACGTGGATCCACCTCTCTGCTTCTTTTATTGAATTGACTTTGTTTCTCCAGTCTATAGCTGTCGGGCCCCTAACTTGTCTCCAATACTTCGGAATTAATTTTTTTGCTGCATTTAATAGATGTGGGGTTATATTTTCTCTATACTTTTTGATGGATCCGGGCTTTCCATGAAATAGGTACTGTGTAGGTCCAAACTCCAGAGAGTCCTCTGTTAATTTCTCAATCCATGGGGCCACTGATTCCCAGAACTGCTTTATTATTGGGCATGTCCACCAAAGATGGAGAAAGGTTCCCTCCTGTCCACAGCCCCTCCAACACCTGTCACTTGATGTTGGAGAGAATTGTGCTAATTTAGCTGGAGTCCTATACCACCTTGCTAGGAACTTATATGCCGTTTCTTGCACCTTTGAACTTATGGAAGTGGTAAATGTTAATGAGATCATTCTATTAATTTGTTTGTCTGTCCAGACTTGGCCCAATTCCCTCTCCCACTCTTTTACGAAGTATGGAGTTATATTTTCTTGCCTTAGGATCATTCTGTACATCCTAGATCGCATATGCCCAGATTCTGATATCTGTACACATTGCCTCTCGAATGCAGTGAGTGAGTTCATGGGTCTTATTACAGGCTTTATTTTTTTAAAGAAGCTCTTCATTTGACAATATTTCCATTCTGCCATTCGTATCGTCCCAAATCTCGAGACTATTTCTGTTAGTGGTAATAGGACTCCGCTTGGGGCAAACTTGCCACAACCAGTGTCCCCATCTCGGCCCCAGGCCCCCAAGTTTCCCGTCTCCCCCCCCCCCGGGGGGGACCAAGGGAATGCCTCCGGAGGGGAAACCTGGGGGTCGTATCTACCCTTCCTGTTCATCCTATCCCACACTTCCAATGTATTCAGGGTCAGAGGTGATGTCCATTGAGACAACCCTCTTAATGACCCTTGAATCCAGGGTGCTCCTGCGAGGTTTCTCCATTGCCATTTCTACTTGTACCCATGGTTTCCCCTTTAAGTCATGGCACCAATTCAGTATTCTAACTAGCGTCATGGCCTTATAGTATGATGCTATATCTGGTAGTCCCAGGCCTCCCTCCACTCTATTCCTTCTTAAGATGTCGTAGGCCAATCTAGGCCTTCTATTACTCCACACAAAGGCCACAAATAGCCTATGCACCTGCCTGAAGAGAGTTGCCGGCAACCTGATTGGCACTGTGCGCAGCAAATAAATTATTCTAGGTAGTATACTCATTTTTATGGAACTGATTCTCCCGAACCAGGTCAGGTATTTACCCTTCCATTTTTTTAGCTCCTCCTTTATTTCTTTCAATAGTGAGCCGTAATTACGTTCGTACAGTAATTCATAGTCTGCGCTAATCTGTACCCCCAGGTATGTCAGCGACCCCTCATTCCATATAAATGGGTACATTCCTTTCAGTGACCTTTCCATTGCTACTGGGACGTGACTGGGGAGGATGACTGACTTCTCAAAATTAATCTTGAAATCAGACACCCTACCAAATTTATGTACCTCCGCCATCAAGGCGGCTATAGATGTCTGGGGGGCTGAAAGAAAAAAGAGAAGATCATCCGCATACGCTGCTACTTTATTTTCCGTTTGGCCTATGTGCGTCCCTACTATCTCCTTATTACTTCTAATTTTGCGTAAAAATGGCTCCATTACTATCGCAAATATCAAGGGGGACAGCGGACACCCTTGCCTGGTGCCGTTTTGTATGCTGAAACACTCAGATAATGTCCCATTGACCTTGATTCTTGCTCTTGGTTTCGCATATAGGGACATAATCCACCCCATCATTTTTTCCCGCAGTCCTATCCTCCCCAGTACTTCTCTCATAAATCCCCAGTTCACACTGTTGAAGGCCTTTTCGGCATCTATCGACAGAGGGATCTTTGGGGCTCTATCCGGACCAGACCGCATCTCATGCAGAATATGGAGTGCACGAATGGTATTGTCCCTTGTCTCACGTCCCTTTATGAACCCTGATTGATCTGGGTGTACCAAATCTCTTATATATTCCTGAAGTCTCAAGGCCAGAATTTTTGCCAGTAATTTGGTGTCCGAATTTAACAAGGAAATGGGCCTGTAGTTAGCACAAACCTGGGGGTCCTTTCCCTCTTTTGGTAACACCGTTATGTGGGCCAATAATGCTTCTGGGGGGAGTGGACTAGTGGCACTAATTGAGTTAAAATAACTACAAAGTGGTTTTACCAAAACTGGAAGGAACTTTTTATAGTATGCGTTTGTCAGCCCATCCGGTCCTGGACTTTTCCCCATAGGCAGCGTTGATATCACCTTGCTCAACTCATCGACCGTAATTGGGCGTTCAATATCTTCAGAAATTACTCTAGGAAGTGTGGGCATATCGGCGTCCTCTATATATTCACCTATCTCCTTCTTCCTTTGTCCCTCACTTTCCCCTATTCCCAATGGTTCTGTTTTGGAGATATTATACAGAGCCTCATAGAATTTACCAAATTCTTTCGCTATAGCTTTCGTGTCTATTATTTTCCTGCCTTGGACTAATAGGCTGTGCACATGTCTAGAGTCTTGTTGTTTTTTGAGTTGTTTTGCCAATAACCGACCGCACTTATTTCCTTGTTCATATGCTCTATTTGCGGAAAACCTAATTTTGTTTTTTACTTTACGCTCTAGGCATTGCGAGAGCTCTGCTCGTAAGCTCTCCAAGCCTCTGCCATCCGCTGGGTCGAGATTTTTCTTATGTTTCATCTCCAAAACACTAATCTTCCCTAGTAATTCATCTACTTCTCTTTTACTTTCCTTCTTTATATGTGAGCCATAGGCAATTAGGTCCCCTCTAATAACCGCCTTATGGGCTTCCCACACCATTTGATCTGACACCTCTTCTGTTTTATTTATTTCAAAATATTCTTTTATCTCAGTATTTAGTTTCTCCACTATGTCCTCCCTGTCCAGCAGTCACTCGTTCAGACGCCATGATCGTTCCGCACGACCCATTTGAATTGATCGGAGGGTCAACGTTATTGGGGCATGGTCAGATAGAGTTATGGGTTCGATTGTACTTGTACTGACATTCCCCAAATAAAATTGATCCACCAAAAACAGGTCTAATCGGGAGTACATGTCATGTGTTTTAGAGTAGTAGCTAAAATCTCCAGTCCCCGCGTGTAGAGCTCGCCAGCTGTCCACCAGAAGCTGTGAGAATAGAATTTGTTTAACCCGCCTTATGGCTCTGAAAGATAGGGCGGTTTTGCCCGTAGAGGTATCCATACTCGGGTCCAGCACTATATTAACGTCTCCTCCTACCACTAAACATCCTTCCTTAAATTCTTCCAATTTCCTAAATGTTTTTACCAAAAAATTGACAGATCCTTCATTGGGCGCATATATTGAAGCAAAGGTATATTTCTTCCCATGCAATGCACCCTTCACAAACAGAAACCGGCCTTCTGGGTCACTTTGCAAGGTCTCTATTATCCAAGGGCACGACTTCTTGAACGCAATTGTGACCCCTCTTGCCCTTGCAATTGGCGACACTGCATGATACCATTGGTTCAATATATTCTGGGGTAGGCCAGGGATTGAGCTGCCTCTAAAATGGGTTTCCTGTAAAAAAAAACTACGTCAGCCCCTAAATGTTGCAACTCCACCCAGAGACGCCCTCTCTTGTTTGGTGAGCTCAGACCCCTCACATTGTATGACAATATTTTCAATATGGCTGTCATTCTATTTTGTCCTTAGTACCCCCCATCCCCCTTGTCCCTGATCTCTGTCTTCTCCTCTGCTAATCTCCCCCCCCCCCCCCCCATTGACACCACGACTCCCAACCTTTAATACCCCATTGAACACCAACCCATACATGAGAAAAAGGAAAAAGAACTGTTCCACATAAATATCATAAACATAAACCTTACATACTCTTCTTACATACCAAAAACCTCTTTTTAGAGGTATATCTAAGAATCGGATAGGGAGCCTGCGTCCACATGCGCCTCCTGCGCGCAGGCTACCTCCCTTCCCTGCCTCTCGCAGGATAACTCCCCCCTTCAATTGGAGCTGACCTATTGACCTACGAAAGGTCCCCATTCCCCACCACCTCCCTCATCTATTCCCCCTCCTCCCAGGCATTGACCTCCATGTCCCTTCCCAGGTGGAAAAAAACAAAAAACAAAAAAAAACGAACAATAAGTCCCTTGTGAACTATTTAAGTCCTTCTTTGGGCTGCACCCCTGTTAATCCTTGCCGGTACTTCTTGCCACTTGTCAGCTCATTGCAGGGGGGGCCCTAAAAAATGTATCCTCCAATCCATGAAATCCACCATAGGAAGGTCCAATTTCTCAACAAATGATTTTAAGTCATCTTTTGTTCGTAATGTTGCTGTTCTTCCATTCCTGGAAGCTGTTAAACTAAATGGGAACCCCCACTGGTATTTAATTTCAGCCTCCCGTAGGGCTTCTAGCAGTGGGCGAACCGACCCTCGCTTAAAAAGAGTCCTTCTTGATATATCTGGGTACAGTGCTATATTTGAGCCTTCAAATGTAATCATGGAATTATTACGTGCCATCTTTATTATACTTTCTTTCACTGCATATTTGTGAACTTTACAGATTACATCTCTGGGTACATCAGCTTTTGTACTATGGGGAGGGACCCGGTGTATCCGGTCTATTTCAGTGATGTTTGGGGCTTGATCCCCCATAATCTGTCAGAAGATTTTTTGTGCTGTTGGAGCCAGTTCTGCCGTTGTGACTGACTCCTTCAGTCCTTTTATACGTATATTTTGTCTGTCCCTGTTCTCATATTCATCCAGCTGGTCCCTGTTCCACTGTACAGTGGATTTTTGCTCTTTTTCCATTCCCTCTACTCTGTGTCCCAAGTCCCTGATATCTTCTTTTAGGTTATCCACCGCCTGCATGCAGGATTGTTCAACTGCGTAAATTAATTGCTGGATGTCATTTTTGGTGGGGAGGGCCTTCAACGATTCCCAGATGTCCCTCTCTAGGTCTGTATTCTGTCCATTCTGCTCCTGTAGACTCCCCTCACCCTCCTGGGTGCTCTCCTGATCACACACCACGGCCTGTCTATATGAAGTCCTGCATACTCCCATGCCCCCTCCTGTTACTTTTGGGTGGTCCTGTCTGTTACTTTGAATCGTGCTGGGGATTGGGTCTTCCCCTCCTCTTCCCTGCATAGTCTCTATATTCTGTGACTCCTCTAATGACCACCCATCAGTCTCCCGATGAGTCATTAAACCCAGGTTCTGTGCTGGGGGGCTTTGTATGTCATTGTCCATAGATGGAAATCCAATACCGGGGTCAGATTGTCCCTTATCCTTAGCCCCTGCTACATCCCCTTTCCTCCTGGGGCTCCCGCCACCACCGGGGGGACTTTGCTCTGGTGTCTTCCTCCCCCTCCCTATTGTAGGCGATCTCTTACCGTGCGCGGCGGAGTTATCTCCTGTCCTCTGGATACTCGCTTTCTTTATCCCGGACTCCCGCTCTGCTTTGCCTGCTCCGCCAGTGGCGTTCGCACTGCACCCCTTCTTTGTGTCCGATCTTCCTGCTTGCTCAGGAGCGCGGGGGGACAGGTAAGCTCTAATGCTATCCATTGAGCTCCTTCCTCTTCCCGCTGTTGGCTGCAGCGCGGCTTGTCTGTGGGTGGTCATCGTTTGGTGTGCTGCTGTTGTTAGGACTGCAGAGCTCACTCGAGTAGGGGGAGGGGGGAGGCCGCTGGGGGATTCAGCCGCTCGCCTCTCACCTCTCTTCTCCGCTTCAGCTGACTGCCTTTCCACTTGTCAGCAATTCGCCGGCGCGTGTTTAATGCAGTGAGAGGCTGGAACAGAGCGATCTCTCACATGTACCGCTCCTCATCTGACGGCCAGAAGATTGTCTGCATGATTAGCCCGGGAACATGGAGGGGGGGGAGGGGCGTTCACTCACACACACTCGTCCATCAGCCTCCTTTCCCCTTTCCTCCTTCAGCTATTCCATTTTAAAGCGTATGTCTCTGCATTCCCCATCAAGTTTTTCAGCTTTTTATTTCTACAGTGTAAAATTATTGGCCACAGCAGATGGTCCTGTCTAGGAATTCCAGTGCAGAGCCCCAGGAGAGTTGGAGGGGGATCTTACCTAATGACATCTTCTCAAATATCATTATGGTCTTTATGATCCAGGTGTGACTTTGTTCATATGGTACAACCACCTCTCTGTCTTTCCTTTGCTTTATCAAACGTTGATAGTATGGACTGCAAGATTGGTTACTTTTCTGATTTGCTGGTACCCTCGCTGAATTCCAGAATGGTGAATGCAGTTTTGCTTTAGGGCCTTCAGTTTTGCTGCCTTGATCCCAAGGCAAAATCTGTCAAAAGAAAAAAATGCAAACTGATGAGTCAGAGGTTGAATAAAAACAAGACAAATGATAAAAAGAGAAGTAGTACACAAGGTGCAATAGATTGTAAGCTCCTTCAGGGCAGGGACTGATGTAAATGTACAATGTATATGTAAAGCTCTGCATAAATTGACGGTGCTATATAATTACCTGTAATAAATAAATAAGGTAAAATTAAACATTTGAATACTGGCAGCAGTCATAAACTAAAGTTGAGTAGCTTGATAGTATTTCAACACATCAGGGACTGCAAGGCCCCCGTATTGTTTGGGTAGTGAGAGTTGACACCGGGGGATACAAGGGCGTTTTTGAGCCCACATAAAGTTCAGAAAAAGGGAATGGACTTGTCTAAAAAAAGTGAGAAGGGATCACAATCGGCAGCGCTTGATAGAGGTAAAGATATTTCAGTAGGATGCACATCTTTAGGAGGTTACACCTACCAAACCATGAGTGCACACCTTAACCACTTGCCGACCGCCGCACGACTATATACGTCGGCAGAATGGCACGGGCAGGCAAAAGGACTTACAGGTACGTCCTTGCCTGCCCGCGGGTGGGGGGTCCGATCGGACCCCCCCCCCGGTGCCAGCGGCGGTCGGATCGAGGTCAGGGTCGATCGGAGGTGAGGGGGAGGCCACTCATTCGTGGCTCCCCCCTCGCGATCGCTCCTGGCCAATGATGTGCTTCCTCGGCTTCTGTGAATGTAAACAGAAGCCGAGGAAGTGATGTCATCTCTCCTCTAGTCGGTCTTTTCGTCCGGCGCCGAGGAGAGAAGACATCCAAGTAAGTGCACCAACACTACACATTCAGTAGAACACGCAGGCACACTTGTCACCCCCCTGTCACCCCCCAGTCACCCCCCGATCACCCCCCTGTACCCCCACACATACTGACACCAATAGCAGGTTTTTTTTTTTTTTCTGATTATTGCATTGGTGTCAGTTTGTGTCAGTTATAAGTGTTAGGGCAGTTAGGTTAGCCCCCTTTAGGTCTAGGGTACCCCCCTTAGGTCCAGGGTACCCCCCTAACCCCCCCTAATAAAGTTTTAACCCCGTGACCCCCCCCCGTCGCCAGTGTCACTAAGCGATCGTTTTTCTGATCGCTGTATTAGTGACACAGGTGACGCTAGTTAGGGAGGTAAGTATATAGGTTCGCTGTCAGTGTTTTATAGCGACAGGGACCCCCATATACTACCTTCTAAAGGTTTTAACCCCTTGATTGCCCCCTAGTTAACCCTTTCACCAGTGATCACCATATAATTGTTACGGGTGACGCTGGTTAGTTGGTTTGTTTTTTGTAGTTTATTATAGTTTATTACAGTTTATTATAGTTTTAGGGCACCCGCCGTTTATTACCTTATAAAGGTTTAACCCCCTAATTGCCCGGCGGTGATATAACTTAAGTTTTTAGGGTCAGCTTAGGTCTGCGTCGCCCCAGGCAGCGTCAGGTTAGCGCCAGTACCGCTAACACCCACGCACGCAGCATACACCTCCCTTAGTGCTATAGTATCTGAGCGGATCGATATCTGATCCGATCAGATCTATACTCCCCAGCAGTTTAGGGTCCCCCAAAAAAACGCAGTGTTAGCGGGATCAGCCCAGATACCTGCTAGCACCTGCGTTTTGCTCCTCGGCCCAGCCCAGCCCAGCCCACCCCACCCAAGTGCAGTATCAATCGATAACTGTCACAAAACACTAAGCACACATAACTGCAGCGGTCGCAGAGTCAGGTCTGATCCCTGCGATCGCTAACAGTTTTTTGGTAGCTTTTTGAATCAATCGCTGACAGTCAGGAGCTTTTTTGCCTGTGAGTCTCACTAGTGTACCCCTAAATTTAGAGGCCAAAATGGCAAATCGAAGGTACACTAGTGAAGAGGCCTACACGTTTCTGAGTATGACAGATAGTGAAGAGGAAGTCACTCATCTGTCAAGTTCAGGCTCAGAATACGATCCTGTAGAGGACAGCGGCTCCATGACAGATAGCTCTGACGACGGAGTTGTGGTCCCTGCTAGGGTCAGGCGTACCAGACCCCGAACTTCTTCTTCTGTCCTTGAAGTGCAAGAACCGCAGGTCCCTCGTATGGAGCAGAGCAGTACTAGTGCCGCTACTCCTTCTGGTGAACTGGCAAGCACCAGCGGCCTAGTACACCCTGGTCGTACATCCAGCACTGCAGTATCACGTGGTGACGTGGCGAGTCCCATAAGTGCAGTTCAAGCTGGTGAGGTGGCAAGCACAAGTAATGTCCCGCTGCCACCAAGAAGACAAAGACAGGCCCGTCGTGCCCATAGTGCCCTTCCTGCTGCATTGGCCAATCCGAATTGGGTACCCACCACTTCTGCAGCACCCGTATTGCCCCCATTCACTGGCCAACCCGGAATTCAGGTGGAAACAGTTGATTTTACGCCACTGGATTTTTATTCACTGTTTTTCACCGAAGATCTCTATAGATCTATTGTGGACCAAAGCAATTTGTACGCTGGTCAACACATCGCCACTATTCCCCAGTCCTCCCTTGCCAGAGATTGGAGACCAATTACGGTCTCCGAATTTAAGGTCTTTCTGGGCCTTTCCCTCAACATGGGCATAACCAAAAAGAGTGAGTTGCGGTCATATTGGTCCACTGACCCAATTCACCATATGCCCGTGTTCTCTGCCTCCATGGCCAGGGCACGATACGAGCAGATTTTGCGGTTCATGCACTTCAACGACAATGAACTCTGTCGTCCTCGTGGAGACCCTGGATACGATCGGCTCTACAAAATTCGGCCCCTCGTAAACCACTTCAACCAACGTTTTGCAGACTTGTTTACCCCCCATCAAGTTGTCTGCGTTGATGAGTCCCTGATTAAATTTTCTGGCCGCTTGTCATTCAAACAGTACCTTCCCAGCAAGCGTGCCAGATACGGGGTCAAGATGTATAAGCTCTGTGACAGGGCCACAGGCTATACATGTAGATTTATGGTTTACGAGGGCAAAGATAGTCACGTAGAGCCGATCAACTGCCCTGACTACATAGGAAGCGCTGGCAAGATAGTGTGGGACTTGGTGTCACCCTTATTCGGAAAGGGGTACCACTTGTACGTGGACAATTATTACACGAGCGTGCCACTTTTTAGTCACCTTTTTGATCATCAAATTGGAGCATGTGGCACCGTGCGACCTAATCGCCGGGGCTTTCCTCAGCGGCTTGTAGATTCCCGTCTTAGGCTGGGGGAGAGAGCCTGCTTGCAGTGTAATAATTTGCTCGCTATGAAGTGGAGGGACAATAAGAATGTTTTCGTTCTTACCTCCCTTCATGCAGACACGACGACCCAAATTACTACGGCGACTGGTGTTGTGGAGAAACCCCTCTGTGTCCACGAATATAACCAAAATATGGGAGGGGTGGACCTCAACGACCAGTTGTTGGCGCCGTACCTAATTGCCCGTAAGGCCAGACGCTGGTACAAAAAAGTGTCTGTATACTTATTTCAATTGGCTTTGCTGAACGCTCATGTGCTATACAGAGCTTCAGGACGGACTGGATCCTTCCTTAAATTCCAGGAAGAGATCGTCAGAGCTCTTCTGTTTCCAGACGGTGCTCCACCTCACCTTCCCCAACCAAATGCAGTAGGCCGGCTGCATGAGAGGCATTTTCCTTATGTCCTCGAGAGTACCCCTACCCAACGAGCCCCCCAAAGAAAATGTCGTGTCTGCAGCAAGCGCGGATTTAGGCGTGACACCCGGTATTATTGTCCCTCCTGTCCTGGCAATCCTGGTCTTTGCATTGGTGAATGTTTTGAACGCTACCATACACTAGTTGAGTTTTAGCGTAGGGTACAGCACTGCACAGACTAGGACACACTTTCACAGGGTCTCCCAAGATGCCATCGCATTTTGAGAGACCCAAACCTGGAACCGTTACAGTTTTAAAAGTTACAGTTATAAAAAAAAAAAAATGTAAAAAAAAAAAAAAAATGTAAAAAAAAAAAAATACACAAAAAAAATATAAAATAAAAAAACCAAAAATAGTTGTCGTTTTTATTGTTCTCTCTCTCTCTATTTTCTCTCTATTGTTCTTCTCTTTTTTACTGTATTCTATTCTGCAATGTTTTATTGTTATGTTTTATCATGTTTGCTTTTCAGGTATGTAATTTTTTTATAGTTTAATGTGTTTTAACCATTTTTTTGTTTTCAGGTACGCCATTCAGCTGCAGCGCGGATTTATTTATCTTGACAGCAACAGCGTTTGCTCCCACGATACATAAAGCCGTGACTCCAGCGCTGTCGGAGGTGATTTCACCACCACAGTTACATACTTCAGCATATATGCCGAAGCGTGGGGGCAGCAGTGGGTGGAGGAGCGATTTGCTCCTGCCTTTTGTGGGAGGATGCCCCCATGCTTCGGCATATATATATTTTAGGTAGGCACAGGTTGCGTTAAATGTTTTATTTTTTACTATGTTTTTTTTTTTTTTGTATTTGCTTTGCAGGTATGGTAAGTATTACTGTTATACTGTAATGTTACTTTTGTTTTTTGTTAACCATCATTTGCTTAGCAGGTACGCCATTCAGTTGCAGCGCGGATTTATTTATCTTGACAGCAACAGCGTTTGCTCCCACGATACATAAAGCCGTGACTCCAGCGCTGTCGGAGGTGATTTCACCACCACAGTTACATACTTCAGCATATATGCCGAAGCGTGGGGGCAGCAGTGGGTGGAGGAGCGATTTGCTCCTGCCTTTTGTGGGAGGATGCCCCCATGCTTCGGCATATATATATTTTAGGTAGGCACAGGTTGCGTTAAATGTTTTATTTTTTACTATGTTTTTTTTTTTTGTATTTGCTTTGCAGGTATGGTAAGTATTACTGTTATACTGTAATGTTACTTTGTTTTTTGTTAACCATCATTTGCTTAGCAGATACGCCATTCAGTTGCAGCGCGGATTTATTTATCTTGACAGCAACAGCGTTTGCTCCCACGATACATAAAGCCGTGACTCCAGCGCTGTCGGAGGTGATTTCACCACCACAGTTACATACTTCAGCATATATGCCGAAGCGTGGGGGCAGTGGGTGGAGGAGCAATTTGCTCCTGCCTTTTGCGGGAGGATGCCCCCATGCTTCGGCATATATAAATGGTGCATGTATGCCCATCATTAGAAGTGGGTGGATGAAGGGAGGTATTCTAATGGTGGGCATACCCACCGATCAATATCTTTTTTTCGTTCAGCCCACAGGCTGCATGAAAAAAAAGTTTACAATATATGCCCAACAAGGACCAGCAACGTACTGGTATGTTGCTGGACTTTGAGTGGTTATACCAGAATGATGCCTGCAGGTTTAGGTATCATCTTGGTATCATTCTTTTCAGCCAGCGGTCGGCTTTCATGTAAAAGCAATCCTAGCGGCTAATTAGCCTCTAGACTGCTTTTACAAGCAGTGGGAGGGAATGACCCCCCCCCCCACCGTCTTCCATGTTTTTCTCTGGCTCTCCTGTACCAACAGGGAACCTGAGAATGCAGCCGGTGATTCAGCCAGCTGACCATAGAGCTGATCAGAGACCAGAATGGCTCCAAACATCTCTATGGCCTAAGAATCCGGAAGCTACGAGCATTTCATGACTTAGATTTCGCCGGATGTAAACAGCGCCATTGGGAAATTGGGAAAGCATTTTATCACACCGATCTTGGTGTGGTCAGATGCTTTGAGGGCAGAGGAGAGATCTAGGGTCTAATAGACCCCAATTTTTTCAAAAAAGAGTACCTGTCACTACCTATTGCTATCATAGGGGATATTTACATTCCCTGAGATAACAATAAAAATGATTAAAAAAAAAAAAAAATGAAAGGAACAGTTTAAAAATAAGATAAAAAAGCAAAAAAATAATAAGGAAAAAAAAAAAAAAAAAAAAAAAGCACCCCTGTCCCCCCCTGCTCTCGCACAAAGGCGAACGCAAGCGTCGGTCTGGCGTCAAATGTAAACAGCAATTGCACCATGCATGTGAGGTATCACCGCGAAGGTCAGATCGAGGGCAGTAATTTTAGCAGTAGACCTCCTCTGTAAATCTAAAGTGGTAACCTGTAAAGGCTTTTAAAGACTTTTAAAAATGTATTTAGTTTGTCGCCACTGCACGTTTGTGCGCAATTTTAAAGCATGTCATGTTTGGTATCCATGTACTCGGCCTAAGATCATCTTTTTTATTTCATCAAACATTTGGGCAATATAGTGTGTTTTAGTGCATTAAAATGTTAAAAAGTGTGTTTTTTCCCCAAAAAATGCGTTTGAAAAATCGCTGCGCAAATACTGTGTGAAAAAAAAAAATGAAACACCCACCATTTTAATCTGTAGGGCATTTGCTTTAAAAAAATATATAATGTTTGGGGGTTCAAAGTAATTTTCTTGCAAAAAAAATAATTTTTTCATGTAAACAAAAAGTGTCAGAAAGGGCTTTGTCTTCAAGTGGTTAGAAGAGTGGGTGATGTGTGACATAAGCTTCTAAATGTTGTGCATAAAATGCCAGGACAGTTCAAAACCCCCCCAAATGACCCCATTTTGGAAAGTAGACACCCCAAGCTATTTGCTGAGAGGCATGTCGAGTCCATGGAATATTTTATATTGTGACACAAGTTGCGGGAAAAAGACAAATTTTTTTTTTTTTTTTTTTTTTTTGCACAAAGTTGTCACTAAATGATATATTGCTCAAACATGCCATGGGAATATGTGAAGTTACACCCCAAAATACATTCTGTTGCTTCTCCTGAATACGGGGATACCCCATGTGTGAGACTTTTTGGGAGCCTAGCCGCGTACGGGACCCCGAAAACCAAGCACCGCCTTCAGGCTTTCTAAGGGCGTAAATTTTTGATTTCACTCTTCACTGCCTATCACAGTTTCGGAGGCCATGGAATGCCCAGATGGCATAAACCCCCCCCAAATGACCCCATTTTGGAAAATAGACACCCCAAGCTATTTGCTGAGAGGTATAGTGAGTATTTTGCAGACCTCACTTTTTGTCACAAACTTTTGAAAATTGAAAAAAGAAAAAAAAAATACGTTTTTCTTGTCTTTCTTCATTTTCAAAAACAAACGAGAGCTGCAAAATACTCGCCATGCCTCTCAGCAAATAGCTTGGGGTGTCTACTTTCCAAAATGGGGTCATTTTGGGGGGTTTTGTGCTATCTTGGCATTTTATGGCCTTCGAAACTGTGATGGGTAGTGAGGAGTGAAATCAAAAATTAACGCCCTTAGAAATCCTGAAGGCGGTGATTGGATTTCGGGGCCCCGTATGAAGCTAGGCTCCCAAAAAGTGCCACTCATGTGGTATCCCCATACTCAGGAGAAGCAGCAGAATGTATTTTGGGGTGTAATTCCACATATGCCCATGGCCTGTGTGAGCAATATATCATTTAGTGACAACTTTGTGCAAAAAAAAAAAAAAAAAATTGTCACTTTCCCGCAACTTGTGTCAAAATATAAAATATTCCATGGACTCAACATGCCTCTCAGCAAATAGCTTGGGGTGTCTACTTTCCAAAATGGGGTCATTTGGGGGGGGGTTTGTGCCATCTTGGCATTTTATGGCCTTCAAAACTGTGATAGGTAGTGAGGAGTGAAATCAAAAATTTATGCCCTTAGAAATCCTGAAGGCGGTGCTTGGTTTTCGGGGCACCGTACGCGGCTAGGCTCCCAAAAAGTCCCACACATGTGGTATCCCCGTACTCAGGAGAAGCAGCAGAATGTATTTTGGGGTGTAATTCCACATATGCCCATGGCATGTTTGAGCAATATATCATTTAGTGACAACTTTGTGCAAAAAAAAAAAAAAAAAAAAAAAAATTGTCACTTTCCCGCAACTTGTGTCAAAATATAAAATATTCCATGGACTCACCATGCCTCTCAGCAAATAGCTTGGGGTGTCTACTTTCCAAAATGGGGTCATTTGGGGGGGTTTTGTGCCATCTTGGCATTTTATGGCCTTCAAAACTGTGATAGGTAGTGAGGAGTGAAATCAAAAATGTATGCCCTTAGAAATCCTGAAGGCGGTGCTTGGTTTTCGGGGCCCCGTACGCGGCTAGGCTCCCAAAAAGTCCCACACATGTGGTATCCCCGTACTCAGGAGAAGCAGCATAATGTATTTTGGGGTGTAATTCCACATATGCCCATGGCATGTTTGAGCAATATATCATTTAGTGACAACTTTGTGCAAAAAAAAAAAAAAATTGTCACTTTCCCGCAACTTGTGTCAAAAAATAAAATATTCCATGGACTCAACATGCCTCTCAGCAAATAGCTTGGGGTGTCTACTTTCCAAAATGGGGTCATTTGGGGGGGTTTTGTGCCATCTTGGCATTTTATGGCCTTCAAAACTGTGATAGGTAGTGAGGAGTGAAATCAAAAATGTATGCCCTTAGAAATCCTGAAGGCGGTGCTTGGTTTTCGGGGCCCCGTACGCGGCTAGGCTCCCAAAAAGTCCCACACATGTGGTATCCCCGTACTCAGGAGAAGCAGCATAATGTATTTTGGGGTGTAATTCCACATATGCCCATGGCATGTTTGAGCAATATATCATTTAGTGACAACTTTGTGCAAAAAAAAAAAAAAATTGTCACTTTCCCGCAACTTGTGTCAAAAAATAAAATATTCCATGGACTCAACATGCCTCTCAGCAAATAGCTTGGGGTGTCTACTTTCCAAAATGGGGTCATTTGGGGGGGTTTTGTGCCATCTTGGCATTTTATGGCCTTCAAAACTGTGATAGGTAGTGAGGAGTGAAATCAAAAATTTATGCCCTTTGAAATCCTGAAGGCGGTGCTTGGTTTTCGGGGCCCCGTACGCGGCTAGGCTCCCAAAAAGTCCCACACATGTGGTATCCCCATACTCAGGAGAAGCAGCTGAATGTATTTTGGGGTGCAATTCCACATATGCCCATGGCTTGTGTGAGCAATATATCATTTAGTGACAACTTTTTGTAATTTTTTTTTTTTTTTATTTATTTTTTATTTTTTTGTCATTATTCAATCACTTGGGACAAAAAAAATAAATATTCAATGAGTTCAACATGCCTCTCAGCAATTTCCTTGGGGTGTCTACTTTCCAAAATGGGGTCATTTGGGGGGGTTTTGTACTGCCCTGCCATTTTAGCACCTCATGAAATGACATAGGCAGTCATAAACTAAAAGCTGTGTAAATTCCAGAAAATGTACCCTAGTTTGTAGACGGTATAACTTTTGCGCAAATCAATAAATATACGCTTATTGACATTTTTTTTACCAAAGACATGTGGCCGAATACATTTTGGCCTAAATGTATGACTAAAATTGAGTTTATTGGATTTTTTTTATAACAAAAAGTAGAAAATATCATTTTTTTTCAAAATTTTCGGTCTTTTTCCGTTTATAGCGCAAAAAATAAAAACAGCAGAGGTGATCAAATACCATCAAAAGAAAGCTCTATTTGTGGGAAGAAAAGGACGCAAATTTCGTTTGGTTACAGCATTGCATGACCGCGCAATTAGCAGTTAAAGCGACGCAGTGCCAAATTGTAAAAAGTGCTCTGGTCAGGAAGGGGGTAAATCCTTCCGGGGCTGAAGTGGTTAATAATGCCAAATCTTTAGTAAGGAACAGGTTTTGGCCAGTAGGGGAGGGAAATTAAGTTCAAAAGCGCGAGACAGGTTAGTAGGGATGTACGTCCCTAAGTATTTCAGAGCTGCGTCCACCCAACTGAACCCAAAACTCGATTTCAGAGTCTGGAGAAGGGGTGGGGACCTTGACCCCCATGGCTTCTGATTTTCCAAAATTAATTTTCAGGTTAGACAATCGGCCGTATACTTTAAATTCGTGGAGGAGGTTTATGGAGTGACGCCACTGGATTGGTGAGGGAAAAGAGCATATCATCAGCGTAAGCTGATATTTTACACTGGTTTCCCAACAGTTAACCCCATGATGTCTGGGTTTAAACAAATTTTGCAAAGGAAAGGTTCCAGAGATAGGGCAAAAAGGAGAGGGGACAGAGGGCACCCTTGTCTGGTCCCATTAGTTATTGAAAAGGGATCAGAAAAGACCCCATTGTCTTTCACCTGAGCTGACAGGGTGGAATAAACACTGGTAATCCAATGCATCATATGGTCGCCCAGGCCAATAAGTCATTAACTGTAAACATTAAGCGCCAGTTCATCCGATCAAATGCTTTTTCCGCATCAGTCCCTAGAAACACGCAAGGGGTTTGGGTCACATTAGCTGTATGTATTAAGTTTATTACTTTTACTGTATTGCCCCGAGCTTCTTGTGTTGGAATGAATCCTATTTGGTCTAAGTGTACTAGTTGCTGCAGATGGTGCGCCAGTCGCGAAGCTAGAATTTTAGTAAAAAGTTTGAGATCAAGGTTCAAAAGTAAAATGGGTCTGTAGCTGCCGCAATGTGGGACCTTTTTAACTTTTCTGATATAGTTTACAATGAACAATATTTAATTTGGTAGTACACACGATTGGATTTTCCGCAGACAAAACCTCTGACTTTTGTCCGAAGACGTGTGCCTGGATTTTGTCTTGCATACAAATGGCAAGGAATTGTCAGCCAACAAACACGAACGTAGTGATGTACTACGTGGTTTTTCAGCTCTTTAGCGCCACCCTTTGGGCTCCTTCTGCTAATTTCGTGTTAGTAGAAGTTTGGTGAGTATTGACTCGCGCTTTTCATTTCACGCTTTTCAGTTTGCGCTTTTCAGTTTGCGATTTTCATTTCGTGCTTTTCAGTTTGTTTCTGAATGGCCGTTCATCAACCAGACATGTTGGGGAATCGGAGGAGATAACGTGTTATTTATTATTGGCCTTGGAGTTATTGCTTTGACCCAAGTCCAGTCCAGGAACAGGAGGAGGAGGATTTCTTGGACCAAAAATTGGTTGCTTTATTAATCGTGACCAATTATGTCATATGCCTTTACTGCAGGAGCTCCAGGAGAATAACCCTGATGATTTTCGGAATTATCTCCGGATGACGGACCCCCGCTTTCACCAACTCTTGGCATTGTTGACCCCCTATATTAAGAAGAAGGACACATGCATAAGGTTTTTATTTTATTTTTTGGTTGAATAATGAATTCATTTGGTATATTTTCTATATTTTTGGATGCATAGAATGCACTTTTTGGTTAATTTCTATTGGCAGATAGCATGTCTAATTTTATTTGTTTTCTTTTTTTAATGCACAATAAAAAAAATGTGTAGAATAATACTTGGCTATGTTTTTTACTTCAAATGACAGTTTTTAAAATACGTTTGACATAACTCTATCAGTATCACCAGCATAGCAGCTTCATTATTATCCCATTAAATAAAGAAGAAGAGAATGTGCACTGCATTTCGAGATTTCATAATTTGCCACGTCACAAATGTTAATTCTCCATTACGAACGCTAGTTTACAAGACAACCGCTTCCAGCTTGTCCTTGCTTCCGAGCATGCGTTTTTGTACTTTGGACTTGTCTGATGGACTTGTGTACACATGCTTGGAAAATCCGACAACAGACATTTGTCCGCGGAAAATTTTAAAGCCTGCCATCCAACATTTGTCAGCGGAAAATTCGACAATTGTCCTATGGAGCGTACAAACGATTTCCTGCCAACAGCCTGTCATCACACATTTCCCGTCGGAAAATCTGATTGTGTGCACGCGGCTTTAAAGTGTATTTTTGGTATCGATAGATTGGGCATGGGTTAGACCTACTGTAAACTTTTTTTATTGCTGTCTCTATTGAGGCCCCATTAGGAAGATTCACCACCTTGTTTGCACTGGTGACCTTTGTCAGCGTGAGGGGAAAGCCACATTTTTTAATTGTTCTCTGAGCAACTTTGGTGACAGTTGTTCTGGGGACAACTCTCTATAAAGGAAAATCCCTTACTTTGGGAGATTTCCACTAACTTCCTTATATACCTTTGGGACAGAAAGCGAGGGGAAATTTCCCATGTGGTACACAAACAGTGAAAGATCAACATAGCAAGGATTTTAACTCTTCCCTATTCTACCTGAAAAAAAGTTTTAGCTATCCATACATCCTGATGAGCCATCACCGGAGACTACAACTTGTATTCTGAAATTAATTTATCTATTTATATTCTTATGGCCACATCTTTGAATTGCTCCCTCAGTTAGTATAGACCTTGTTCAAGATAATCTGCCATGGATTATGAAAACTACTTAGCATTCTTAATGACAAGCAAAACGTATGGAACCCCTGAGAACAGTTTCTACAGTCCTAAATAGAAACTTTGAGACTCAACTAGGGTAGAGCAGATCAGCAGTCATGTCCTTTATCTTTCTATTGTTCTTTTAATTTTCCATCAGCTCACTTGTCATAGTAAAAGTAAAGCCAATCATTAAAGTATAGGTTCAACGTATATAGTTATATAAAGTTACATAGTCAGATTGAGAAAATACACAAGTCTATATAGTTCAACCAAGAAAAAAAATCATACAATCCCATACACAATCCGTCACCCACAGTTGATCCAGAGGAAGGTGAAAAACCCCAGCAAAGCATGATCCAATTTGCTACAGCAGGGGGAAAAAAATCCTTCCTGATTCCCTGAAAGGCAATCGGATTTTCCCTGGATCCACTTTACCTATAAATGTTAGTACCCAGTTATATTATGTACCTTTAGGAAATAATCCAGGTCTTTTTTTAAAGCAGTCTACTGAGCTGGCCAGAACCACCTCTGGAGGGAGTCTATTCCACATTTTCACAGCTCCTACTGTGAAGAAACCTTTCCATGATTAAAGATGAAATCTTTTTTCCTCTAGACGTAAAGAGTGCCCCCTTGTCCTCTGTGATGACCTTAGAGTGAATAACCCAACACCAAGTTCACTATATGGACCACTTATGTATTTGTACATGTGGATCATATCCCTCTTAATCTCCTCTTAAGAGAAAATAAATTCAGTTCCTCTAATCTTTCCTCATAGCTGAGTTCCTCCGTGCCTCTTATTGGTTTGGTTGCCTTCCTCTGCACTTTCTCCAGTTCCCCCATATCCTTTTTGAGAACTGGTGCCCAAAACTGATTTGCATATTCCAGATGAGGTCTTACTAATGATTTGTACAGGGGCAAAAACATATCTCTCTCTGGAGTCCATATCTCTCTTAATACAAGAAAGGACTTTGCTCACTTTGGAAACCGCAGCTTGGCATTGCATGCTATTATTAAGCTTATGATCTACCAAAACCCCCCACATCCTTCTCCACTATGGATTCCCCCACTTCTACTCCCCCTAGTATGTATGATGCATGCATATTCTTAGCCCCCAAGTCCATAACTTTACATTTCTCAACATTAAACCTCATTTGTCACACAGTTGCCCAATTAAACAGTGCCTTGAGGTTGGCTTGTAAGTTGGAGACATCCTGTAAGGACGTTATTCTACTCCATAGCTTGGTGTCGTCTGCAAAGACTGAAATGGTACTTTTAATCCCAGACCCTATATCATTAATAAAAATATTAAAAAGCATGGGTCCCAACACTGAACCTTGGGGTACACCACTTATAACCATAGACCATTCAGAGTAAGAATCATTAACCACTACTCTCTGAATTCTGTCTTTTAGCCAGTTTTCTATTCATTTACAAACTGATCTTTCCAAGCCTGTTGACTTTACCTTACACATTAGCCGTGTGTAGGGAACTGTGTCAACCGCTTTTGCAAAATCCAAGTATATCATGTCCACAGCCACCCTTCTGTCCAAGGTTTTACTTACCACCTCATAAAAAGAAATCAGGTTTGTTTGACAACTTCTGTCTTTCATGAATCTATGCTGTCTGTTGCTTAAAATATTTTTTCCAGCAAGAACTATGTGGTCTTTTATTAAACTCTCCAGTATCTTCCCGACCATAGAAGTTAAACAGGTCTATAGTTACTTGGTAAAGACTTTGGTACCTTTTTAAATATAGGTACCACATTGGCCCTACGCCAATCCAGTGGTACCATTCCAGTCATTAACAAGTCTCTAAAAATTAGAAACTATGGCTTTAAAATGACAGAGCTCAATTCTTTTAGGATCCGTGGGTGGATGCCATCTGGTCCAGTTGCTTTATCCACCTTTATTCTGTCTAAATATTTCTGGACCATATCAATTTTGGCGCCATTGTGGATCAATTGGTGGATGTGTCAATACCATCCCCATTATGGACATGAGCTCCCCCATGCTCCTTTGTATGCACAGAGCTGAAGAAAGTATTTCATAAATTTGCCATCTGTCCCCAGTCACCCACTCTAAATTATTTTGTAAAGGTCCTACATGTTTAGACCTGACCTTTTTACTATTAATATATTTGAAGAATTTTTGGGAGTTTGTCCTACTATATTTTGCAATCTGTCGTTCATTTTGAAATTTTGTGTTCTTGATTTCCTTTTTACATATTCTGTTCTTTGTAACATTTAAATGATGATAGCGTTCCCTAATTTTTTTATATATTTTTAAAAGCTATTTTCTTATTATTTATAGCTTTTTTAACTTTGGCCGTGAGCCACATAGGTTTTATTTTTAGCCTTTTAAACGTATTGCTCATGGAAATATGCTTTGCAGTGAGTTTGCATACAGTCTTTTTGAAGAATTCACAAAATTCACAGAATTCTGTTCTGTGTTCATCGATGCCAATATTCCCTCCCAGTCTAAGTCTTGGAGAGCAGCCCTCATCCTTGGAAATTTTGCTCTCTTAAAGTTAAGTGTTTTTATATTTCCCATATGCGTTTGTTGCTTACAGCTGACATTAAATGAAATCATGGTATGGTCACTGCTACCCAGATGTTCTTTTATATGAATGCCGGTAATGAGCTCTGCATGGTAAGAGATTACCAGGTTCAGCAGAGCGTCCATCCTAGTCGGGCCTTAATAAACTGGACTATAAAATTGTCTTGTAAAAGGTTTAAAAATTGTTGTCCTTTAACTGTCCCAACAGTGCCATTACGCCAGCCAATTTCCGGGTAGTTAAAATCCCCCATTATTATCACTGTCTCAGCCCTTGCAGCCCTTTCCATTTGTGCAAGGAGCTGAGTCACCACCTCCTCATTAACACTGGGAGGTAAATAACCAATGATAACCTTTGTAGGACGCACACCCATGTACAGTTCCACCCATAATGCTTCAGACTTATCGCACTCTCCATCAACTAGGTCCTCTTCCACATTTGCTTTGAGATCACTTCTCACATAAAGGCAGACACCACCACTCCTCCGTTTTACCCTGTCTTTCCGAAAGAGCATAGCCAGGAATATTAATAGCCCGTTATGTGAAGAATGAAACCAAGATTCAGCAATACCAATTAAATCATAGTTCTCCTCGTGCACCAGAGCTTCCAACTCACCTATTTTGCTTGGCAGACTTCTGGCATTGGTGAACATACACTTTAATTCATTGTCTCCCTCCATTGTCATCCTCTCCCCAGCAGCTGCTGTCACATTTTGAAATTGGTGCAGCTGTTCGGGGCTCTGCCCGCACATCTGCGTAATTTTTTCAATGGAGTCTCTCAGTTGCTTTCCTGTGTTGTCACATCCACTTCTAATGGAGCCTACAACCAGTCATGTTGACACACATTACATAGGCATTGTACACCATTGTCACTATCAGGGAGCTGGTGCAGGACAATGATGTGCATTTGCCACTGGACAGTATGACATGAAGTGGTTGAAAGAGACTGGAGTAGATCAGCATCATTGAGATGCAACAAATGATGAAAAAAGATGTTAAATTATTTCTAAAAGAGAGATATGGTGGTTAATCATTTAAAAAACACAGCACTTTAGCAAACAAAATCTCTTTAACATGCACCCACTCTAGGGTTTAGTTTAAAGACTTGTTTCCACAGCAGATTATATCTGGTTTATAGGCATTTCTGACTGCTGCACTTGTACACCATTGTGAGATGCTGGATTTACCAGATCACCTTGAGTGGCATTATAAGTGATATAGGGTATTGTGAGTATTTCAGTCCACTTGTTACATTTCAGATTTACTGCTACATATTAATGGTCATTTGAGCCTTTTGTCATATACTGTGTGATGTCACTGACTGAAGGCAATGCAACCAAAAGTAGTTAACATATTTATCGGCGTATAACATGCACTTTTTTCCCCTGAAAATTGGGGTCAAAGCAGGGGTGCGTGTTATACGCCGACAGCGTACCTCACAGAGCCGTCATCTCCACTCGGCTCCTTGGCTTTCACTCGGCTCTCACTCGGCTCTCACGTCACACACACACAGTCCCGCCTCCGCCACCGGCTTTGGACCAGTGTTCTGCCTATCACAGGAGTTGGTCCAATGCCGATGACGGGGGCGGGACTGTGTGTGTGTAAACTGAGAGCCGAGTGGAGATGACATGACGAATCGGTGATTTCCTGATTCAGGCTGTTGGTGAGGGAGATGGTGAGGCTACAAATGATGGTAGTTTAAAAAAGGCATTAATCAGGCTGCATTGAGGAGAATTATCATGCTGCATTGATGCATTGATTTGTCTGCATTGAGGACAATAATCAGGCTGCATTGATGCATTGATCAGGCTGCATTGAGGACTTTATTTAGGCTGCATTGATGCATTGATCAGGCTGCATTGAGGACATTAATCAGGCTGCAGATGGACATTGATGGGCACTGACCCTTAATTTTCGTCAAAGTTTTTTATTTTAAAAATGTTTTTTTCCTGAATCTTCCCTCCTGAAATTGCATGCGTGTTATACGCCGATAAATGCGTTAATTTTCTTTTAATGTCCTCTTCACTAATCCATTTATTTAAAATGCCATTTAAAATTATTAAAAGGCGAAAAACTCTCCAGTGTTCTTTTTGATACTCATAAGAAATTCCTTGAGGTATGGACTTGGATGACATGGATGCATCAGACTCACCCTTTGATGCACATAACAGGTTACTCTATTCTATAGGTGGGGGGGGGGCTTTACAGCCCTGGCTTGGGTGTCCTCGAGGTCCTTCCCCCTCTTTCCCCACTTTACTTGCTTTCTACCATTTTCTGCTACTCACCTATACCTCCCTGCTGGCGATTGCCATTTTACTTTTCTTTTTCCTTTTATGTTGTTTAACAGATTTATTGTTACAATTGGAATCAGTAGGGGCGGCACAGTGGTGCAGTGGGTAGCACTTTCGCCTAGCAGTAAGAAGTGTCGCTGGTTCGAATCCCAACCACGACACTACCTGCCTGGAGTTTGCATGTTCTCCCTGTGCCTGCGTGGGCTTCCTCCGGGTACTCCGCTTTCCTCCCACACTCCAAAGACATGCTGGTAGGTTAATTGGATCCTGTCTAAATTGTCCCTCATATGTATGAATGTGAGTTAGGGACCTTAGATTGTAAGCTTCTTGAGGGTAGGGACTGATGTGAATGTACAATGTATATGTAAAGCGCTGCGTAAATTGACAGCGCTATATAAGTACCTGAAATAAATAAATAATAAATACTCACTGGTCCTGTATTGCCTGATCTCTTACGAGACATCCACAGACCGTCTCATCTTCAGTTCATCTACTTGGAATACTTATGCATGCTAATCGTGTTTGCACATAGTCTTCTGTCATTTACAGTAATGGCCCTTGAAACCAGTAATATCTTCCTTTTATCTGTTTAATCCCTTTGTTATATTCTGTATTTTGAAAATAATTCAATAGAGATTTATTGAAAGTTAAAAATTATCGAAAATAAATATTTGTGCGTTGGCTTAAAGATTACTGATACAGGCAATGATACCAAAAATATATGTATGTATTTACTATATCAGGTGACCTTTTAAGGTAAGGGGTAAAGACTTATTGTCATTGCCCTTTTATTGTAACTATATCCTGTTTGTTGCCTAACTAATGTAAAGCTTGTCTTTTTTTGCCAGCATATTGTAATGCTTACTCTTGTATCACCAGATTGTTGTAACAGTTGCCTGTTTGTTGCATATTATTACCGGTTTGTTGCATATTGTAAAAAAGCGCTTGCCATTAGCCTTGCCCCATGGGCCAAACCCCCCTTCCCTCTAGAAGTCTCACACTTGCTGACTTCTAAAAGTTCCAAGATATGAAAATTACTAGTTTACTAGCCAAAAGGAATGTTTGGTGCACTACAGTGGTGCTTGGGTGAAAAACTGAAGCAAGAGCAGATACACCGTGTTACCTGTATGCACCTAAAAGCACATGGTCAGGTCAAACTGGAGTGTACTTTCCATCAGCCTGTCCTCTTTTCTTTAGTTTATACAATACACAAACTTTTAGCCAATACCAGCACCTCCTTATCAGATTCTTGAGGGGATAGAGGCAGATCCCCCCACACCTAATAGCCTGAATCCACACTTCAGTCTACAAACCCCAATAAAAACATCAGACTCCGCAAGCCTAAGTAACCAGAGTCTTAACAAATAGCCAGTCGTAAATAGCTTAGATAGACTGGTCATCAACCAAGACTCGAAAACTTCAGTATATTTCATAACACATAAAATAATAACAGCACAGCCAGAAGAAGGACACATTTACCTCCCTCGGTTAATTTGTACTGTTTTAAGTCCAAACACCCCTATAGTAGACATTATGTGGAACCTCTGGCACACCTTATCCATCCTAGGTAAAGTAGACATCCGAGACATGCCATATTTATATCCATTTCAAAGCTAATTTCATGCTGGACAGTAATATGCAGGTTAGCAGACTGTAACCTGTAAGCATTCAGACATAATAATATTTATAGGAATCTGTATCTGGGATACATTAATAAACATCCCAGGGCCACTCTTCAACCACCTAATTGGTCAGATGGCCTCTGTCAACACCCCCCTTGATGTCAGATAAAAAAGGGAGTGCAAGCAGATGTGACAGCTTTCGTGTACCTTCAAAGGAAGGAAGATCTGTCAAGTTATAAAAACTAATATATCACCTTGTTCATTGACTGAAGTTTTCTAAAGCCAGGATTTTAATGTATTTCAATTTCAATTCCTTTTTATTTGTCTTTTGCATTATTGTCTCTTTGTTTCTTTGTATTTCCCCTTTTCTCTGTGAATATTTTATTTGCACCATTTTGACCGTTTCATTATTTAACCATATTTTGAAAAGTGTTAAAACTGTCTCTAAATGCTCCAACGCAAACTCAAAGAATCCCTGTCTCCTGAAGAGCACTACTGTAGTGTGAATCTCCAAACATATCTGTCTGTGGTGACAGTGTGTGTTATAGACATTTATGCTAAAATAAATCATAGTTGTCATTGCTGTTTTTGTGATAGGCCCAAAAGCTATCTGGTGGCAGTTTAAAGGGTTAATTGTTTAGTTAACTTAACCCAGTAACTATCACGCTCAGTCTGTTTGCACTTAGATTGCGGTCCCCCAAGCTGGAAAATTTTTCTGCAGAGTGAGGCTGAGATTGTGATTGTGGCATATCGGTGACAGCATGGTGTGAGGTTGACCAGTCAGTTGTTACCAGCTGGTGAGAAGGGCAGTGGCCTGACCCGTGTTTGTCGCATCAGGCATCACCTAAAGGCAGAGTGGGAAATAGCCATACACATTGGGGAAAGGAGTTCCAGAGGATGGGAGAGGCTCTTTTGTAAGCCCTTGAAGTGATCATAGGAGGAGGTGACAAGGAAGCTAGAGAAAGGAGGTCTTGGGAGGAGCGAAGTGGACAGTTTGGTTTATATTTTGAGATGAGGTTAGTAATGTAAGATGCTCAAGGCTGGGAAGTCCATCTCTCACAAGGTCAGTCTTTGGACATAGAAGGCATACATTGCTTGGTGTGAGTTCAGGAAATGTGAACTTCTGCATTTCTCCATTGGATGGATCCTTTCTTTCCTGCTATTGGGTTCTGGACCAACATTTGGCACTTAGTACCTTAACCCTGCTCTTGCAGTTATTTTCCAGAGATAGCTGGCTTCCCACTCTATGATAAAGACTTTTGTGCAAGGGAACTCATATGTGGCTTCCCCAGTAAGATTCCCTTTACCTACATTGGATTTGAATCTATTTTTCTCTGTGTTTCAGAAGCCCTCTGCTCTGACCCCTAAGGTATTTTTTTTTTTTTTTTTTGCAATCACCATGACTAGAGTGTCTGAACTGGCAGTTTTATTTTGCACGTTTTTGGTCCTGCATAGGGAGAAGGTGCTGTTAAAACCTTCTTAAGGTGGTATTTGCCTTTCACCTGAACCAGGACATTTTCCTTCCCTCTTTGTGTACAGCTCCAGTCTACCAGTAGTCGATTTTTCTCAAATGTCTGGATGTTCGGGCTTTCCTTGACAAAATACAATCTGTCTTTCTAATTCTGAATGGCCCAAGGGACTGGATGAGGCCCCAGCTTTTATTTCCACCAATTCTAGGTGGCTCAGGTAGACCACTGTTCAGGCTTATAATCTAAAGAGTCATGTTCCCACCTCGCAGTCCAGGCTCATCCCACCAGGGCCATGTGCACGTCTTGGGATTTTTGTCATTAAGCTTCCATTTTCCAGATTTGTAAGACTGCAACCTGGTCTTCTGTAATTACATTTTTCAAGTTTTACGAGGTAGACATTTCTGCCCCATCTGATGGCAGCCTTGGGTGTAAGGTCCTTTGTGCAGCTCTTTTAACTGCAGAAATCTCTCTGTTCTTTGTTTTCCTGTTTGCTGTTTTGCCCACCATTCAGTTGGACTGCTTTTGGATGTCCTGAAGGTTTGAAACTTTCTGTGTCTCTCAGTGGAGGAGAAAGAGAAAATCAGACTTTAGTACTCACTGTAATATCCTTTTCTTTGAGTCTACTGAGTGACCCAGGTCTTATCCATCTGTGGGGGGTTTGCTCTTAATACTGCTTTGCTACTAAATGAAAGCATGTTGGTAGTAGGAGGGTTATCCCAGGATTAGACCATACATTTTTTTGTTTGCCCATATCCAATCTCCAGCAGATGGCAGCATAACCTGAAGGTATATGAATTCCTGTACCCCTTAATGGACTCCATGAAAAGGATTTCACTGTGACTACAAAAATCCTATTTTAATGACGTATTAACGAATACAGGGCATTATGTGTCTTTCATGTTTTATAGAGCTTTGCAGTGTAATTTAAACATACCATAAATCCTCTATAAAATGAGCAGACCTGAAATGTATTTGTCTGCTTTGTTGGCTGACTTTAGGTGACAATGCCCTTGCTAGCACAGCCTGACACACAGTACAGTAGTGCTTATGCCAGTCTATTTTGCCTGACATGTTTGGTCAACTAACGTAAGCTTTTTGTCTGTATGTGTACAAAGCAAGGCTGTAAATTGTGCTGCAGAAAGATATTTCCATAAATAAATGTGACAGGAGATTTCTCTGACCTGGCTCAGCATTGTAACTACTGCTAATCCTGTAAGCAACCAGATTTTATTTGACAGATACACTCAGCGCTTTACAGAGAAGAAACTTGGAAAACTCTGAAACCGACAAAGAACATTTGTATTCAAGGAAATCTGCACTAAAATACAGTGTCTGTGTGAGAATCATCAGATTTCACCAACATGCTTCGATCAACAAGTTCAACAAGGTTTTTAGGTATTCAACCTCATTTGGTCTACTTAGACCCTCAGCCTGCTTCAATGCAGACTAAACTATTTCTCAGGCATCAGCCTGGTCAAAGGGGTTGATTTACTAAAGGCAAATAGACTGTGCACTTTGCAATGTGCAGTTAAAGTGCTTGAAAAATTATTCATACCCCTTGAAATTTTCCACATTTTGTCTTGTTACAACCAAAAATGTAAATTTATTTTATTGGAATTTTACGTGATAGACCAACACAACGTGGCACATAATTGTGAATTGAAAGGGAAATGATAAATGCTTTTCAAAATCTTTTACAAATAAATATCTGAAAAGTGTGGTGTGCATTTGTAATCAGCCCCCTTTACTCTGATACCCCTAACTAAAATCTAGTTGAACCAATTGCCTTCAGAAGTCACCTAATTAGTAAATATAGTCCACTTTTGTGTAATTGAATCTCAGTATAAATACAGCTGTTCTGTGAAGCCCTCAGAGGTTTGTTAGAGAACCTAAATCCAATTGAGAATCTGTGGCAAGATTTACAAATTGCTGTTCACAGGCATAGTCCATCAAATCTGATAGAGCTTGAGGTATTTTGAAAAGAAGAATGGGTAAAAATGTCACTCTCTAGATGTGCAAAGCTGGTAGAGACATACCCAAAAAAGACTTGCAGCTGTAATTGCAGCAAAAGGTGGTTCTACAAAGTATTGACTCAGGGGGGCTGAATACAAATGCAGGGCACACTTTTCAGATATTTATTTGTAAACAATTTTGAAAACCATTTATCATTTTTCTTCCATTTCACAATAATGTGCCACTTTGAGTTGGTCTATTACAGGGTTAGACAACCTTTGAAAGCTGGAGACCTACCTGAGCAACATAAAAGATCACTGGGGTGCAGCGCCCCCTTTTTTATATTATAATTATTTTTAAAATAACTAGCACTGCCCCAATAAAAGGGACGGCATGAAGAAAACAAATTTCACTGTTAAAAAAAAAAGTATATACTGTACTTAAAGTGATTGTAAGGCTTTGTTTTTTTTTAAATAACAAACATGTCATACTTACCTCCACTGTGCGGTTCATTTTGCACAGAGTGGCCCCGATCCTTAAATTCTGGGGTCCCCCGGCAGAGTTGGTAGCTCCTCCCCGCATCGTATAACCCTCTAGGAGAAGCGCTCTCCCGGGGGGTTATTTTGCGGGCACACTCCCGAATCCAGCATTTGCGTCCATAGACACAGAATGCCGGACTCAGTCCCCCCCCCCGGCACCCGCCTCATTGGATTTGATTGACAGCAGTGGGAGCCAATGGCTGTGCTGCTATCGATCTATCCAATCAAGAGCTGAGAGAACAGGCAGAGGGGAAGAGTGCATCTCTGGCGTCGGAACTACAGGACTCAGATGAGTAAAACGGGGGGGTGTGGGGGGGGGGGGCGGTCAGTGACAGAAATGTTTTCACCTTAATGCGTAGGATGCATTAGGGTGAAAAAACATGAGGGTTTACAAACCCTTTAACTATTTCCAGCCTGCCCCAGTTCAGTCATGTGATCTTCCCTGTGTCAGCCATTGGCGGCTGCAGGAGAGAAAGTGCTTGACGACAGCTGGTAAAGCATGGAGCAGTGATATCACCCATAGGTTGTTGCCGCTCTCTCCTTTCTCTTGCATATGCACTTTTTTGTTACTAGGCTGAGGTCCTAAATATGATTTCACAAGTGCTCATGTTTAAAATTCTGAAAGATACTGTTGTATGTTTGTTGAGTGCCTTGGAAGAGGAATCCTTAACTCTACAAACTCATACTGCAGTTTTGCGTTTGCTATATACTGCTCGTAAACTGATCGCCCAATATTGGATTGTCTCCAGGGTGCCTACCAGACAGCGATGAGGGGAACAAGTAAATAATCTGCAGATAAGAGAACAGTTGACATATCAACATAGAAATGTTTCTCATAAGTTTTACTCAATGTGGCAACCATGGCTAGATGTTCCTGGTCTTGCACCTCATCAGTTAATCATTGACAGACTTCTTCAGGGATAGGCCCCTACTGGAAATTCCAAAAAGTTTCTCCCTAGGTTAGGTCTAGGTATTGGAGCTCCATAGTAACTTTGAACTAGCAGGCCATATTTGTTCTTTCCTAACCCTCAGGGCTCTGAGAGTTGGTTCTGTTGCATTTTATGTTTTTGTTTTTCCATGTTTTGTCATCATGAATATGTTGGTATGCTACATATTGTTTTACATACCTCAATACGCATTGTCCCGGTCAGCAGGCTGTTACTTTTTCTGAGATGCCCTTATTTTTACTATGTTCCAATGTAATATGTCCCATCTGCTGATGCATACTTGATAATATGTATTATCTAACCTATTCAATAAACAGTCTGATAAAAAAAAAGTTTCCAAAAGGAGCTAAAGGCCTGACCTACGGAGGATTATGCAAACGACTATGTAGTACAATGGCTTGCTTACTTCCATTCATGGCTCCCCTGCAGTGATGGCACCACTATCTCTTCCTCTCCCGCCTACCAACCTCTGAATGACAGCAAGTCAGAGGCAGGGACTAGAAATCATCTGTCGGGTTGAGATTACTTTGCCTGACAGAAAAGTGTATGCATGCTGTCTAGACTACTGCCAGGTGCAGGAGCACATTCGGCAACCTTGCTGCAGCTCTGCAAATGTCCTGTGTGAACAGTGTGTTCTGGCCAGCGGTGGTGATCTGTGTGCATCTTCAAATTCTGGACTTTAGTTTGGCTCAGCTTTACATGTTGAGTATCGCATAGGTGGCAAGCACAGTCAGCAGCTGGTGGCATATTGGACCGTGATCTACCTGTCTGATGTCCGCGATTGACAGGTTGCCGACCACGGGTCTATCACATAAAATCCCAATAAAATACATTTACGTTTTTGGTTGTAACATGACAAAATGTGGAAATTGTTAAGGGTTATGAATACTTTTTCAAGACACTGTACACTCTGCAAGTGCAGTTGCTCTAGAGCTTAGTAAATGAGCTAAAGCTTCACTTTGCAAAGTACAACCAATCAGGTGCAAGGCAAATGTAAAAAAACAGCATTTTTGCTTGCACATGATTGGATGATGGAAGTCAGCAGAGCTTCTGCTCACTTACTAAGATCTGGAGCAACTGCTCTTGCAGAGTGCAACTGCACTTTGCAAAGTGCACAGTCTACTTGCCTTTAGTAAATAAACCCCAGAGTGTTTGCCTGTTAGGTCATTTTCAGACAGGCAGCAGTTTTTACTGCCCTCTTGTTAGAAATTCTGTATATAGCCCTACAGAACAAGACAGACAGTGCACAATCCACATTCACAGGTTTTGCTGCTTGATTGCTAACAGGAAAGGGAATGTTATTATCAAAGAAAAGACAATAGAGTTTACAGTACTATAGATACAGCTACAAACGTATAAACACTGCCATCTACTGGTTGATGTAGTTGTTGCACAAAATTCCAATGCCTCTGAAAAGCTATCCATGGTGAATCAATTTTTAGAATGTGGCTGGCAGGCCCCCTCCTTGATACCTGATTTTTTTGCTTTTTTTTTTTTTTTTTTTTTACAGATATTTTTATTTTATTGCCGAATGGCAATTTTACAGTGAGCGGCAGCACTGCAACTGCAAGCCAAGCATTTGGCTCTCGTTACAGTGTAGCCCCACTGATCTCAATAAGTTCCACCTGTCAAACTTTGTAGCCCAAGTTAAAAATGTTGCAAAGTATTGCAGCCGCAACATGTGTACTGCCCGGTCGGGTTGTAATTTTAGCATGTGGGGTGGGTGACTGGGCAGTAAAATCCCCCGGCTTCCCATGTAAAAAAGCCCTAAGGCCAGACAGGGCTGGAAACATGCTCCTTCCATGTCTATCTACATACGTATTACTCCTGCAGCAACCTGTGTCCTGAAGTGGGAACATTGACTATGGGGTTTTTCATACCATGTATGACCTGTGTTTGGACAATTGTTTTCTTTGTGCCCCATTCACACTACAATGCTGATCTCATGTGTAGTGTGGAAAAATTCAGAAATGCTGCCTATGTAGAGCATTGCATGTCAATGGAGGGCAACATACCACAATGTGACAGAACGTAGTGTGATAAATAGAATTTACTGAAATGTCAATCTGTGACACATCAGTAAGGTTGAAAAAAAAAATGTGACCGTACATCATACTTTCCCTTACTGGTCTGCAAAACAAACACCAGCCTAAAAAATTAAAATGGAGCATCTATTGTGCGGTTGATGTGAAAGGACCCTGAGTGAATGATAATCGTTTTTGGGCAACATCCACCTGTCTCCAATGAGCCTCACACCCTATCGGGGACCTTTTCACTACTGAAACTATCTGCATCTGTATTGAATGACACATGACTAGGAAGAGGGGGAAATTGAGACTTTGCGATACCAGAAGGGATGAAAGCATGTCCAACCAAAAAGTAGACTAAAAATGCAATATGTTATTGAATTCAAAGTTAAAAAAGCCTATAATAGAGGCAACACAATTGGTATATCACATATTAAAAAGGTGTATTGGCTGAAACCATATATCACACGGTGCCAGCTTTACAACACCATATATGCAGTGTGCAATATGAACAGATACAGACACATGGAGCCCCAATGCATTTCAATGATTAACGTCTTCTTCAGGCGGTAGACATCTGTTACAAGGCTGAAAGGAACTGTTCAGGTACTAAAAAAACTCATGAAAATGTACAAAATCATGGTATATTGGATGTCCCAGGGTCAAAGCGTCAACCCAAAAGCACTCCTTTTAAGGAACCCCAAAACAAGCTCAAGGGATACGAAGAGCACCAAAATGGCAGAGACTCCTTAAAGTTGGGGTATCCCCAGACTAGCGTGTCTAGTGGTAGACTCAACAGAAGACCCAAACCCTTCCTGACACCATGAGCATTGGACTCATATAAAAGCACAAATCACAAATACACAAACTAGTTACAGCTAGTGGGATTTTTGCTGTTGTTTCTGTGCATTAAAATCATGGAATCCAGGCATAGTTATGGACTGTTATCTCCAACCACATCAACATATCATCTGCTAATGCTAGTAGCTGGGAAAGGTCTATTTTGAGTGATCTGATCAATAGTTTGTCAGCCTTGTTGCCTTAATTGGTATTGACAACCTTGATAAATTATTTAAAGATCCATCCCTAAACCCTTATTTTTTGGTTCTCATACCCTCAGGGGGTATGGGTACCCCACCTTAGGAACCTGTGTTTCAAAGCAACACTGTGGGTACAAGTGCTCTAACAGTTGTGGTGTAGTTTTACTGGCCCCCGAACAAACTGTGACAATGTTTTAGATTTTTTTCTGTGCTCCTTGGCAGTTCATTTCAGCATAAGTTGAGAGTTTGTGCAGACATGGGCCCTTCTCTGCTCAAATAATTTTAACATTTAGCAGACAGGCAGCTTCTTGCATATGTTGGTAAATGCAGAAATTTTTTTCTGATACTATTTTGCTATGATGTCATATAATAGGAAACCAATGAAAGTCCACCACAAGTGATAAACTGCAGTGAACTAAAATGCTTTTTGAATTAGCAACTATTTCTGGATATTTAGGTTGGTCATACATGGACATCATTAGAGTTTCAACCCTTTTTTAATGGGGCCACAAAAACTGCTATATTTGCATATGTACAGTTGTGCTCATAAGTTTACATACCCTGGCAGAATTTATGATTTCTTGGCCATTTTTCAGAGAATTTGAATAATAACACAAAAACATTTCTTTCACTCATGGTTAGTGTTTGGCTGAAGCCATTTATTATCAATAAACTGTATTTACTCCTTTGAAATCATAATGACAACAGAAACAACCCAAATGACCCTGATCAAAAGTTTACATACCCTAATGATTTTGGCTTGATAACATGCACACAAGGTGACACAAAGGGGTTTGAATGGCTATAAAGGTAACCATCCTCACCTGTGATCTGTTTGCTTGTAATTAGTGTGTATGTTTAAGGCCGGGTTCACACTGGTGCGACAAACACTCTGACGTTTGGAGTTCATCTTACTAATCCAACCACTTCTATTAAAGGCATATCCCTTTTTTATAACTTTTTGAACCAAAAATCGGAATTTTCCATAGCCCCATCCATGAAAACCTGGGAAATAGACCTAAAGTCCTTATACTCCACGGAGCAATGGCAACAATCCATTAAGATTTCATATAGGGCCACTAAATGTGTCAACTTACGGGAACTCTCAAGCACAATTCTCCTGAGATGGTATTTAACTCCCACGAGGATAGCGGGATTCCACCCCCACACTTCTCCACTATGTTGGAGACAATGTGGGATCAAAGGCTCACTTTTGCATATATTATGGGCTTGCCCACTATTAAAAATGTTTTGGTCTCAGGTCTATGATCTAATCAGTAAACTCATCAATATCTCTCTCCCCAAAAAGCCAGAACTTGCTATCCTATCACTAGGAATAGAGAATATCCCCCCAGCTCTTAGAAATATAGTCTTTCATATTCTTGTGAGTGCTAGATTGGCAATAGTTAGAAGATGGAAAACTACCGAAATCCCAAATCTCACAGAAGTAATCAGAATTACTAACCTACACATAAACTATGAACTGATGTTTGCTGCTTCACAGAGTAATTATCAAGTGAAATATTTGTTATGGCATCTGTGGCTTGAATGGTATCAAAAGAACAAGACTTAATGCAATACCACTATAGAAATATACTAATAGTTTTTATGGTTCTTTTTGGTTAATATAATGTTATACTATTATTGGTAAAATGGAGTGGCATGGTCAAACCCGGACAGTGACTTACTGTTAAAAATAACTTATGTGACCTCACTTTATACATAATATGTTAATGCTTTTACATATTGAATGACTACACTAAGTACTTTTCTTATTTCATTTTTTTTTTTATACATTCTATACTTTGATACCTGTCTGTTACTCTCGATGAGTTAAATATGAAAATTATCTTTTCATTAATAAAAACTATTGAAAGTAAAAAGAGTAAACACAGTTGATTGATAATAAATGACTTCAGCCAAACTTTAACCATTAGTGAAAGAAAAGTTTTTGTGTTATCATTCATATTTTCTGAAAAATTGCCAAGAAATCATAAATTCTGCCTGGGTATGTAAACTTATGAGCACAACTGTATATGCTATGGTAATTTATTTTTTAGTTAAGGTTCAAGAGCATTTTGAGGCACAAAGTAAAACCAGTCAGCGAACTGCAAATTCTATCTAGAAAATACTACACCTGAGCTAAAATGATATAGTCCTTCCTTCCTGTGCCTATCCACCTCACATACACAGCAATACTTATAAAGGTTCCTCTTGAGGCATATACAGTATGCTGTAAGGTTGGCCATAAACTATGCAAATTTTATCTTTTCACTGACGAACTGGACAAAAATTTGCTCCATGATTCTCCCAGATAGCAAGGATAACTTGCCACCAGTTTGTGGCAGTGTTGAATTGTTAAGCCTCGCACACACGATCAGATTTTCGGACGGGAAATGTGTGATGACAGGCTGTGTATGCTATGGACAATTGTCAGATTTTCCACGGACAAATGTTGGCTAGCAGGTTTTAAAATTTTCCGTGGGCAAATGTCTGTTGTCGGATTTTCCAAGCGTGTGTACACAAGTCCATCAGACAAAAGTCCAAAGTACAAACACACATGCTCAGAAGCAAGGACGAGCCAGAAGCGGTCGGTCTTGTAAACTAGCGCTCGTAATGGAGAATTAACATTCGTGACGTGGCAAATTATGAAATACATTTTCATTTTTTAAATGTAACTGCCTACTCCCAAACTGTCATTTGAAGTAAAACACATAGCCAAGTATTATTCTACACAATTTTTTTATTGTGCATTAAAAAAAGAAAACAAATAAAATTAGACATGCTATCTGCCAATAGAACAAGTGCATTCTATGCATTCAAAAATATAGAAACTATAACAAATCAAATCATTATTCAATCCAAAAAATTATGTTAAAGCAATAACACCAAGGTCAATAATAAATAAAACGTTATCTCATCCGATTCCGCAACATGTCTGGTTGACAAACACCCGCTCAGAAACGAACTGAAAAGCGCAAAATGAAAAGCTTAATCAACACTCACCAAACTTCTACTAACACGAAATTAGCAGAAGGAGCCCAAAGGGTGGCGCTAAAGTGCTGAAAAAACATGTAGTACCTCACTACGTTCGTGATTGTTGGCCAACAATTGCGTGCCGTGTGTATGCAAGACAAGTTTGGGCCAACGCCCTTCGAGACAAAAGTCCACAGTTTTGTTGGCCAACAATCCAATCGTGTGTACGAGGCTCAAGTCTTGTTAACTTGCTGCACATTTTCACTGGCAAGCTGTACACTTGCAGAACACTTGAAGCACAAGTTCTAGTTGACACTTTTCCAATTTATAGCAAATTTGCATGGCAAGTCTCTAGCAAGAGCAAAGTTGCAGTGGTGAGTCTACAGCAAGAGCTCTGCGAGTCTACAGCATGAAAATTAAGCCACAGTGACCCCTGTGGTGGGATGACTATTGCACAACATAACTGAACCAGAAATTACAGCAGACTTGCAGAATGTTTGCAAAGAAAGAAAGACCCCATACACATTATAAGATTTTCTGCAGATTTCTGTCTTCAGATTTACCAAAACCATATAATATGAGGTCAAACCTTAAGAGTTTCAATTTGTATACAATCAGGCAGGCCCTTGCACTACATGTTTTTGGTAAATCTGAAGACAAAAATCTGCAGAAAATCTAATAGTGTGTATGGGGCCTTAATCTGGAGTCATGCAATGTGGACTTGCTGCAATTGTGCAATGAACTTGTGAAGACCGGAAGTTCTAGCAATAGCTTAGCAAGTCATTTTCAAACTTGCAGCAAAATTGCTTGCTATCTTGACTCCAGCCAGCCATACAAAAAGTTTCAGCCTTAGGCAGCTGTCAGAATAATAATGGCACAGCAGGACGTCCATCCATGTGCACTCTATAATGTGGATAGAGGAATCTGTTGGATTTATTTGGGCTGAACGAAAAAACTAAAAGGGGAAGGCTCATTTACAGTAACTTCTCTTTCTGTTTACTGCATCACCAGATTCAGATGTCCCAGACTAGTTTGAATCTGATTGTGATTGTAGGAAATGTACACTTTGTTACATCATGTGTTCTGTATGTTAAGAGCCTTAGTAGATGTGTTTGAAAATCACCCCTGCTTTACAAAAAGGCTGACATAATGGGTTACCAGGTCATTAATTACCAAGGTAATATATTGGAGGGAACTAAGTGGCATATCACATGGGCACTAGCTGGGCAAGCAAAATATCACTCATTCTATAGTGAGGGGGAGCCGGTAACATTCGGGGCCAGTGAGGGAACGATTCCACAAGGTTATGTAGAAGGCTTTCCTACGCGACTCTGCCACAGGTAATGGGTTGCTTGTGGTAGAGTTGCCTGTGTGACATCAGTCCAAAGCTGTAATAAAAGTAAAGTCTTGAATTGGTAGGATTTGTTCCCTATATATACTTTAAAACTAAATTTACATTTTGACTGGAGTGCATTGGAAGCACTTATGCTCATCTGCTGCCTTGATTTGCACTAAATAGCATTTATAATTAGTTATTGCACAAAAACTTTCCAAATGAGACTATTATCCATGCATGTTCCATCTGTATGAAAAATCCATTATTGTTATGACAGTGCAACACATTGGAATGTTGCTTATGATAGTTGTGTAAAATAATAGCTGACGAGGCAGTAAACTGTAATAATTTCCCTGTTGGGATTAATAAAATATTCTGTAAACTGTCATGCTTTAGATGCAAAAAATCCTGTGTTTCTGAGTGTTCCTTTCACCAAACTAGCACTCGAAATTAGAACTGCTTATAGTTTTAAGTTTAAAGTGGTAGTAAACCGCCAACATTTTTTCTTAACCTGCAAGGCAAAGTTATAATGTGATAGTATGCATCTCATACTAGCACATTATGTGAAACTTATCTTAGAATGAAGCCCTTCCAGTGGCGAGCGGTCACCTATTACAGGGCTTGTATCTTCACCTGGTCTTTCTTCCAGGTTTGTGGACTCTGGCTGTGTGCACTTTTAGGAGATATTTACACTACCTATAGGTAAGCCTTTATTATAGGCTTACCTATAGATAAAATTCATGTATGGGAGTTTACACCCTCTTTAAGTGATAGTGTTATATAGTTACATAGTAGGTACGGTTGAAAAAAGACATAGGTCCATGAAGTCCAACCTATGTGTGTGATTTTATTGTCTGTATTACATTGTATATCCCTGTATGTTGCGGTCGTTGCTTATCTAATAGTTTTTTTAAACTATCAATGCCCCCCCCCCCCGCTGAGACCACCACCTGTGGAAGGGAATTCCACATTTTTGCCGCTCTTACTGTAAAGAACCGTCTACGTAGTTTAAGGTTACACCTCTTTTCTTCTAATTTTAATGAGTGGCCACGTGTCTTGTTAAACTCCCTTCCGCGGAAAAGTTTTATCCCTATTGTGGGGTCATCAGTATGGTATTTTTTAAATTGAAATCCTATCCCCTCTCAAGCGTCTCTTCTCCAGAGAGAATAGGTTCAGTGCTCGCAGCCTTTCCTCATAACTATTATCCTCCAGACCCTTTATTAGCTTAGTTGCCCTTCTTTGTACTCGCTCCATTTCCAGTACATCCTTCCAGAGGACTGGTGCCCAGAACTGGACAGCATACTCTAGGTGCGACCGGACCAGAGTCTTGTAGAGCGGGAGAATTATCGTTTTATCTCTGGAGTTGATCCCCTTTTTAATGCATGCCAATATTCTGTTTGCTTTGTTAGCAGCAGCTTGGCATTGAATGCCATTGCTGAGCCTATCATCTACTAGGACCCCCAGGTCCTTTTCCATCCAAGATTCCCCCAGAGGTTCTCCCCCCAGTGTATAGCTAGCATTCATATTTTTGCCACCCAAATGCATTATTTTACATTTTTCTACATTAAACCTCATTTGCCATGTAGTTGCCCACCCCTGTAATTTGTTCAGATCTTTTTGCAAGGTTTCCACATCCTTTGGAGAAGTTATTGCCCTGCTTAGCTTAGTATCATCCGCAAATACAGAGATTGAACTGTTTACCCCATCCTCCAGGTCGTTTATGAACAAAATAAATAGGATTGGTCCCAGCACAGAACACTGGGGGACCCCACTACCCACCTCTGACCATTCTGAGTACTCCCCATTTATCACCACCCTCTGAACTCGCCCTTGTAGCCAGTTTTCAATCCATGTACTCACCCTATTGTCCATTCCAACGGACCTTATTTTGTACAGTAGACTTTTATGGGGAACTGTGTCAAATGCTTTTGCAAAATCCAGATACACCATGTTGTTTTTAAATATTGGTGCTACATTGGCTTTTCTCCAATCACCTGGTACCATTCCAGTCAGTAGACTGTCAGTAAAAATTAGGAACAATGGTCTGGCAATTACTTGACTGAGTTCCTTAAGTACCCTCGGATGCAAGCCATCTGGTCCCGGTGATTTATTAATGTTAAGTTTCCCAAGTCTAATTTTAATTCTGTCCTTTGTTAACCATGGAGGTGCTTCCTGTGATGTGTCATAAGGATAAACACTGCAGTTTTGGTTACTGAAGCCCCCCGATTCCCTTGTGAAGACTGAGGAGAAGAATAAATGCAATACCTTCGCCATCTTCCCATCCTTTGTAACCAGATGTCCTTCCTCATTCTTTATGAGGCCAATATGGTCTGTCCTCCCTTTTTTACTGTTTACATACTTAAAGAATTTCTTGGGATTTTTTTTTGCTCTCCCCCGCTATGTGTCTTTCGTGTTCTATCTTAGCTGCCCTAATTGCACCCTTACATTTCTTGTTGCATTCTTTATAAAGTCTGAATGCTGATGATGATCCCTCAACCTTGTATTTTTTGAAGGCCTTCTCCTTTGCTTTTATATGCACTTTTACGTTGGAGTTAAGCCATCCAGGACTTTTGTTCACTCTTTTAAATGTATTACCCTATGGGATGCATTGGCTAATGCCCTTATTTAATATGCTCTTAAAGCAAACCCATCTCTTTTCCGTATTCTTTGTTCCTACGATTTTATCCCAATTTATGCCTTCTAACAAGGTTTGTAGTTTAGGGAAGTTGACTCTTTTGAAATTCAGTGTCTTTGTATTCCCCTTATGTTTCCTATTTGTGTGATTTATACTGAAGCCAATTGACCTGTGATCGCTGTTTCCTAAATTGCCCTGTATTTCCACATCCGTGATCAGGTCTGTATTGTTGATAATCAGTAGATCTAGTAACGCTTTATTTCTACTTGGTGCATCTACTATCTGAACCATGAAACTGTCCTACAAGACATTTAGGAACTGGCAAGCCTTAGACGAATGCGTGGTTTCCTCCACCCAGTCTATGTCTGGATAATTAAAATCCCCCATTATGATAACACTTCCCATCCATGCTGCTAATCCAACTTGTGATAGGAGATCTGTCTCCCCTCCTCCCTCAAGTTAGAGGGCCTATAGCATACTCCCAGTAATATTTTCCCCTTAGCTTCATCCCCTTGGAGCTCTACCCATAAGGATTCCACCTCCTCCCTAGCTCCCTTAGTGATGTAATCTCTCACATTCACTTGTACATTATTCTTGATATATAGGCATACCCCTCCCCCTTTTTTATCCTCTCTATCCTTGCGATAAAGGGTATACCCTTGAATGGTTGCCAGCCACTCATGAAAGCTGTTGAACCAGATCTCTGAAATTCCCACAAAATCCAAATCCTCCTTGTACAACAGTATCTCTAGTTCACCCATCTTGTGCACCAGGCTCCTGGCATTGGTGAACATGCCACGTAGTGTAGACCAGTCGCATACTATCCTCTTATTGGGTGTTCCGAGATTGCAACTAGGACTTGTTACTACTTACCTTGGGTTTATGTGCTTTAGTCAACATACCACTAATGCCCCCAATACTACCCTTTGGAATATGTTCCGCCCTGACTATCTCTACCTCTGGCACCTCCCCCCATCGCCTAGTTTAAAAACCCCTCTAACTTTTTGGCCATCTTTACTTCCAGCTGATCTGCACCCTCCTCAGTTAGGTGCAGTCCGTCCCTTCTATAGTACTGGTGATCAACTGAGAAGTCAGCCCAGTCCTCCAGGAACCCAAACCCCTCCTTATTACACCAGCTCTTCAGCCGTTTGTTTACTTCCCTAATCTCCCTCTCCCTTTCTGGTGTGGCTCGATGTTCTGGTAGTATTTCTGAGAATACTACCTTGGAAGTCCTTTTCCTCAATTTAGCTCCTAAGTCCCTAAAATCGTTCTTTAGAACACTCCATCTGCCACTGACTTTGTCATTGGTGCCAACATGCACCATGACAGCCGGGTCCACCAGATCCGTGATGTGCCAAACCCGTGCGCCCGGTCGACAACATACAGTTCGGCACTTCAGGTCTTTGTTACAGATTGCCTTCTCTGTCCTTCTAAGAATTGAGCCCCCTACCACCAGAATCTGTCTTTCCTTTCCCTTCGCTTCCCCCCCCACTCTCACTGGAGGAGTTCTTTCCCCGGCAGCTAGGAAAGTCCCTCAGCTCCAGCAGTGTTGGTCCCTGACTGTTTTCACCAATGTCACTCAATGGAGCGTACTTATTGGGATGCTCCAGCCCTGGATCGGCCTCCCTGGCACTTCCCCCTCTACCCCTCCTGACTGTCACCCATCTACTCTTTCCTAGTGCCTGCACCTCTTTGTCTCCACACGCCTCTGTGCTGGCCCCTGCCGACACCTGCCGTGTACGTTCCTGGCTCTCCTTTAGTATGGAGGGACTTCTCAGTGCTAACGGTTGCTTCCCCAGATTCAGAATCTGGGCTTCTAGGGAAACAATGTGCTTACATTTTGCACAGCAGTATTCGCCCTCGATCTGATGTTCAAGGAATGCATACATGCCGCAAGATGTACACCGAGTCGCATCTCCACAGCCACCGAGTATCGTACCTACTAATTTAAAGTGGAGGTTCACACAAAAATTGAACCTCCGCTTTTCGGAACCCTCCCCCCCTCCGGTGTCACATTTGTCACCTTTCAGCGGGAGGGGGGTGCAGATACCTGTCTGAGACAGGTATTTGCACCCACTTCCGGGCAAAGACTCCTATGGGAGTCTATGCCTCTTCCTGTCCTGCCGCGCTGTCTGCTGGGACACACACGGGTCCCAGAGACAGCACGTACCATTCAGATTGCGCTTCGCGACTCGCGCTTGCGCAGTAGGGAACCGGGAAGTGAAGCCGCAAGGCTTCATTTCCTGATTCCCATACCGAAGATGGCGGCGGCAGCATCCGAGGACCGAGGGACGGTTCGGCCTTGGGTGCCGACATCGCTGGACCCTGTGACAGGTAAGTGTCCATATTTTAAAGTCAGCAGCTGCAGTATTTGTAGCTGCTGACTTTAAAAAAAAAATTTTCACGGGACTCCCTCTTTAATGAGGATTGGGGATTATACCCTGTCCAAATTACCTAACAACTAGCTTCCTGACATTAATGCTCAATACAATGCATGGGTACTTACTGACCAACGTTCACTGGCTGACCAACGTGCACTCGCTCACCCCCGTGCACACACACACACACACAATACACAAGTACTAACGTTCCACACACACTACTCAGACAACATTCAGGTACTCACAATACACAGGTACTACCTGACACTAATGCTCAATACAGCCCACGTGCACTCGCAACACTCATGTATTTACAATACACACTCACCCTACACAGGTACTTGACCCCTGTTATAACCTCTTGTTTTCAACTATGTTTTTTAAACTCACCACTTAGTCCAGTTCCACTAACTCTGTTTTTTTAACTTACCACTTAGTCCAGTTCCATTAACTGGACTAAGTGGTGAGTTAAAAAGCAGGCTCACAATGAGTTCTACAGAACGTTATATAGGCCTCAAGCACTTGTGACCAATTAACCACTCCCCTTAATTAGTAGGCTGAAGGAAGCAAAGAAAAAAAAAGCTGTTTAAAAATTGACAGAAAAAGGTGTTAAAAAGCTACAAGGAAAAGCCCCAAACAGAACCTAAACATGCAACCCAGCAATCACCAGCAGTCAAAAAGCAAAACTTGTTCACTCTCCACTCAAGGTCCCCACTGTTTAGCTTCCAACCAGCAGTCTGGCTAACTTCTATTAGTTATTAATCAATAAAGGATTTGCGAACACTGTGCGACTGTGTGACTCTTCGGTTACATTCTGCTGGACGCATTAGCGGAGTTTTAAGTGTAAGTTACTACTTTGTTTTAATAAAACTGTCCTTTATACTACACCATGAGGATCTGTATTTTTATTCCATATGTAAGCCGAGCACCATCTGTCAAGGAGTGATTCTCCATGAGGATTTGTAACCATATTGAAGCACATTACCTTCTACCCTAAGGTGAGCGGACATTGCCGCTCACCACAGTGGTGGATTGTTTTGGACCGAGCACCTGACTACACTATTGTTTTGAATATCACTGGATCACAGCACTTCATCTATGAACTGTTTTGTATGTTCTTCACTATTTCTACACTGGACTTTGTCATCATTACTTACTGTGGAGATTTTTAAAGTGATAATCACTGGTCTAATTTGATTTGGTTTTTAATGTAATGTTTTCTGTTGATTTTCTGTTCACTTTTTGCACTGCATCAGTATTTATCAGTTTGGTGAATATTTAGAAGTGTCACGGTTTTTTTATTTTATTCATTATGTGATTGATTTACACATTAATCTTGTATTCAATTATCACACATAGATTTAGCGCCGCTCCGTATTGAATAATAACCAATAAAGGGTATTACTCCAAACTTTCTGTGTTAATCAATGGCTAACACTTTAAAGTGTTGCCTTTGTAGCAAATGTGAGAAGTTTGGGGACATTTTTGTCTGTGGCACATCTTGAGATTGTAAATTATTATTTTTATGGCTATGCAGGTTTTTGAAGACTCTAGTTTTTGCGTTTGCCATGGAGGAATACTTTCTTGTGGCTCTTAGTGCTCAGAGACATTATGTTCCTTCGAGAACAAATTATTAACATTTCATACTGAGCACATTCACTGTTTACTGATAGTAAGCTGGCCATTGGTGTGAAAACACCATAGATTCCCCCAAACAGTGTGGATAGATATATCTACCACTACAGGCTATTATATTATGACAGCCAGCACCTGTGCTGTCAGAATACTTGAACAGTGACCTCAGCTGATTGGCTGTTCAGACAACTTTTTTTCTGCCTGGCTCCTTCGATTTCTCAGTCGAAGTTTGTTGAACTTGGTGGTGTTTGCAGGACCACCCACAGCTCCAATTTCTGCCGAGTCACAGGAATGTGACCAGCTTAAAGTGGTTGTAAAGTCAGAAAGTTTTTTATCCTAATTCACTCTATGCATTAAGATAAAAAGCCTTCTGTGTGCAGCCTAATACTTACCTGAGGTCCATCCAGATCCAGCGCTGTTGCACGAGAGACTCAGCTGTCCGGGTCTTCTCTCCTCACTGGCTGAGACAACAGCACTGCGCCATTGGCTCCCGCTGCTGTCAATCAATGTCAGTGAGCCAATGAAAAGAGAAAGGGGGCGGGGCCAGGCCGGGCCGGGCAGTGGCTCCGTGTCTGAAGGGAGCAAGCTGCTTGCTGTGGGGGCACTCAACAGGAGGGAGGGGCCAGGAGCACCAAAGAGGAACCAGAGAACAGGAGGATCTGGGCTGCTCTGTGCAAAACCACTGCACAGAGGAGGTAAGTATAACATGTTTATTATTTTTACCGAAAAAAAGCAGAGACTTTAGAATCACTTTATGTTGTCCAGCAACATGGAAGTGCCAGTTACAGGGTTTGGGTCAAACCATATAACACTGATGGGGTGTTTATATTGATCAGCTTTAATTCATATGGTTTAAACCTTTTCCCTAAAAGAAATATAAATCTGTTGCTTTAACTGAAAAGTGTTAGCTAGATTTAGCTTTTGTTTGATGCTTCTAGGTTTGTTTTCTTCTGAGATAAAACTCAAAAGAGAGAAAACTGAAAAATCATAATAAAAATGTAAAAAGTGTTATCTTTTAAAGTTAATGCTAAAAAAGGATGTAAAATTCATATTACACCCCCATTTCCTACTTAGAAATTAAAGCGACCTTAGCGCATCGGACACCAAAGAACGTCATCCTTTCCTGTCACAGCTATGCCATTCTTTATTTTTGCTGATGAGTCTTCCTCTGTGACAAAAGTTAAAAGAAAATAACCAACAGATTATGAGATGTGCAAATGGACTTGAATTATGTAAAGGAAAGAGGTCAAGTTTTTAGAAGATTGACAACAGTGACCTCTTCACTCCCTGCAGCTCCTGTTTCCTTCGTAAAGAAAGCTCAGAGTCAGAAAACAATAAGTAGGAAAGGAAGTGTAGGGAAATAATGCCCTATAGATCATCTGCATGCATGGATCTTGTCTGAAGCTGCTTTCTGGGAAAATATAAAAGACACAAAATAATTGCAGCTTTGTAATCATTAAAATATATGTAAAGCAAAACTTTTGGGGTTTTAGTAGTTACATCTCATGAACAAAGGACGTTTAGCCGCAGCACATGGAGTTCTGGTATTTAGGTGCAGACGGAAGGCATAGGTGCACCATTTAGCCCCACTGCCGGAAGCCTGTCAAACTCTAAGAGAGGTGACCATTACTGCGGCTGGACGGTGCACCTACCAGTACTTACATTTAGGTCATTATGCGTCGATAAATAAATACTCCAAACGCATACTGCTTGTGTTCTGGGTATTCGTCTCTTGGAGCATACTGCCCTAAACATAAGATCAGATAGGTGCAAAATCCAGGCACAACAACTGCCAGCCTCTCATCGAATTTTACAGGCTGCAAGCAGCAGGACTGCACGGTTTACCTGTGCCCTCTGCCCACACCTAAACGCCAATGCCTCATTCACTAGGACTAAAAGCCCTGTGGGCATGGGGCCTCAGTAGACCCATGTTTAACCTTGGGAAGTTTCTTTATTTTTATGTGGATCTATATACCATGTACTGTATGTATCTAGCAATTTGAGGGAATCCCTTAGACCCCTTTCACACTGGAGCGTTTTTCAGGCACATTTGGGCTAAAAATAGCACCTGAAAAACGCCTACCCTGTAGCCCCAGTGTGAGAGCCCAAGTGCTTTCACACTGGAGCGATGTGCTTGCAGGTCGTTAGAAAAAGTCCTGCAAGCAGCATCTTTGGGGCGGTAGATGAGCGGTGTATACACCGCTCCTCCACTGCCCCTGCCCATTGAAATGAATGGGCA